>NC_052336.1:34634414-34940944 GCF_016432855.1 Salvelinus namaycush | reverse complement strand
GGTCAGACAGAGCAAGCTACGGTCAAGTGGGGCATCTCCTTGAACTCGGCATGGCCTAGAGACTACGGTGATTCCATTTGCCAACACATTTAGTTTTGATTTCAGTCACAGCGCCTTCTGTTTAACTTCTCTAGGAAAGGGGGCAGCATTTTCACGTTTGGATGAAAAGCATACCCAAATTCAACTGCCAGCTACTCATCCCCAGAAAATAAGATATGCATATTATTAGTGGATTTGAATAGAAAACACTCTGAAGTTTCTAAAACTGTTTGAATCATGTATGTGAGTATGACAGAACTTATTTAGCAGGCGAAACCCAGAGGACAAACCATTCAGAATAAATAAAAATTTTAGGTCACTCTCTTTTCAATGATATTTCATTGGGAATCCAAATTTCTAATTGACCTTGCAGTTCCTACCGCTTCCACTGGATGTCAACAGTCTTTAGAAATTGGTTGAGTTTTTTTGCTTTGTGTAATGAAGAAGTACGGCCATCTTGAACGAAGGTCACTTGAAGTGTACTGTTTGTTAGAGGCGCGTGACCAGAAAGCTAGCTACAGTTTGTTTTAATCCTGTATTGAACACAGATCATCCCGTCTTCAATTTTATCGATGATTTACGTTAAAAATTACCTAAAGTTGTATTACAAAAGTAGTTTGAAATGTTTTGGCAAAGTTTACAGGTAACTTTTGAGATATTTTGTAGTCACGTTGCACAAGTTGGAACCGTTGTTTTTCTGGATCAAACGCGCCAAATAAATGGACATTTTGGATATATATCGATGGAATTATTCGAACAAAAGGACCATTTGTGATGTTTATGGGACATATTGGAGTGCCAACAACAGAAGCCCATCATAGGTAATGGATTAATTATATTTTTATTTCTGCGTTTTGTGTCGTGCCTGCAGGGTTGAAATATGCTTCTCTCTCTTTGTTTACTCTGATGCTATCCTCAGATAATAGCATCGTTTGCGTTTGCCGAAAAGCCTATTTGAATTCTGACATGTTGGCTGGATTCACAACAAGTGTAGCTTTAATTTGGTATCTTTCATGTATGATTTAATGAAAGTTTGATTTTATAGTAATTTTCATAGTAATTTATTTGAATTTGGCACTCTGCATTTTGGCCAAGTGAGACAGTAGCGTCCCGCCTAAACTCAGATTTTTGTATATAAATATGAACTCTACCGAACAAAACATACATGTATTGTATAACATGAAGTCCTATGAGTGTCATCTGATGAAGATCATCAAAGGTTAGTGATACATTTTATCTCTATTTCTGCTTTTTGTTACTCCTCTCTTTGGCTGGAAAAATGGCTTTGTATTTCTGTGACTTGGCTCTGACCTAACATAATCGTTTGGTGTGCTTTCGTCATAAAGCCTATTTGAATTCTGACATGTTGGCTGGATTCACAACAAGTGTAGCTTTAATTTGGTATCTTTCATGTGTGATGTCATGAAAGTTTGATTTTTATAGGAATTTATTTGAATTTGGCGCTCTGCATTTTTACTGGCTTTTGGCCAAGTGGGACGTTAGCGTCCCACATATCCCAGAGAAGTTAAAACTTCTTTGGGATAGGGGGCGCTATTTTCACTTTGGGAAAAAATCGTGTTATTACTATTGGATAGAAAACACTCTCAAGTTTCTAAAACCGTTTGAATTATATCTGTGAGTAAAACAGAACTCATTTTGCAGCAAACTTCCCGTCAGGAAGTGAAAAATCTGAAATCGAGGCTCTGTTCCGGGGCCTTCCTATTCATTTGCTTGAAATCTATGGATATACATGCACTTCATACGCCTTCCACTAGATGTCAACAGGCAGTGGGAGGTGGAATGGGGTGTCTAGCTTGATCTGAGGTCGAACAAGAGCTCTTGGAATGACGTGACCCCAAATTTCCTTTGTCCAGCAAGGCGTGGGAAGGAACCCTGGATTGCCTTCTGAAAAGCTTTCGGTATAGACGGCTAATATCTCCGGCTTTGATTTTATTTGATACATGTGATAATATCATCGTAAAGTATGTTTTTTCAATATAGTTTTATCAGATTATTGAACGTTTATCGGGAGTTTTGGCATTTTCCGTTCTCTGCGTTTGGTGAAGATGGACAACTTCGCGCCACTTGGCTAGCTTTGGTTGCTAATTCGACAGGCGAAGAGGACATTCTAAAACCAAACAACGATTTATTCTGGACAAAGGACTCCTTGTACAAGATTCTGATGGAAGCTCAGCAAAAGTAGGAACCATTTATGATGTTATTTCGTATTTCTGTGGAAAATGTTTAGTACTATTTTCCGCCCTCATTGCAGGCGCTGTCTCGCTATAACGTAAGCTGTATGTCGTACTAAAGAAAATTTTAGAATTCTAACACGGCAATTGCATTAAGAACTAGTGTATCTTTCATTTGCTGTACAACATGTATTTTTTTGTAAAGTTTATGATGAGTTCTTTGATTAGATTAGGTGAGTGTCAGAAATATATCCGGATAATTTTGTGCAGTTTGGCTACGTATTCACATTGTAAAACCACGATTTGTACCGCTAAATATGCACATTTTCGAACAAAACATATATGTATTGTGTAACATGATGTTATAGGACTGTCATCTGATGAAGTTTGTCAAGGTTAGTGAATAATTTTATATCTTTTGCTGTTTTTTTGCGATCGCTACCTTTGCGGTGAATGAATGCGGTTGGCTATTGTGGTACGCTAATATAATGCTATATTGTGTTTTCGCTGTAAAACACTTAAAAAATCTGAAATATTGGCTGGATTCACAAGATGTTTATCTTTCATTTGCTGTACACCATGTATTTTTCATAAATGTTTTATGATGAGTATTTAGGTATTTCACGTTGCTCTCTAATTGTTCTAGCTGCCTTGGTGATATTTGTGATTGTAGCTGCAATGTAAAACTATGATTTATACCTGAAATATGCACATTTTTCGAACAAAACATAGATTTATTGTATAACATGTTATAAGACTGTCATCTGATGAAGTTGTTTCTTGGTTAGTGACTAATTCTATCTCTATTTGGGGGTTTTGTGCAAGCTACCTGTGCTGTGAAAGAAATGTCTGTGCTTTTTTGTATTTGGTGGTGAGCTAACATAAATATACGTGGTGTTTTCGCTGTAAAACATTTAAAGAATCGGACATGTTGGCTGGATTCACAAGATGTTTATCTTTCATTTGCTGTATTGGACTTGTTAATGTGTGAAAGTTAAATATTTCAAAAAAATATTTTTTGAATTTCGCGCGCTGCCTTTTCAGTGGAATGTGGGGGGCTAGACAGGTTAAACCCCCCCCAAAAAAGTAAAACACGTAGTTACGTTCTAGCTGCGGATCCAGTTCTGACATTATGTATATGACTAGCTGAGGCGACCCCGAATTCCACTCGATAGGTCATTCGGAGCCTGAGCAGCGACCTTAATTAATGCTGAGAATTTACTTTTTCCGGGCATTGCTACGGGGTCCCCGATTGAGCTATTGGACAGAAACTTTAGGGTCCGTCTCTATGGGTCGAGGTGGTTTCAATGCACCTAGTTGTGTGATTCTGGGACTTTTCAAAATTTCGTCATTTTCGCAATGATCAAAATGAATATAACTCATTGCAAATGGTCAAGGCTGTTTATCTGCCTGAGAACCTTCTAGAGCCTCACTGTGCACTATCGACTTAAGCTCTAGAACATGTATATACAGTTTCAGAGCTCTAGGTCTGACGGTTTTTTGATAGTTTGAATGCAAGTTACTATTGCATGCTCTGTGTGTCTTTAAGCCTAACACTTTGTCACTCCCTATTGTATGTGTGTGAGTTCAGAAAATCACAGAAAATGTGGAGCTCTGAAACCCGTCTTAACTTCTTGACGCTAGGGGCCAGAATTATTTTAGATTTTTTTATAACGTTCCCAACGTAAACTGACTATTTCTCAGGCCCAGATTGTAGAATATGCATATAATTTACAGATTAGGATAGAAAACACTCCAAAGTTTGCAAAACTGTCAAAATACTGGCTGTGAGTATAACAAAACTGATTCTGCAGGCGAAAACCTGAGGAAATCCAACCCGGAAGTGCTTTTAAAAAAATGTTTACCCCTTTCCTGTTGCCTGCCCCTCCTCCATTTAAAGGCGTATCAACCAGATACAGCTTAGCTTGTTGTTAATCCACCTATCGTGTCAGATTTTGAAAATATGCTTTACAGCGAAAGCAATCCAAGCGTTTGTGAGTGTATCAGTCAATGCTAGAACAGTTAGCCTTAAATTAGCTTGGTCACGAAAGTCAGAAAAGCAATAAAATTAATCGCTTACCTTAGATAATCTTCCGATGGTTGCACTCACGAGACGCCCAGTTACACAACAAATGTTATTTTTGTTCGATAAATATTACTTTTATAACAAAAAAAACGCCATTTGGGTTGCGCGTTATGTTCAGAAAACCAAAGGCTTGTTCCGTTCGACAAATTCCAAAAAGTATCCGTAATGGTCGTAGAAACATGTCAAATGTTTTTTATAATCAATCCTCAGGTTGTTATTAACAAACATAATCGATAATATTTCAACCGGACCATAACCTATTCATTAACCTCTACTTCATCACCATCCCTGATCCGGGAGCATCCTCATCAGTAAAAAGCTGACTAGCATAGCGCCACAAGTAAATACTAGCATATAAATATCATGAAATCACAAGTCCAATACAGCAAATGAAAGATACACATCTTGTGAATCCAGCCATCATTTCCGATTTTTAAATGTTTTACAGCGAAAACACAATATGTATTTCTATTAGCTAACCACAATAGCAAAAGACTCAACCGCATATTTTCACCATTTTTTTACCGCATAGGTAGCTATCACAAAACCGACCAAATAGAGATATAATTAGTCACTAACCAAGAAACAACTTCATCAGATGACAGTCTTATAACATGTTATACAATAAATCTATGTTTTGTTCGGAAATGTGCATATTTGAGGTATAAATCATAGTTTTACATTGCAGCTACAATCACAAATAGCACCGAAGCAGCAAGAATAATTACAGAGAGCAACGTGAAATACCTAAATACTCATCATAAAACATTTATGAAAAATACATGGTGTACAGCAAATGAAAGATAAACATCTTGTGAATCCAGGGAATATTTCAGATTTTTTAAGTGTTTTACAGCGAAAACACAATATAGCATTATATTAGCTTACCACAATAGCCAAACACACAACCGCATTTATTCACCGCATAGATAGCATTCGCAAAAACCAGCAAAAGATATAAAATTAATCACTAACCTTGACCAACTTCATCAGATGACAGTCTTATAACATCATGTTACACAATACACTTATGTTTTGTTCGAAAATGTGCATATTTTGAGCTGCAAACCGTGGTTATACGTTGTGAATATGTAGCATCGATTCACCAAATTATCCGGAGATATTTTGGACAGTCACCTAATCTGACCAAAGACCTCATCATAAACTTTACTAAAAAATACATGTTGGACAGCAAATGAAAGATACACTAGTTCTTAATGCAATCGCCGTGTTAGATTTTAAAAATAACTTTACCATAACAAACAGCTTACGTTATAGCGAGACAGCACCCGCAAAAAGGAAGGAAAATAGGACTAAACATTTTCCACAGAAATACGAAATAACATCATAAATGGTTCTTACTTTTGCTGAGCTTCCATCAGAATCTTGTACAAGGAGTCCTCTGTCCAGAATAAATCGTTGTTTGGTTTTAGAATGTCCTCTTCTCCTGTCGAATTAGCAACCTTAGCTAGCCAAGTGGCGCGTAGATGTCCATCTTCACCTAACGCAGAGAACGGAAAACTCCCGATAAACGTTGAATAATCTGATAAAACTATATTGAAAAAACATACTTTACGATGATATTATCACATGTATCAAATAAAATCAAAGCCGGAGATATTAGCCGTCTATACCGAACGCTTTTCAGAAGCCAATGCTGATGTCCTTCCCGCGCCTTCGAAGACAATGAAATTGTGGTCACGTCATTCCAAGAGCTCTTGTTCGACCTCAGATCAAGCTAGACACCCCATTCCACCTCCCACTGCCTGTTGACATCTAGTGGAAGGCGTATGAAGTGCATGTATATCCATAGATTTCAAGCAATTGAATAGGAATGCCCTGAAACAGAGCCTCGATTTCAGATTTTTCACTTCCTGTCAGGAAGTTTGCTGCAAAATGAGTTCTGTTTTACTCACAGATATAATTCAAACGGTTTTAGAAACTTGAGTGTTTTCTATCCAATAGTAATAATAATATGCATATTGTACGATCTAGAATAGAGTACGAGGCAGTTTAATTTGGGCACGATTTTTTACAAAGTGAAAACAGCGCCCCCATATTGACAAGAAGTTTTAAGAGACAAAAGGAAAATGGAGCGCTCCTCTTGCTTGCGCAGGAACTATTCGGAGGACACCTGACTAGTTTTGAAAAATCTCGTTCATTTTTCAAAATAAAAGTTGAAACTATATCTAAAGCCTGGTCACAGCGTGAGGAAGCCATTGGAAAAGGAATCTGGTAGATACCCCTTTAAATGGAAGAAAGACGGTCCAGGAAACACAGATCTTTTTAAAAAAATATCACTTCCGGGTTAGATTTTCTCAGGTTTTCGTCTGCAGAATACGTTATGTTATACTCACAGACAATATTTGGACAGTTTTGGAAACTTTGGGGTGTTTTCTATCCTAATCTGTAACTTATATGCATATTCTACGATCTGGGCCAGAGAAAATGTCCGTTTACCTTGGGAACATTATTTTAAGAAAATAAAAAAATTCTGACCCCTAGCGCTAAGAAGTCAACTGCGTCTTTGACCGATCACAGGCGGAGGAGAGGAATAGGATCTGCAAAGGACGTCACCAACAATAAGAGGATGGCTACACCTGCAGTCAGATTGTTACAAGGAGGGTGTGTGTGGATGTGGGTGGTCTTTCTTTATCTTATTTCCCCCTCCCCTTTCTATCTTTCACTCTCCCCCTCTCTCTCAAAATGTGAAGGCTGAGTATAATGAACTCCACAACACTCTCATTGCCATCAATGAGCAGGGCAAACTGTACTGCCCTCTAACTGGCCTCTGTTCCATGTGCAACACGCACGAACAGTGGGCTAATGGAAGTTGACAGAGCCTTATGGAGTGTACTGTGATATGAATGATGTAGACTTCAGCCCCTTTGTTATTGTCAGAGCTTGTCTTATGTAGTGAACAGTGCTACAAGCTAATGTAGCAGACTGTATAACAGTAGTGTATGGTCCAACAATGTGACCATTATTAGAGACTATACAGTGCATTCGGAAAGTATTCAGACCCTTTGACTTTTTCCACATTTTGTTCTGTCCTCATCAATCTACGAACAATACCCCATAATGACAAAGCAAAAACAGGTTTTTAGAAATGTTAACACATTTAAAAAACTTAAATATCACATTTACATAAGTATTCAGACCCTTGAGTTGGTACTTTGTTGAAACACCTTTGGAAGTGATTACAGCTTCGAGTCTTCTTGGGTATGACATTACTTGCCTGGCATACCTGTATTTGGGGATTTTATCCCATTCTTCTCTGCAGATCCTCTCAAGCTCTGTGAGGTTGGATGGGGAGCATCGATGCACAGCTATTTTCAGGTCTCTCCAGAGATGTTTGATCGGGTCAGTTGGGGCTCTGGCTTGGCCACTCAAGGATATTCCGAGACTTGTCCGGAAGCCACTACTGTGCTATCTTGGCTGTGTGCTTAGGGTCGTTGTCCTGTTGGAAGGTGAATCGTCCTAAGTGCTCTGCAGCAGGTCTTCATCAAGGGTCTCTCTGTACTTTGCTCCGTTCATCTTTCACTGGGTCCTGACTAGTCTCCCAGTCTTTGCCGATGAAAAACATCCCCACAGCATGATGCTGCCACCACCGTGCTTCACCGTAGGGATGGTGCCAGGTTTCCTCAAGACGAGACGCTTGGAATTCAGGCTAAAGAGTTCAATCTTGGTTTCATCAGACCAAAGATTCTCTTTTCTTTAGGTGCCTTTTGGCAAACTCCAAGCTGGCTGTCATTTGCCTTTTACTGAGGATTTGACTTCCGCTTGGCCACTCTACCATAAAGGCCTAAATGGTGGGGTGCTGCAGAGATGGTTGTCCTTCTGGAACTCTGGAGCTCTGTCAGAGTGACCATTGGATTCTTGGTCACCTCCCTGACCAAGGCCCTTCTCCCCCAATTGCTCAGCTCAGTCTCGGTTATCATTTTTTCCACTCTGATTAATGCCCTCCATGCCTGGTCTGAGTTTTGGTGGGCAACCCTCTCTTGGCAGGTTTGTTGTGGTGCCATATTCTTTCCATTTTAAAAAAATAATGGATTTAATGGTGCTCCTGTGGGATGTTCAAAGTTGTTGATATTTTTTTTACAACCCAACCCTGATCTGTACTTCTCCACAACTTTGTCCCTGACCTGTTTGGAGAGCTTCTTGGTCTTCATGGTGCCACTTGCTTGGTGGTACTCCTTACTTAGTGGTGTTGCAGACACTGGGGCCTTTCAGAACAGATGTATATATACTAAGATCAGGTGACAGATCATGTGACACTTAGATTGCACACAGGTGGATTTTATTTAACTAATTTTGTTACTTCTGAAGGTAATTGGTTGCACCAGATCTTATTTAGGGGCTTCATAGCAAAGGGTGTGAAAACATATGCACGCACCACTTTTCCGTTTTTTATTTTTTTGCATTTTTTGAAACAAGCTATTTTTTTCACTTCACCAATTTGGACTATTTTGTGTATGTCCATTACATGAAATCCAAATAAAAAACAATTTAAATTACAGGTTGTAATGCAACAAAATAGGAAAAACGCAAAGGGGGATGAATAATTTTGCAAGGCACTGTATATAGACAGGTGTGCCTTTCCAAATCATGTCCAATCAATTGAATTTACCACAGGTGGTCTCCAATCAAGTTGAAGAAACATCTCAAGGATGATCAATGGAAACAGGATGCACCTGAGCTCAAATTCAAGTATCAAAGCAAAGGGTCTGAATACTTATGCAAATATGTTATTTCTATATTTTAATACATTTTAGAACATTTCTAGGAACCTTTTTAAGCTTTGTCATCATGGGGTATTGTGTGTAGATTGCTAAGGAAATTGTTTTATTTTAATCCATTTTAGAATAAGGCTATAATGTAAGGGGTCAATGCTTTCTGAAGGTACTGTAGTCGGTTAACTAGTTGATTTTTTCGTGACGTGACTTTCATTAATCTGATGACTGTTACGTATCTTATCAACTAACTATGTTTAATTGTTACTCGATTAAATTAATCATGAAATAAGTACCTCATTAGGAATTTGATGTACCACGGAAGAAGTTGTTTAATGCGTTACCATCTCCCAAATTAAACTCAAGATGATTTACAAGATATATCGATAACAGTCATTTATTAATCATTACCTCATATCAGCCTAATTCTGAATGTCGCAGACTTCTTCAATCCGCAAGAACCCCAGCCTTTTCTGATTATTCAGTTCTACACAAATGAATTTAACTATTTATTTACTAACTAGCTAAATGATAACACAGAATACACATACACACTTACATGAGACAAAAGTCCTTAGTGGACTGACCGGATATGACGGCTTATTACACAGAGATGGAAAAGGGGGTGTGGAAAATAGAGAGATAGGGAAAAAGGGACATTTATCGTACATTTGGTAACTACACTTAAAGTAACCAGTTGCACACGAGCCGCTGCCTGTTTGGTTAAGAAACACAATGTATTTATGTGAAGATGTCTTTGTTCATCGTCTCTCTGTTGAAACCAGTCAATCCTTTTATGGGGAATGGCTCGATGGGTGTAAGGCTCTGGTTATCCACCAGAGGTCACAATGTCCTTCTTCGTAGTTGTCTTGATCTTGTAGGGGAGTGTTCAAATAGAACAGATCTTCAGATGCACCGATGGTTGTCTGAGATAGGATATTCTTCCTTCCCACCTCGTGTCTTTAATCAAAGTTCTAGGACCACTTTTACATGTCCAGCTGCAGACTGGCAATGGATCTAGTCCTTATTCATTTCACCTCATGTGGAGATTCAAAGTTCTAACCATTTTCAGCCATGTAGCCACATCTACATGTTTTCTGGTCTTAGAGTTTCAACCATTTGTAACGTTTAGCTCACACTTCACGTCTGCTGGTCTAATATGTTCATTCTTAGTGAGTCCTTTTAAGCACATGAAAACTATAATCTCGTAATAAAACTAAAATCACATTAATATCTTAACAAGAATAGTTTCATCGTTCTTCATATTGTATTAACATCATATTGGATGGAAACTTAACAGCCGTAGGGGGCTTCCTTCCTAAGTTGCAGTATTTGTTTCATACAGTTTTCAATAACATCACAAATTGAAAAGCAATATGACATGATTATTCTTTAGATCCCCACTGACCAATTCTTAACATTCCTATCTTAGAAATATTTCACTCTTTGGACCTGAGAGTTTTTAGCCGGCAAAATGTCTCTGTAACAAAGTAATTCCAATCTTGATACTAAAAAGCAAGAGAGGGTTCTCTGCTGCATAAGATTTACGATTGGCGTGAGGTGTCATAAACCTGCCCAGCCCCCCCTTTCTTCTTCTGTGGGTGAGAGGGGTCTGGTCATGTCAGCCATTTGCCAAGCTGATCTGAGGCCTTAGATCCTCAGCCAGGAGAGTCACGACAATTGTTTTGTCTTTTTTCTACCCATGTAATTCATGTGGAAATGGCCAAAGCTACTGGCTAAAGGTAGCTAGTCTGTCAGGCAAGCAAAGTAGTGTGTAGCTGTACATTTGGGCTGCGCGCACAAAGCGTCAACCTTGTCATTTTAACTAATCAGCTAACTAATAACTAATCAGCTAACATTGGCAAACTCTGTGGTTAGTCTGTCAGGGAAGAAAGCGAGAGTTGACTGGAGGTGAGAAAGAGTGTGTGTGGAATGGGAGACGTGTAACTGTATCACACAATTTATTATGGAAACCCCTAAGAGGTGATTATTAGGAAGAAAATGTGTATGGTTGAGAAAAAGAAAGAGAGAAAGAAAGAGAGCGATACATTTTTTTCCTGACCACAATTATATCCTATTTGTTGCTCCTCTCCCTCTGTTTCTCTAGGTCATCGAAAGCGGGTGAAGTGGAGAGTCAGATTAGCAAAAGGCAGGGAGGAAGAGGAGTTAGAGATGATTAGAGGGATAGAGATGTGGATTTGGCATTGGAACCTCCCTGGTCTTTGTGGTTGAATCTGTGTTTGAAATGCACTGCTGGACTAAGGGCCCTTACAGATAATTGTATATGTGGGGTAGAGCGATGAGGTAGTCATTCAAAAATCATGTTAAACACTATTACACACATAGTGAGTCCATGGAACTTATTATGTGATTTGCTCAGCAAATTTTTACTCCTGAACATATTTAGGCTTTTCGTAACAAAAGACGTTGAATACAGTTATTAATTTGTAAGAATTTCGAAAAAACACATTTCCACTTTGACATTATGGGGTATTATTTGTAGGCCAGTGACAAAAGAAAATCTAAAAATAATCTATTTTAAATTCAGGCTGTACCACAACTAAATGTGAAAAACGTCAAGGGGTGTGAATACTTTCTGAAGGCACTGTAAGAAAAGTCAAAGCTATAACGTTATATTTCTGTTTGATGAAACTGTCACGACATTATGCTATTGTATGTAATTTGAGCATTAGTTTGATTAGCTAACTAGCAAGCTATGGTGGAAAGGTCGATTTGATGCACCAAAACGAACGTTTGCAGTTGATCTGACCTCATGCCTGTTAGGTAGTGCTACCTTGAATTACATTTTGAATATTCTAAAAATGTGTGTAGCTAGCTATCTACTGTTGCTAAGGTAAGAGAGAGTGGCTATGTTTCAGTTTTGCTTCACAGCTTGGTACCTAGAACAGATAGATCTCCACTGAGGACTTGCTGCCTTTCTCACTTTGAATGAGACTATGATCTGTAATCCTAATTCTGTTTCTTCTTCAACAAAAAAATGAATATTAATCTGTTAGCTTTCCTTCATTGTTTGTTGTAAAATATTAAATTAACAAAACCTTTCTCGAATATTCAAACGGGAGGAAGTGGTCCTAATTAATAATTATCTGTGATTCGAGTGACACTGTTGACAAATTTGTGGATTTTCACGGAGGTAATTTAAAAAAATCGGATAACGCTAATATTTCCAACCCACTTTTTGCATGACAGCTGGCCAACCGATCGAGGTGCCATCTGGCTACCATTTAAGAAATAAAGAACAAAGTGTCAGAAATGAAGTGAACAATCTCATTCACTGTTTCAAAGTCAGTTTCACCTGTATTTTTTTTTACTTTGCATAGAAGTCTGTCCTTGCCATTATATATTTCTGGGTGCAGGTACCCTTAGTAATTTCATCAGAGCCATTATGTTCTGTGGTCTTTATAGGCTTATAGGGCCCAATTCCGATTTAGGAAATTATGCCATTCTTGCACACGCCTGCACTTCTCAGTAGTTCGTATTCAGACTTACCTTATGAAGGTGCATAACGGGTTTTGTAGGTGTGGTTCACTTGCTGATTCTTTTTTTATTAAACTGCTGAAAACATTCCTACTTGCCAACAGATTTTCTCATGGAGTTTTCATTCAATGGGGTTTTCAGTACATTTCTCTTAAGCCATCACTTTAAATACAGTGTACCTTTTAGTTTGAGTTTTGTAGACAGACATAATATATCAAGTGAATGGGTTCAGAATATTAGGGATCAATGAAAGGAAGCCATCTGAATATATACATATTTGTCTCTAACTGGTAGATTTAAAAATACTTGTAGATTATTTAGCGAAAGTATGTATGAATCATTAAAAAAAACAGGTTTGGAGAGCCTTGTTTGATTCATTCTGAAAATTGCCACATTCAGTTTTAGGGATAGGGGGCAGCATTTTCCCTTTTGGATGAATTGGTGCCCAAATTGAACGGCCTTCTACTCTGTCCCAGATGATAATATATGCATATTATTATTACTATTGGATAGAAAACACTCTGAAGTTTCTAAAACTGTTTGAATTATGTCTGTGAGTATAACAAAACTCATATGGCAGGCAAACTTCCAAACAGGAAGTGAAAATTCTGAAAAGGGTCGATGTGAAAGTCATCGCCTATTCAAATCCCTGTAATTTATGGATCTGTTTGTACTTCATATGCCTTCCACTAGATGTCAACAGTCAGTAGAACGTGGAATGAAGCCTCTAGTGTGATGTGGGGCCAGATGGGAGCTATTTGAGTCACTGGTCTGGCAGATTGCCAGTTCCTGGTCACGCACGCTAGACATGGGATGGATGTCAATGTGTGCCATTACTTTTACAAACATGAAGAAATGCTCCGGTTGGGACGTTATTGGATATATATGATAACAACATCCTGAAGATTGATTCTCAACTAAGTTTGACCAGTTTATTCGACTTGTAATATAACTTTTTGAAGTTTTCGTCCGACGTTTGCGTTCACTTGCGCAAGTGTTTAGACACGTGTACTACACATGCTAGCTAAAGTTGCTAATTCGACATAAGTAATGGACATTATCGAACAAAACAACGATTTATTGTGGCACTAGGATTCCTGGCACTGCATTCTGGAAGATAGGTGTACATAGAATTATAATAGGGAGAATAGTGTACCAATATAGGCTATACCTTCGTCTATTGCCTGCATTAACCATGGAACTGTGTGATGACACGGCTAAGTATTGCGCCATGTGTCGGGTTCAAACTGTTACGGCTTGGTCTGCACTCATCTCTACAATGTTTAATTAGCCTATTATCAATTCTTACTAATGATCTTTAGCAACAGTCACATGGCCATAACGGCGTTTACCGAGGAAACAAATTAACCTTTAACGAGTCACCAACCCGGATCCGGGATCACCCCCCACTCCCCCCCCACTGAGTAGCATAGCTAGCATAGCGTCACAAGTAAATTGTAGCATCTAAATATCATTAAATCACAAGTCCAAGACACCAGATGAAAGATACAGATCTTGTGAATAAAGCCACCATTTCAGATTTTTAAAATGTTTTACAGGGAAGACACAATATGTAAATCTATTAGCTAACCACGTTAGCATAAGACACAATTTTTTTACTCCAACAGTTTTTTCCTGCGTCAGTAGCTATCACTAATTCGACTAAATAAAAATATATATAGCCACTAACCAAGAAACAACTTCATAAGATGACAGTCTGATAACATATTTATGGTATAGCATAGTTTTTTTTTGAAAAATGTGCATTTTTCAGGTATAAATCACAGTTCTACATTGCAGCTGCAATCTGAAATAGTGCTGACGCAGCCAGAACAATTACAGAGACCAACGTCATATAACTAATTACTTATCTTAAAACATTTCAGAAAAATACACAGCGTACAGATATTGAAAGCCCAACATCTGGTGAATCCAAACAATATTTCAGATTTATTAAATGTTTTATAGCGAAAACAAAATGTAGCGCTAAATTAGCATAGCCACGCCAGCCAGAACCAGCTGGGCGCCCCCGACCAGTTCACATGCACGACAGATATATGAAATAACATCGTAAATTGGGTCTTACTATTGCTGATCTTTCATCAGAATGTTGATCAATGTGTCCTTAGTCCTGATGAGTCGTTCAATCCATTCATAATGGCAACTTTCCCTCTTCATTTAGCATATGTACTGGTCGACTGGCCAAAGTAAAAAAAGTCACAGAACGGAACACGGCAAAACTCCCGAAAAAATTCAAATAATCTGATTAAACTATATTGAAAAAACATACATTAAGATGATATGGTCACATGTATCAAACAAACTTCGAGACGGAGATAGTTTTCATCCGTAACGGCAGCAAAACAGTAGACAATCGCACCTCCAAATAGCGCGAATCAGAGAACCGGAAGTTGTCGGTCACGCCAAAGAAATAGGTCTTATTTCACGTCAGTACAAGGTAAACAAAAAATTTCTCCTCTGACGTCCTCTTGACACCCAGAGGAAGACGAATGAAGTGTGTTTCGGGTCATAGGTGGCGTGACCATATATAGGCAGAGCGTTGAAGCGAGCATACACATCTTGCATTCTTCTTCTTGGTCAGGGAAAGTGCTGTCAAATGACTTCTGTTTAACTCAGAGACAAAATTGAAACGGTTTTAGAAACTATAGATTGTTTTCTATCCAATGGTATTAATTATATGCATATAGTAAGAGCAATAATTGAATAAGAGGCAGTTTAATCTGTAGAGGAAATTATGCTAATGCGAAAACAGCACCCCCTATAGTGGCAAGAAGTTTTAAGGTAAAAGAAACAATGTATTTCAATGGAATGAAGGGAACTAACAATAAATTGGCAGTTGAATATGTGATGTTATAAGGCCTGCTGACGGTCCATACTGATAGTGGCAAATATTTAATAGGAAATAGAGAAAGGCAGGGTAGCCTTTAATTAAGACATTCAAAAGCACCCAACCCTGCAAGTTGAAAGGCAGTACAATACAAATTCTGCACATTATTTCATCATCTTTACTGTGGGAAAGTTGATATGTTGAAATGCTTCAGTTTGCTGCCATACGGCTGGTTTTACATTTGTCTCCAGCGATTATTTAAGGTATAATCAACGAGGGGCTTTATGCGTTCCAGAGAACGCATAGAGCCCCAAGTTGATTATCACTTTTATACCATGGCTATAAGTTTACACATTTGCCGCAATTTTTCATTTTAATTTTAGTTAGAAATGTGTTGAATATCCACTGAAGTTGGTAGGAAGTTTACCATATTGCTACTGTAGTTCCCTTGGTAACCAAACAAACAGACTTGCTGGTTTAGCTAAGCAAACCATCAGTCCTAGCTTAATATTATGAAAATCTAATTCAACAATGGCAAATATGTTTTCAATTCAACTTCTGCTTTCAAAAGCAGCTCCCAAAAATTAAGGTGCTTTTCTCACTTGGAACCAGTAGGTTCGCTAGAATTTATTCATGGTTTCCTCGAGTGTAATGGTGGCGGAATTATTAGGGAATTAAGTCATGTTCAAAAATGGTGTATCTGTAGACACACCTCCACGACACCGTCATGTATTTATTCTCCACCCAAAACGAATAGCAGGTGAATAGCATAGAATGCACAGAGAGAAAAGTGAATTACGTTCCATTTACCCACGCTTAACTCAGGTCGGAATCGGGCCTATAGTGAATAACTTCCGATTAAATGGTCTCTTCCTGGATCTATTTCCAGCCGTTGCTTTTGTTAGCTCGTTGAATAGTCTCTCGACAAAACAGCCACCCATAGTAATTAAACGAGGGTAGTGTTCCAAATGGCACCCTATTCATTATATAGTGCACTACTTTTGAAAAGAGTGAACAATATAGGGAATAGTGTGCCATTTGGGACGCCTACCCAGATCTATGAATACTAATGCCCTGGAGATGGCAGTCGTTGGGTGCTGCATGCTGCTTTCTGGACATAAGGCTTGGAGCCGTAAAGCAGGGGTACTCTGCTTTATGAGAATGTCCGGTAACACACATTTCCTAGATGGCAAAGGTCCGGAAGGATGTTGTAATTTATCGATGTAATAACAAACCCCCACCTCGCAACCCAGGCGACCCCAAACTGTTTGTATTTGTATTTATTATGGATCCCCATTAGTTGCTGCCACTCTTCCTGGGGTCCAGCTAAATTAAGGCAGTTTATACAATTTTAAAAACATTACAATACATTCACAGACTGTGTGCCCTCAGGCCCCTACTCCACCACTACCACATATATACAGTACAAAATCAATGTGTACGTGTGTGTATAGTGCGTATGCTATCGTGTTTGTATGCATGTGTCTGTGCCTATGTTTGTGTTGCTTCACAGTCCCCGCTGTTCCATTAGGTGTTTTTTAAATCAAATTTTACTGCTTGCATGAGTTACTTGATGTGGAATAGATTTCCATGTAGTCATGGCTCTATTTAGTACTGTGCGCTTTCCATAGTCTGTTCTGGACTTGGGGACTGTGAAGAGACCTCTTGTGGCATGTCTTGTGGGGTATGCATGGGTGTCCGAGCTGTGCGCCAGTAGTTCAAACAGACAGCTCAGTGCATTCAACATGTAAATACCTCTCATAAATACAAGCAGTGTTGAACTCATATCTTCTCCGTTAGGAGAGATTAACATGCACAAACATTCCTGGGTCGCTCGTCTTTTCAGTTCGCTGCAGCTAACGACTGGAACGAGCTGCAACAAACACTCAAACTGGACAGTTTAATCTCAATCTCTTCATTCAAAGACTCAATCATGGACACTCTTTCTGACAGTTGTGGCTGCTTTGCATGATGTATTGTTGTCTCTACCTTCTTGCCCGTTGTGCTGTTGTCTGTGTTCAATAATGTTTTTACCACATTTTGTGCTGCTACCATGCTGTGTTGTCATGTGTTGCTGCCTGCTATGTTGTTGTCTTAGGTCTCTCTTTATGTGGTGTTGTCTTTCTTGTCGTCATGTGTGTTTTGTCCTATATTTACAGTTGAAGTCTGAAGTTTACATACACCTTAGCCAAATACATTTAAACTCAGTTTTTCACAGTTCCTGACATTTAATCAGAGTAAACATTTCCTGTCTTAGGTCAGATGTATTTTAAGAATGTGAAATGTCAGAATAATAGTAGAGAGAATGATTTATTTCAGCTTTTATTTATTTCATCACATTACCAGTGGGTCAGAAGATTACATACACTCAATTAGTATTTGGTAGCATTGCTTTTAAATTGTTTAACTTGGGTCAAACGTTTTGGGTAGTCTTCCACAAGCTCCCCACAATAAGTTGGGAGAATTTTGGCCCATTCCTCCTGACAGAGCTGGTGTAACTGAGTCAGGTTTGTAGGCCTCCTTGCTCGCATATGCTTTTTCAGTTCTGCCCAAAAATGTTCTATGGGATTGAGGTCAGGGCTTTGTGATGGCCACTCCAATACCTTGACTTTGTTGTCCTTTAGCCATTTTGCCACAACTTTGGAAGTATGCTTGGGGTCATTGTCCATTTAGGAGACCCATTTGCGACCAAGCTTTAACTTCCTGACTGATGTCTTGAGATGTTGCTTCAATATATCCAAATAATTGTCCTTCCTCATGATGCCATCTATTTTGTGAAGTGCACCAGTCCCTCCTGCAGCAAAGCACCCCCACAACATGATGCTGCCACCCCTTTGCTTCACTGTTGGGATGGTGTTCTTCGGCTTGCAAGCATCTCCCTTTTCCTCCAAACATAACGATGATCCTTATGGCCAAACAGTTATATTTTAGTTAAGTCAGACCAGAGGACATTTCTCCAAAAAGTACGATCTTTGTCCCAGGTGAAGTTGCAAACCGTAGCCTGGCTTTTATATGGCGTTTTTGGAGCAGTGGCTTCTTCCTTGCTGAGCGGCCTTTCAGGTTATGTCGATCTAGGACTCGTTTCATTGTGGATATAGATACTTTTGTACCTGTTTCCTCCAGCATCTTCACAAGGTCCTTTGCTGTTGTTCTGGGATTGATTTGCACTTTTTGCACCAAAGTACGTTCATCGCTAGGAGACAGAACGCGTCTCCTTCCTGAGCGGTATGACGGCTGCGTGGTCCCATGGTGTTTATACTTGCGTTCTATTGTTTGTACAGATGAACGTGGTTCCTTCAAGCATTTGGAAATTGCTCCCAAGGATGAACCAGACTTGTGGAGGTCTACAATTCTTTTTCTGAGGTCTTGGCTGATTTCTTTAAATTTTCCCATGATGTCAAGCAAAGAGGCAATGAGTTTGAAGGTAGGCCTTGAAATATATCCACAGATAAACCTCCAATTGACTCAAATGATGTCAATTAGCCTATCAGAAGCTTCTAAAGCCATAATTTTCAGGAATTTTCCAAGCTGTTTAAAGGCGCAGTCAACTTAGTGTATGTAAACTTCTGACCCACTGGAATTGTGAAACAGTGAAATAATCTGTCTGTAAACAATTGTTGGAAAAATGACTTGTGTCATGCACAAAGTAGATGTCCTAACCGACTTGCCAAAACTATAGTTTGTTAACAATAAATGTGTGGAGTGGTTGAAAAACGAGTATAATAATAAAAGTAATAGTAGAATAATAGTGAAGACATCAAAATTATGAAATAATACATATGGAATCATGTAGTAACCTAGAAAGTGTTAAACAAATCACAATTTAATTTTACATTTGAGATTCTTCAAATAGCCACCCTTTGCCCTGATGACATCTTGGCATTCTCTCAACCAGCTTCACCTGGAATGCTTTTCCAACAGTCTTGAAGAGGTTCCCACATAGGCTGAGCACGTGTTGGCTGCTTTTAATTTACTCTGCGTTCCGACTCATCCCAAATCATCTCAATTGGGTCGAGGTCGGGTGATTGTGGATGCCAGGTCATCTGATGCAGCACTCCATCACTCTCCCTTTTGGTAAAATAGCCCTTGCACAGCCTGGAGTTGTGTTGGGTCATTGTCCTATTGAAAAACAAATGATAGTCACACTAAGCCAAAACCAGATGGGATGGCGTATTTCTGCAGAATGCTGTGGTAGCCATGTTGGTTAAGTGTGCCTTGAATTCTAAATAAATCACAGACAGTGTCACCAGCAAAGCACCCCCACACTATAACACCTTTTCCTCCATGCTTTACAGTGGGAAATACACATGCAGAGATTATCCGTTCACCCACACCGCGTCTCACAAAGACACAGAAGTTTAAACCAAAAATCTCCAATTTGGACTTCAGACCAAATGTCTATTTGAATGTTTTTTTTGGTTATAACATGATTCCATATGTGTTATTTCATAGTTTTGATGTCTTTATTATTATGGAATGTGGAAAATAGTATGACTAAAGAAATACCCTTGAATGAGTAGGTGTTCTAAAAATTTTGACCGGTGGTGTATATATATGGGATGCAGGCACATACTGTGCCTTTCACTGAGCTGTGTACAGACAGATTGATAGGGGTGAGACAATTAATTGTAATTTGTCTTAATGTTCTTTTGCTGTTTGCAGGTGCACTATCCTTCGGACCCTATGCAGCCAGGTCCCTTCTCCTTTTTAACTCCTCGCAAATGTGTCTTGTTTGGTGTCTGCTGTGAAGGAATACCACAACAAGTCAACTACTTGATCGATGAAGGCACGTCATCCAACAAAGGCAGCAGCGCAGTCATCAACTACATGCACCATTTCTTCCCCAACTACGGATGGGGAAACACGTGTGGACCTGAATTGTGATAACTGCAGTGGCCAAAACAAGAACAGTTTGTGCTCTGGTATTGTGCCTGGCGGTCCATGCACAAGCTCCACCACAGTCTGGTCCTTCACTTCCTGATCATAGGCCACACCAAGTTTGCCCCCAACTGGTGCTTCTGCCTCATCAAGCAGCTCTTCAGAAAGACCAGAGAGAACACTTTGTCTGAGATTGCTGGTGTTGTGAAGGACAGCACTGTGACAGGGGACAACTTCCCACAGCTGGTTGGACTGGAGGATGGTAAGGTGCTGGCAGAAAGATATGGCTGGCAACAACACCTGACTTCGTACTTCAGGCCGTTGCCACAGCTCAAGCAGTACCAGCACTTAGGTTAATATCATTTTTATCGCATTGTATGAGGTTATTCTTCTTATCTAAACTTGGGAGGTGAATTGATGTTGTGCAAGGTTGTAATGTCTTCTAAAAATGTTTGTTATTTCCTGTTTTACAGCTGTGATGCTCTGGAGCCTGGTGTTGTTGTCGCCAAGGAGTTTTCGGACTCAGTCAGGACCAGGTTTCAGCTGCTGCGCAACGCTGACATCCTTCCTCCCATAGATGGTCTGCCTGTACAAGCACCACCTGGACTGGACACAGCTAGACAAACTTATTTTTTCGAGAAGATCAGGGAGTTTTGCGACGAAGAGGCTATGGACTTCACATGCCCTGCACCAAAGTTAAGGGCAGGACAGAAACAGGCTCTCCGAATATAGATTACCTTGTTCATGTGTGGTTCAGCACTATCTGCAGTGCCTCTATTCAAATGACTCTCTCCTAACACACACGCCATACGTTGCTGCTACTGTTATTTTATCCTGTTGCTCAGCCACTTTACACCTGATTGTATGCGTATAACTACCTCGTCTGTCACTATCGTTATTGATATTGTTCATGTACATACTGTATATTATTTTATTTATATTGACACTATTTATTTCTGATATTGCTACTATGCAAGTATTATTTGCACCTTCTGTAGAGACCCATCCACCCATCCATAAAATGAACATTGATATTTGTGGTCATAACATGATGCTGTGACATACCACACAGACTCACTAAACACAAATGCTTTGTTTGTAAATTATGTCAGAGTATTGGAGTGTGCCCCTGGCTATATGTCAATAAAACAAAATTAAAAAATGGGGCTGTCTGGTTTAATATAGTGAATTTGAAATGATTTATACTTTTGGTACATTTTAGTAATTCCATTTACTTTTGATGTTTAAGTATTTTTAAAACCAAATACTTTTAGACTTTTACTCAAGTAGTATTTTACTGGGTGACTTTTACTTTTACTTCAGTCATTTTCTATTAAAGTATCTTTACATTTACTCAAGTATGACAATTTAGTATTTTTTCCACCACTGGATGTGGCTGGGAGTAAAAGCATTTCTTTCACATGACCCATCAATTTAGACAAGTGTGTCTGGGCAACCCATCTTTATGCACACCTGGCACCATTATTACGCACACCTGCGCCCAATCATCAGTCACACCTGGACTTTATTACCTTGATTACTTACCATTTATCTAGCGTACTGTTCTTTCAGTCATCAGGTAGTATCTTTTATGTTTATCTTGTTAGACCCTTCTCTTGTTTTGTATTCGTTCCATGTTCATTTTCATTAAACTCACACTCCTTGTAGCTATGTTACACCTACACTAGCAAGAATGTCTTTTTTTTTTTTTTTTTACAAATTGATATGTGGAGTCAAATATTGATATAGTATAGTCCCAAAATAATATTGCAATATGTAACTGTATCCATTTTTCCCCCATCACTACCGTATTGACCCCGTTCTGGGTCCAGATCCGCCCCGCAGTCCACCAGATGAGTATGGCTGCAATAAATAATTTGGAGGCTCCGTAAACGCACATGCCGTGAAGCATGTTTATTGGCTGTAAATTTGCGCAACTCAAAATGGCCAGTTATTCCATCTTCATTTGATCTGTAATTGGTATCGTAAAGCCAAATCCGACTACACAGGAAATGACCCAGACAACAAAACAAAAGCACCAAACCAGTGAGTGTGCAGTCCAAGAGTGCCATCCGTTCAGTCAGTGAATGCCATGTAGAGGACCTCTCCAAAAGTCTTTGATAACTGTCTCTGTATCCTTCCTTCCTTGAGATAAGCGATTGGTGAAAGCAAGCTTACCAGCCTATTACTCTCACAAATTCAATCAATTCAGATTTGTAAATTCCTCAAAGGTAGGAAGGGAGGATGTCCAAATATAGTGTACAAGCAGGGGTCACGACTGCATTCGTGAGGTCAATTTATAAATGTATTGCTATTCTAATTTAATTGCAAAGTGAAATATATTTAGCTCGCTTTAAAGGAAAATTGTAATTCATGGTGAATGGAAATGTCACGATCGTCTTCGTGAGAGAGAGAGGACCAAGGCGCAGCGTGTGAAAAATACATCTTCTTTAATGAAGGGAAAAACAACCACTTACAAAATGAACAAAACAAACGATCGTGAAGCTAAACAGAACTAAGTGCACAACTCCAACATAGAACATAGACAACACCCCACAAAAGCCTACTGCCTATGGCTGCCTTAAATATGGCTCCCAATCAGAGACAATGAATGACAGCTGTCTCTGATTGAGAACCAATCCAGGCAGCCATAGACATAACTAGACAACATTACTCTACTCTGCCCCATACACATACAACACCCCTAGACACTACAAAAACACATACATTCCCCTTGTCACACCCTGACCTAACTAAAAAACATAAAGAAAACAAAGAATACTAAGGCCAGGGCGTGACAGGAAATGTTGTTAGCCTATATTTGATGGTGCTGCTCCATGACTGTAAACGTAATTAACAGGGCAGTAATTTCAATGAAAATGGTGTTGGTTGATTTATAAACACAGCTGTCCTGTCCTGTGTCATTCTAAACAAAGTCGGTACATGGTGCCGAACAATGGATTCGCTGGTGTTCCCTAAATTTGATTTATTAATTAATTGCCATTAACCGGTGAATCACGTTAAATGTAAGTCTGTGAATAATTAATGGTAGTATGCTAGAGTTCTCATTGCATAGGGCTGTGTTAACAAGGTTCCTGATTGTTTAATGAGCCTTTCACGATACAACGACACTGACCCCATATATCAAAGGTACTGTAGCAGAGATTGAGCACCATTGTAGCTTTTCAGAGTCAGGGTGTCATTTGGATGCAGGCCAATGGTGACCATTTTGATTTCGAATCCAAATAAACTTGCTCCATTTGAGCCACGCAGCACAATGTAAATTCTTCTGAATACAAAAACCGCTCCATGTATTTGCATTCGAGAGCCTTTGACAAAATTATATGTTGCTGAGATGTACAGTACCAGTCAAAAGTTTGGACACACCTACTCATTCAAGGGTTTTTCTTCATTTTTACTATTTTCTACAATGTATTATAATACTGAAGACATCAAAACTATGAACTAACACATATGGAATCATGTAGTAACCAAAAAAGTGCTTTATATTTTAGATTCTTCAAAGTAGCCATCCTTTGCCTTGACGACAGCTTTGCACACTCTAGCCATTCTCTCAACCAGCTTCATGAGGTAGTCACCTGGAATGTATTTCAATTAAAAGGTATGCCTTGTTAAAAGTTAATAACTTCTTAATGCGTTTGAGCCAATCGGTTGTGTTGCGACAAGGTAGGGGTGAAATACAGAAGATAGCCCTATTTGGTAAAAGACCAAGTCCATATTATGGCAAGAACAGCTCAAATAAGCAAAAAGAAACAACAGTCCATCATTACTTTAAGACATAAAGGTCAGTCAATCCGGAAACTTTCAAGAACTTTGAAAGTTTCTTTAATTCTTATGGCTGAAGTCCCGGTAACGGGACCGATATGACAACAGCCAGTCGAAGTGCAGGGCGCCAAATTCAAAAAACAGAAATCTCATAATTAAAATTCCTCAGACATTCATGTGTCTTATATCATTTTAAAGGTAATCTTGTTGTTAATCCCACCAAAGTGTCCGATTTCAAATAGGCTTTTCAGCGAAAGCACTACAAACACTTATGTTAGGTCACCACAAAACCACAATAAGCATAGCCATTTTTTCCAGCTAAATATAGCTTCACAAAAACCAGAATAGAGATAAAATTAATCACTAACCTTCGATTCTTTTCATCAGATGACACTCATAGGACTTCATGTTACACAATACATGCATGTTTTGTTTGATTAAATTCATATTTATATCAAATAATCTGAGTTTACATTGAGGCGACTAGATTCACTAAATGCAAAAACATCAAGTGACTTTGCATAGCCCATCGTTTCAACAGAAATACTCATCATAAATATAGATGATAATACAAGTTATACACATTGAATTATAGATATACCTCTCCTTAATGCAACCGCTATGTCAGATTTAAAAAAAACTTTACGGAAAAAGAAATGCACGCTATAATCTGAGACGGCGCTCAAAAGTAGCATACCACAGCTGCAAAGATGGCGTCACCATAAACACAAAAATACATGATAAATATTCCATTACCTTTGATGATCTACATCAGAAAGCACACCAGGAATCCCAGGAATCCCAGGTCCACAATAAATGTTTGTTTTGTTCGAAAAAATCCGTTATTTATGTCCAATTGTTAGCGCGTTTGGTAACATGTCCAAACGCTAATTCTGGTCAGCTTTATATCGGACAAAAACTTCAAAATGTGATATTACCGGTCGAAGAAACATTTCAAACTAAGTACTGAATCAATCATTAGGATGTTTTTAACATATAGCTTCAATAAAGTTCCAACCAGAGTATTCGTTCTTGTCTGCGTGAGCAATGGAACGTAGGTGACTTCCATGAAAAAAAAGCATGATCAGAAAATGGCTGCTTGATGGACACCTGACTGATTCTGTAATCATTCTCTCCCACAACATCAAAGAAGTCTCATTGGAATTTCTATTGATGGTTGACATCTAGTGGAACCCCTAGGCAATATGTAATGGTAATACGTTCGTAAACTCTGGCGTAAAAGAGGTTCATTCGCCATTGCAAATCCTACTTGACGGAGCCACGAGTGTTACGCATAGAAGTACATATTCAATAGCATTTTCAACAAATTTATATATTTAAATTATGGCGAATAAATCAGGAGAAGCTAAAACAAAGTCTAGGTATACAGATTTAACCCAAATGATAGAGGAAATTGATAGAGACAGCCCCCCATCTCACAGCTAGCCTTAAGGGAGCTGCTCATCCAGGAGCTTGCTAGCTACAGCAAGTCCACTGCAGCACCTTCTGCTCCAACCAGTGGTGTTCACCTGCCCAGATTCATCTCTGCAGGCATGAATGTGCCTCAGGGCAAAAAGGGAGACGTCGTTGTGCCCTTTGTCACAGGAAATGCCCCATCACCTGCACCACCTGTTCAGTAAGCCTCTGCTTTACAGCAGAAAGAGACTGCTATGGGCCATGGCACCAGCAGCACAATATTGTGTAGAGGACTGAGGGTCTTCACAATATTGTAAATAGAAAATGTGTAAATAGTTACACTTGTTATTTGTTTGTTTATTATTATTTATTTATTTTATAATTTTTTTCATATATATTTATTTTTTGGGGGTGTTAGAATAGCATTTATGTATTTTGTATATAGTTATTTCCTTCAAAATGTATCACTGTACCAATTCGGCCACTTGGGTACATTTGTGTGGGACACCTGGGTGACTTCATGCTCAATGTCATGTAGCTCGCTCATCTTTGAAGTTATCTGTCTAAAACTTTGCCCAGCTGTTGTTGCCATCTTATGTTCTTCATTCAAATCATCCACAGCATCCTATATGTATGTTTGACTGTTCTTGGTCATTTGAAAGATGATGCCACAACAATAAAAAACAGAAAACGTATGTATATTTCCTTGTATTTTCTTCTACCAGATCTATTGTGTTATATTCTCCATTCAATTCACATTTCCACAAAATTCAGAGTGTTTCCTTTCAAATGATACCAAGAATATGCATATCCTTGCTTCTGAGCTACAGGCAGTTAGATTAGGGTATGTCTTTAGGCAGAAATTGAGAAGAAGGGGGGGTACCCCAAAGAAGTTAAATGAGTAGGTGTGCCCAATCTTTTGACTGCTAATGTATATCGCTTTGTGAATGCGTCCTACATTTCTTGGGACAAATGCAATTGTGAAATCTTTAACTGGGATTATGAATATGTTTATGTTCGTGATTACTACCGTAATCACTTGCGGGCTCAAGCTTTTTACATTTCCTTCAGAAAGTGTTCATACCCCTTGATTTTTTCCACATGTTGTTGTGTTAGAACCTGAATTGACAAAGTGAAAACCATTTTTTTGAGATTTTAGCAAATGTATTGAAAATATAACACAAATATCTAATTTACATACACTACCGTTCAAAAGTTTGGGTCACTTAGATATGTCCTTGTTTTGAAAGAAAAGTACATTTTTCGTCCATTAAAATAACATTGAACTGATCAGAAATACAGTGTAGACATTGTTAATGTTGTAAATGACTATTGTAGCTGGAAACAGCAGATTTTCTTATGGAATATCTACGTACATAGGCCAACTATCAGCAACCATCCCTCCTGTGTTCCAATGGCACGTTGTGTTAGCTAACTGATCATTAGAAAATCATTTTGCAATTATGTTAGCACAGCTGAAATCTGTTGTCTTGATTAAAGAAGAAATAAAACTGGCCTTCTTTAGACTAGTTGAGTATGTATAGCATCAGCATTTGTGGGTCTGATTACAGGCTGAAAATGTCCAGAAAGAATGAACTTTCTTCTGAAACTCATCAGGCTATTCCATGTGAGAAATTGCCAAGAAATCGAAGATCTGGTATAACGCTGTGTACTACTCCCTTCACAGAACAGCGCAAACTGGCTCTAACTAGAATAGAAAGAGGAGTGTGAGGCCCCTGTGCACAACTGAGTAAGAGGACAAGTACATTAGAGTGTCTAGTTTGAGAAACAGATGCCTCACAAGTCACATATATTATAATATAATAGTTTCTTGGCATTTTCCCGCATGGAATAGCCCCGATTTATGAGAACAAGAATAGACTGACGAGTTTCAGAAGAAAGTTATTTGGTAGAAGCAGGTAGCCTAGTGGTAAGAGCATTGGGCCAGTAACCGAAAGGTTGCTGGATGGAATCCCTGAACTGACAAGGTAAAAATATGTTGTTCTGCCACTGAGTGACACGGGTGCCGTGGATGTCGATTAAGGCAGCCCCCCGCATCTCTCTGATTCAGAAAGGTTGGGTTAAACGTGGAAGACACATTTCAGTTGAAGGTTCAGTTTTACAACTGACTAGGTATCCCCCTTTCCCTTTTCCCTACTACCAGTAGAGCTGGTATGTCTCTCTATGGATGCGGGCCTTACTTTTTTAACCATTTATCAATTTTAGAGAAAATGGAATGAGCAGCAGCCACGTTTGGCTACATACGGTCCGCTAGTGGAATTCCCATGAGAGAGTAACGGTTAATATGATTGGATGTTAATTATTTGGCTAGGATACCTGTATTTGACATTGTGTTGTTATTTCGCTGAACACTAGATGGTTTTATTTTGGGCAGTGAAACGAAGGTACTCAGGCGAGAAAAAACATCACCCAAATCTATAACCCCGTTAAAAAATCTAAATGGACTGTTTGAAAATGTGAATCACATTTTTACTTGGCGTACCCCAGTTTGGGAATAGCCGGTCTAGGTCCTGTCTAAATGTATTGTGTATTAAAACTGCATAAGTGTTGCTCTCCACTTTCTGGAGGATCGAGTTTTGAAATCAGTGGAATTCAAGTATGATAGCTAAGGAGATGGAAAACACCTGTCCCCGGATTAAATCTTCAAACTAAGGGCAACCGTGGTATCCGACAGGAGACGCGTCCATCCATGAATGATGTATACGGGTAAGATAGTCTAGCTAGCTACATTTTCAGACATTATAAATTTCCAATTTTGACAGAAAGGGCCAATGCTTTGCTAGCTATAGCCTAATGTTAGCTAGCTAACATTGAACCTGGTTGGTAGGCTACCTGCAGATTCATGCAGGGTAGTAACGTCATGAGTTGGTATTATGGTTCATTGTATACCTATCTAGATAACGTTAGCTGGCTGGCTCATTAGCTAACCTTACGTGTACGATCGTATTACTTATGTCTCAGAGCCATTTGCTTAGCTAGCTATAGCCTAATGTTAGCTAGCTAACATTGAACCTGGACGGTTAGCTACCTGCAGATTCATGCAGTGTAACGATAGCTAACGCACTTTGGTACATCCGGCTGTTCTGTACATTTGACCTTATTTTAGTGCCCCAAAAACATAATACTTGCAGGTCAACTGTAATATGATTAACTTATTAAAGCACAATTTCTCCCCTTTCCAGCAAAATCAATGACGAGACCTTCATGCTGCCCGTCTCTGCATGATTGAAGAAGGCAATGGAGCTCCGCAGGGTCTTTTTATTAAAAATGATGGGTGAGGAAGCGAAAGCTACTGCGTGATAGTGAAAGGGGGATATATGTCGTGTGGGGAAAAGGCTTTTTTCACCCGATTTGTCCAACTTACATACCTATTTGAAGGTTTGTGTCGAATTTGAATAGGGTTTTTAGGCCGGCGCTAAACTTATCATCACGTTTTTGAGAGTGATGGTGGCTCGCAGTGATAACACAAAAAATGTACAATTGATTGAATTAACTTTTTGATGAACTCACAAGTAATTAACTTTACAATCACCATTGATCATTTTTTGTTTTTAATCTGCGAGAGAAGCGCTACACTTCGAGGAAAGAGGCTGTACGGCTCAGAATGAGTTTCATAATGCGTGCCGTACGTTACGTCGTGACACGTTACAATTTAATGTTAAGCGTCAGAGGGTGTTTTTTTTTCAAATTTTCTCCAATACTATTGGTCCATTACCATGTCAATCAATGCTTGAATAGAAACGTAGTTCACATCCCAGATTTTGAAGCCAACAAAGTCACTACAGTCCCATTTAGTTTTCATTGCAGCCTCGTTTGAATGCCGTTAGTAACATCATGAGTTGTGATTATGGTTCATTGTTTACCTAGTTAGCTAGCTAACATTAGCTGGCTGGCTTGTTATCTAACGTTACGTGTATGACCTTATTATTCATATCTCAAAGCCATTTGCTTTGCTAGCTAGCTAACATTGAACTTGGTTGGTTAGCTACCTGCAGATTCATGCAGGATAGTAACATCATGAGTTGGGATTATGGTTCATTGTTTACCTATCTAGGTAGCTACATGTCTTAACAAAAGACGCCACTATGCAAGTAACCATTTCGGGTGCGTTCATAAATTCAGTCTGGACATCTACTCTGATTTCAGAGCTCTCTCGTCTGAGTGTGCCAGAGTGCAGAATAACTGATGAATTTACTTAAATGTTGGATACCTAGCTAGCTATATGTCTTAAACTAAAGTGTACTGTTAGCTAGCTAACGCTAGCTGGCTGTCTCCCTAGCTGGCATTATTTTTCATTTCCCAAAGCCGTTTGCTTTTCTAGGTAGAGCTTAATGTTAGCTAGCTAACATTGAACCTGGTTGGTTAGCTCCCAACACTGTGGCATTGTTGGCACTGTTCATTGTTGTTAAACTAGCTAAAGTTACGTGACGTGTGTACAACACCCGTTAAATATGGCCGGTGTTAGTAAATGTCTGCAAAAAAGCGTAATGAAATTGTTGCCAGCAGAGCTGGTTAGGCTGTTTTCATGTTATCCATAGGTAAACAAATCATCGGCCAGGGCATCAAGTGTGCGCTTCGAGAGCGAAACGAGATGGGTGGGGCTAAAGCTTAAGAGTGTGTGAACGATGCTTAATGGGTGTAGACAAAGAGGGCTCTCACTCTAGTAGTACCAAAAGTTTCAAATGCCATTTTCTCAAAAGTGAGTTTACAAGTTGATAAACTTTCAAAGCAGAATGACTTTCCCAATGTTCCTCAAATGCAGTGTATGATATACCACTTTGTAGCTCTGAGTCTCTACTTTTATCTAATGTAAAAAACACCATTTCAAATTTTGCTACATAAGACCGATCAGGTGGTGAGTCACAATTACAGTCACCAATGCTCTGGATAACATGAAAACAGCCTAACCTGCTTTGCTAGGGCGAGTAACATGGTCAGAGTGGGGTGTTCTCTCATTATGTGTCTGGAAGACGCTAGCAAGCTAGCCAGTTAGCTTGGGTGCTTGACTGCCATTGTGAGGTCATAACGTTCGGATCAACCCTACTCTTCGGTGTGCGCTCTGAACGCTCCGAGAGCGGCACGTTTTGAATTTACAAACGGACAATCTGAAAGCAAAGTTGCAGTCACCAACGCTCTGGATAACATAACAGCTTAACCAGTTCTACTAGGGTGGGTAATGTTCAGTGAGTTGTTCTGTCATTTGTGTCTGGAAGTACAGTGCCTTGCAAAAGTATTCAACCCCTTTGCGTTTTTCCTATTTTCTTGCATGACAACCTGTAATTTAAATATATATTTATTTGGATTTAATGTAATGGACATACCCAAAATAATCCAAATTGGTGAAATGAAATGAAAAAAAAAACTTGTTTCAAAAATGTATATAAAATTAAAAACGGAAAAGTGGTGCATGCATATGTATTCACCCCCACGGACCAGGCATGGAGGGCATTAATCAGAGAGGCAACAAAGAGACCAAAGATAACCCTGAAGGAGCTGCAAAGCTCCACAGCGGAGATTGGAGTATCTGTCCATAAGACGCCGTACACTCCACAGAGCTGGGCTTTACGGAAGAGTGGCCAGAAAAAAGCCATTGCTTATAGAAGAAAATAGGCAAACACATTTGTTGTTTGCCAAAAGGCATGTGGGAGACTCTCCAAACATATGGAAGAAGGTACTCTGGTCAGATGAGACTAAAATTTAGCTTTTTGACCATCAAGTTTAGTGCTATGTCTGGCGCAAACCCAACACCTCTCATCACCCCGAGAACCCCATCCCATGTTTTTCATCGGCAGGGACTGGGAGAATGGGTAAAAATCCCAGTGGCTAGATGTGCCAAGCTTATAGAGACATATCCCAAGAGTCTTGCAGCAAAAAGTAGCTCTAGAATGTATTGAGTTTGAAGGGGTGAATGCACGGTCAAGTTTTTTTTTTTCTAGGGGTGGATCAGCTTAATATTGCGGAAAGAATGTTGCTTCCAATGTAATTGTCTGCATAATTTCCAATCACCCATATTTTTGGGGTAAATACTGTATATATATCCATACACGCATGCATACATACACATACCTACAGTGGGGAGAATAAGTATTTGATACACTGCCGATTTTGCAGGTTTTCCTACTTACAAAGCATGTAGAGGTCTGTAATTTTTATCATAGAAAAAAAAAATCCAGAAAATCACATTGTATGATTTTTAAGTAATTAAATTGCATTTTATTGCATGACATAAGTATTTGATACATCAGAAAAGCAGAACTTAATATTTGGTACAGAAACCTTTGTTTGCAATTACAGAGATCATACGTTTCCTGTAGTTCTTGACCAGGTTTGCACACACTGCAGCAGGGATTTTGGCCCACTCCTCCATACAGACCTTCTCCAGATCCTTCAGGTTTCGGGGCTGTTGCTGGGCAATACGGACTTTCAGCTCCCTCCAAAGATTTTCTATTGGGTTCAGGTCTGGAGACTGGCTAGGCCACTCCAGGACCTTGAGATGCTTCTTACAGAGCCACTCCTTAGTTGCCCTGGCTGTGTGTTTTGGGTCGTTGTCATGCTGGAAGACCCAGCCACGACCCATCTTCAATGCTCTTACTGAGGGAAGGAGGTTGTTGGCCAAGATCTCGCGATACATGGCCCCATCCATCCTCCCCTCAATACGGTGCAGTCGTCCTGTCCCCTTTGCAGAAAAGCATCCCCAAAAAATGATGTTTCCACCTCCATGCTTCACGGTTGGGATGGTGTTCTTGGGGTTGTACTCATCCTTCTTCTTCCTCCAAACACGGCGAGTGGAGTTTAGACCAAAAAGCTCTATTTTTGTCTCATCAGACCACATGACCTTCTCCCATTTCTCCTCTGGATCATCCAGATGGTCATTGGCAAACTTCAGACGGGCCTGGACATGCGCTGGCTTGAGCAGGGGGACCTTGCGTGCGCTGCAGGATTTTAATCCATGACGGCGTAGTGTGTTACTAAGGGATTTCTTTGAGACTGTGGTCCCAGCTCTCTTCAGGTCATTGACCAGGTCCTACCGTGTAGTTCTGGGCGTGATGCCCCACGAGGTGAGATCTTGCATGGAGCCCCAGACCGAGGGTGATTGACCGTCATCTTGAACTTCTTCCATTTTCTAATAATTGCGCCAACAGTTGTTGCCTTCTCACCAAGCTGCTTGCCTATTGTCCTGTAGCCCATCCCAGTCTTGTGCAGGTCTACAATTTTAGCCCTGATGTCCTTACACAGCTCTCTGGTCTTGGCAAGCAGTATCTGGGACATTCAGGTGGGCGTCTAGGGTATAGGGTTATGGACCGTACCATTAAAATAGGATCATAAATAAATAATTAGATATAATTTATTTTAAAAATGTAGTTCCCAATGATAGGACAATAATAAATCAAATGTATAATTCATTATAAAAGTATATCCATCATCTGAACAACACTGAAAGCCCTCTCATACCCCGGCTCACAGCAATATATTGGCTCTGGGATATGCAACCATTTCATTACTCACTCACTCACTCACTCAACTTTCCAATCATAACAAATAAAAAATAAACACACACCACACCATCCACACATACTGTGCCTTCTGTTTACTTAGTTTTTATCTTCACTATGTTGAATTAGTGCTTGTGTGTTCAATTAGTTATATGTGAAGATATATAGAAAAGCTATATTTTTTTATTGTTGTTACAATCCATCACCGGGCTAGAATTGTGTTTATTTTCCTCATCTATGAGAACTTTGTAATTTTTAAAATAAGCATGGAGTAGTCTTTGTGTCTCTGAACAACTGGTTATCAATATATAGTTTATCAACGACGAGAGCTACTCGTTTCGCTTTTAATCTATTTTCTTTGGATACAGAACTTTGCGCCGTTCTGCAATTTCTTTCGGAAACTGATCATTCATGCCAATTTTGGTCCCAGCAAGTCTTTTACCCAGGCTTTTAACCATTATTTTATCTTTAAATGAAGCAAATTTGGCAACGATTGGGCGTTCATACCTTTGGCCTCTGTCCGAAGTGGTGTACACGTTCAAGTTGGATTTTGTCAATAACTTCGCGTGGGATCTGAAGCGCTGTAAGGAGGAACTCTCTATCTACAGATTCAGGAACTTACCCTTCTTTCTCCTGGATACCTGTAAGTACCAGATTCTCTCTCATTGATCTAGTTTGTATGTCCAGTAAGGCTTCCCTCAGAACGGTGTTCTCCTTTTTAATATAATTAATTTCGGTTTCAATCTTATTGACTGTCCCTTTTAGTTTGTGTGTTTCCTTCTCCAATGTCGCAGCTTTTTCATCACTCATCTCGAGGCTTGCCTTCAACTCTTTTATATCCTTGCTAACTAATTCAAGTATACCCAGTTTGTCATTTATTGATTTTAACAGATCGGTTTCGACCTTTACCATTCCCGGTGGTGAAGATATTAAATCGTCTGTGTCTGTAGAAGAGTCACGTTTCCGTTTTGAAATTGGTTCCCGTGTCTTACTCTCCGTCATGTTTGGGTGTTGCTTGTTTTCGTAATATTTGTCGATTAAATGTCTCTAGTCTTAAGATTTCTTTTGTGTTATTATCCAGATTGAAGGTTATCACCCACCAGATTATGTAGTGCTAATATTTTAGTCTAACTTGCCGATATTGGATATTACGTTTTATCTTGAGGTGCTCTCCATAACTTCGTTCAGTCCGCCATTACCTATACGTCCGCCACGTCCGCCCGGTCAAGTTTTTGTTGTCTTATTTCTTGTTTGTATCACAATAAAAAATATTTTGCATCTTCAAAGTGGTAGGCATGTTTTGTAAATCAAATGATACAAACCCCCCCAAAATCTATTTTAATTCCGGGTGTAAGGCAACAAACTAGGAAAAATGACAAAGGGGTTTAATACTTTCGCAAGCCAATGTATCTGCCAGCTATGTGCGGCGCCATGTTTGTTGACATTATATGATGCATTCTGGGTGTCACGTAAACGTCTGTCAGACCAAAGATGTTAAAATGAAGTGAAGGAATGGTTCACTCATCTTTCAAGTAAACTTCCGGAAGTGAATGAAGGGAAGCGAATAATCACAGACGACACACCCCCTTCAACATGCATACTGCAAACAGACCAAACTCCTCGTCTCCCCTTATTATCTTTGGTTGATGCGAAAAACAAACTACCCATTGTCTGATTACTTTCGTTTCATAGAAAGTGTTTAACTCAATTATTTTGATCAATGGTGAGCGCACCCCTGATGTGATGAATTTTAAATACTAATTGCTATTAGCTAATTCATATTGTGGTTTCTATCAGCCAAGAGTTATCTAAATATGACAGATTGTGTTACATCAATCTTTCCTCAGTTAGTGCTAGGACGAATGTAGCTTACATTTTCGGGTTTGGATGATTGTGTATGCTGTTGATACTTCTGTGAATGTCTGAACATAGCATCCCAAAAACGCTGGTCACAATCAGGACATAACTTTGTAAGGACTGTGTTTGTGAAAAAACAGTATGGCTTGCTCAAATGCAGACTGTTTCGTCAATCGAAACTGGACGTTCTAAATGAGCATTCTAATCACATCGGTTTGAGCGTACGCTGCAGGGACCACTGTAAAATGATCACACCCGTATGTTGGTACGTGTGAAAAGGTTCATTACAAATAAAAAGCTGAAATGTCTTATATCAAGCCTAAATAAGTTCAGGAGTTAAAATTTGCTTAACCTTTTCACACCTGAGTTCCAAATATCTCTAACAGTCGCCCCAGAGTGAGTTTTTTATGCTCGTGATGTCAGAATGCACTCACTGTTCCAAAATGGGATTGTTCCGCAACAGTTAACCCATGCCCTCACACCATGGCACGCTTCCTGCTAATTATCTATAGGCTATGTTTCAACTTGTCAATATCAAATTATTTTCAAACAACAGTTTGAATTGAGGTGTGTTCCACCTCCTCATTAATTCACAAAGAAGTAGCCCATTTCACTGTTACGGACAATTTACGTTTGAGGCATTACTCTTGCCGAACAAACTTCTTTCTTCAACAAGAGCCCAAGATTTACCCAGTGTTTCCCCAGATCAAGTATGGAGAAGTTTGAGACGGCTAAAAGGCGGCAAAAAGCGGCATTTGAGATGGCTAAAAGCGGTCTTATGTAGCAAAATTGTAAATTGTGTTTTTTACATTAGATAAAAGTAGAGACTCAGAGCTACAAAATGGTATATCATACACTACAGTCGGAACAATGGGAAAGTAATTTTGCTTGGAAACTTGTAAACTCACTTGAGAAAATTGCATTTCACTTTTAGTACTACTACGGGAGAGCCCTTCTGTCTACACTCATTCAGCATCGTTCACACCCTTTTTAGCTTTAGCCCCACCCATCTCTTTAAGGGTTGATCCATGCATTCTGTACTAACAAACAGAAGTCAAGAACCTAAGCAAACTTGCTAGCTACAGTGGCTTGCGAAAGTATTCACCTTGGCTTTGTTCCTATTTTGTTGCCTTACAACCTGGAATTAAAATGTATTTTTGGGGGGGTTTGTATCATTTGATTTACACAACATGCCTACCACTTTGAGGATGCAAAATATGTTTTATTGTGAAACAAACAAGAAATAAGACAAAAAAACAGAACACTTGAGCATGCATAACTATTCACCCCCCCCCCCTAAGTAAATACTTTGTAGAGCCACCTTTTGCAGCTAGTCTCTTGGGGTATGTCTCTATAAGCTTGGCACATCTAGTCACTGGGACTTTTGCCCATTCTTCAAGGCAAACTGCTCCAGCTCCTTCAAGTTGGATGGGTTCCACTGGTGTACAGCAATCTTTAAGTCATACCACAGATTCTAAATTGGACTGAGGTCTTGGCTTTGACTAGGTCATTCCAAGACATTTAAATGTTTCCCCTTAAACCACTCGAGTTTTGCTTTAGCAGTATGCTTAGGGTCATTGTCCTGCTGGAAGGTGAACCTCCGTCCCAGTCTCAAATCTCTGGAAGACTGAAACAGGTTTCCCTTAAGAATTCCCCTGTATTTAGCGCCATCTATCATTCCTTCAATTCTGACCAGTTTCCCATTCCTTGCCCATGAAAAAATCCACACAGCATGACGCTGCCACCACCATGCTTCCCTGTGTGGATGGGGGTTCTCGGGGTGATGAGAGGTGTTGGGTTTGCGCCAGACATAGCGTTTTCCTTGAGTGCCAAAAAGCTCAATTTTAGTCTCATCTGACCAGAGTACCTTCTTCCATATGTTTGGGGAGTCTCCCACATGCCTTTTGGCGAACACCAAATGTGTTTGCTTATTTTTTTCTTTAAGCAATGGCTTTTTTCTGGTTCCTCTTCCGTAAAGCCCATCTCTGTGGAGTGTATGGCTTAAAGTGGTCCTATGGACAGATCTCCAATCTCCACTGTGGAGCTTTGCAGCTCCTTCAGGGTTATCTTTGGTCAATTTGTTGGCTCTCTGATTGATGCCCTCAATGCCTGGTCTGTGAATTTTAGTGGGCGGCCCTCTATTGGCAAGTTTGTTGTGGTGCCATATTCTTTCCATTTTTTTTATAATGGATTTAATGGTGCTCTGTGGGATGTTCAAAGTTTCTTATATTTTTTTATAACCCAACCCTGATCTGTACTTCTCCACAACTTTGTCCCTGACCTGTTTGGAGCGCTCCTTGGTGGTGTTGCGGACTCTGGGGCCGTTCAGAACAAGTATATATACTGAGATCATGTGACACTTAGATTGCACACAGGTGGACTTTTTTAAACTAATTATATGACTTCTGAAGGTAATTGGTTGCACCAGATCTTATTTAGGGACTTCATAGCAAAGGGAGTAAATATATATGCACGCACCACTTTTCATTTTTAATTATATATATATATTTTTTGAAACAAGTAATTTTTTTTCATTTCACTTCACGAATTTTGACTATTTGTTTACATCCAAATAAAAATCCATTTAAATTATAGGGTGCAAAATAGGAAAAACGTCAAGGGGGATGAATACTTTTGCAAGGCACTGTAGCTTACCATTAGCTCATTATAAATCAGTAAAACCTTCAAAATAAATTACACCCATCATATGTGTCCATTACAATCTATGCAATAATAGGAATGCATTATTTGTGCATAAAATTGTAAATACATTATGCTACAGTAGAAATGACAACACGATATACAGAAAATAAGGCACTTACTTTGATAGGAACGCATGCATGTCCAAAGAAAACAACAACAAAGGCAATGCGAGCGCCAGCCAGAAAATGTGCCAGTTCGTACCAGACTTTCGCAAATGTCTGCATACTTCATCTGCGGAAACACTGGGGAAGTGTTTCATGCTCTTTAAAGCTTCAAACATAAATTGTTAGCAACACTACTTCTATTTTATTAAATTTCATGTTAGAAAATAATTTGAAATTGACAAGATGAATCATAAAGGCTTACAAAAATGCTGAGAAAACAAAAAGACAACAGTCACACTGTGGCAGAATAAATTCAACTTCAATTTTTTTTAAATCACTAAACCAGAGAGCAACATTTGTCCGGTGAAGTCCACAAAGCAAATATTGCATGTAGCAAACAGTTACATGATCTACAGCACGGTCAAGCAAGTTAATGGGGGGGGGGGGTGGTCCTGCGCCTGCTAAACTCAATGATGATTGATAATTGTTTTATCAAGGGAAGCCAAATGCTTGCTGGCATCAATCAATCAAATGCTACGGCGGCAACATTTCATACTCTTTTGGTGCAGACAGCATCAGATACATGGGCTACACATACTGAGACAGAGGGGCGCTGTTTTTAACGTTAGCCATGGAGAACTGCAAACGTGTTGCTACTGCTCTCAACAACATTGCTGCCATGAGTTTAGCAGGCGCTATCGACAAAGATCAGTGGGAGAAAGTTGTGATGGACTACTTACTGCACACCATCAGTGTGACCAGGAGTGACTTGATGCAACACGAGCCAAACAAGCTGTACAAAGTCAAAGTGGGTTCCAGTCTACTGTGAAGCGTTCATCCATGTACAGTATACGTGTAAGAGTCAAGCTACGTTTTCAGATATTATCTGTTTAGAAATATTATATGTATCTAAGAAATCAATTTGCTTTGCTAGTTATAGCCTAATTGAACATAATTTGCTAGCTTTAGCTACCTGCAGGTTCATATTATAGCATTTAATCCATGGTGGCTCGCTATGGTAATCAGTTAGTATTGCTAGTGGTATGAGTTGGGATTATGGTTCATTGTTTAGCTAGCATGTCTAAAAAATATATATCTTTAATCCTGCCTTTTGTGCCTATGGAACATTTCTGGTATATTGTATTTCAACTCATGACACATGGGACCAACACATTATATATTGAGTTTTGTCTTTTTTTCAGCATAGTTTACACACCCATTTTTACCACTACATCACTGGACCCTACTAACCCACACGTGTAAGGTGCAAAAAATGCATCAAACGTTGACATTGTGATCATGGGTGAATCAGCCCTGAAGAGCCACATGAAGGGGGAAAGACACAACGCTGCATCCTACGCTGGTGCCAGTTCTACATTGTGACTTTTTCTCTGCAACATCCTCCAGAGCTTTTTTGTAAATTGCCTGATTCACAGGGCGCCCGCAATATTCCGCTTTAGCAAGCGGCAGTACTCCTGCCTTTCTGGTGGCCATTCTTGTGCTGTTTTCCTTGCACAGCTCACCCGCCATTCTCCCAATTGGTGACACTAATGCTGCCAGTCAGAAGCAAGATGCTTTTTCATTGCTATTAAGTACTAGATTACCAAAGGGCCAATAAAAACAGACATTAAGTTGAAATTGTGTAGTAATGTGAATAGGAAATGTGTGTCCACCAACAGGCATGTCCCAAAAATGCTCATCACTACTCAAATCACAAAATCATCAGTACTGACTTGCTACTCATGTATGTAGTAAATAAATAGTGAAACAGCGTATTATTGAGTAGAACGTGTAAGGTAGTGATGAATATAGTAAGTCATTTTTTTTCTTCATGATGAAGTGGTGATATACTGTCATCTGGTGGTGACTAGACACAATTGCATAATATGAACTATTACAAATTGATAGTCCTTGAATTTGACTTGCCACTGTCTGTATGAACCCTGGGTTGTTTACTACATTACCTTACTCACTCTGTTTAGCACATGGCCTCACATGTGAATCCTTAAAGAGATGGGTTGAGCTAAGGCTTAAGAGGCTGTGAACGATGCTGAATAGGTATAGACAAAGAAGAGCTCTCCAGCAGGTGTACCAAAATATTCAATGGCCATTTACTCAAACGTTGGATTACAAGTTTATCAACTTTCAAAGCAGAATTACTTTCCCATGTTCCTCAACTGCAGTGTATGATATACCATTTTTTTGCTTTGAGTCTCTACTTTTATCCAATGTATGAAACACACTTTCAAATTTTGCTACATACGACTGAATAGAGGTGGTCGGTCAGATTCATGAAAACAGAAACGAAAGAGAAATTATTTTATAATTGTTATTTGTTTATTGGTCACATGCTTGGGGAAGCCTGGCTTCCTTTGGCACCCATGAATAAACACCACTGGCTGTAACAAAATGTGGAAAAAGTAAGGGATAATGTGACTACTTTCTCAAGGCACTATATATATCCATTCCACTGTTTTATGTCCTGTTTTTTCTTGGGGTAAATTCAGTTACTGTTCTCCAAGATGGAGTCACACTGTGAAATATATACAATTAGAGTAGATGAATAGATGAGTAGTGAGTCATCTTTGACAGACAGAGGAGACGAGAGACGATGTGGACAGGATAAATGAAATAAAACATAAAAACTCCGACAGACACACTGGGAGGAACAAACATTTATGAGAATCCTTTTCTCCCTGTGCTTGTTTTGCTGGATTAAGATGGATTTTTAATGGAAATCAATCTTGCTCTCATTTTATTATCAAGGCAACTGCCTGGATGCGTGGCCTCAACCCAGGGTCGTGGTAGACGAGGGGAAGTGATTTGGGCAGGTCAGCGAGGAGAGAGAAATAGTAAATGAAGTAGACACAAGGGAGGATGAAGTGTCAACTATCAACGAAGAGGTTGGATGATGATCAGATGATGGGGTTTCACTCTCACAATGTCAGGCCTGTTGACACAGGGGCAATGCTGGGATTGGAGAAAAAAAAGTCCGCCTTCGAATAACCCCCCCACCCCTGTTCAACCTGCTTCTTACCCTTCACGCTGACACCCACCCATCAAAACAACAAAAGCATCCTCTCAGGAGGGGGGATCATGTGGAAATCTACACAATCAAATCAATTTTTATTGGGCACATGGTTAGCAGATGTTATTGCGAGTGTAGCGAAATGCTTGTGCTTCTAGTTCCGACAGTGCAGTAATATCTAACAAGTAATCTACCAATTCCACAACAACTACCTAATAGACACAAATCTAAGTAAGGGAATGGAATAAGAATATATAGATGAGCGAGCGGGCAAAGGCAAGCTGCAATAGATGGTATAAAACACAGTATATCCATATGAGATGAGTAATGCAAGATATGTAAACATTATTAAAGTGACTAGTGATCCATTTATTAAAGTGGCCAATCATTTCAAGTCTGTATGTAGGCAGCAGCCTCTCTGTGTTAGGGATGGCTGTTTAACAGTCGGATGGCATTGAGATAGTGTCACGATCGTTATGAGACGAATGAGTGGACCAAGGCGCAGCGTGAAAGAAAGACATCTTCTTTTAATGAAGACAAACAAACACTTAATAAATGAACAAAACGAACTACGTGCACACATGCAACATAGACATAGACAATTACCCACGAAAGCCTACTGTCTATGGCTGCCTTAAATATGGCTCCCAATCAGAGACAATGAATGACAGCTGTCTCTGATTGAGAACCATTCAGGCAACCATAGACTTGCCTAGACAACTATACTAAACCCAACCCCATACACTCAACAAAACCCCCTATACAATACAACCACCCAAGACGAGACAAAACCTACAAAACATCCCCCCTGTCACACCCTGACCTAACCAAAATATTACAGAAACAAAGAATACTAAGGCCAGGGTGTGACAGATAGAAGCTGATTTTCACTCTCTCGGGTCACCAGCTTTGATGCACCTGTACTGACCGCGCCTTCTGGATGGTAGCGGGGTGAACAGGCAGTGGCTCGGGTAGTTGTTGTCCTTGATGATGTTTTTGGCCTTCCTGTGACATCAGGTGCTGTAGGTGTCCTGGAGGGCTGATAGTTTGCTGCCGGCAATGCGTTTGTGCGGTCTGCTCTGGAGAGCCTTGCGGTTGTGGGCGGTGCAGTTGCCATACCAGGCGTTGATACAGCCAGACAGGATGCTCTCAATTGTGCATCTGTAAAAGTTTTTGAGGCTTTTAGGTGACAAGCCACATTTCTTCAGCCTTCTGAGGTTGAAGCGGCGCTATTGCGCCTTCTTCACCACACTGTCTGTGTGGGTGGACCTTTTCAGTTTGTCCGTGATGTGTACGCCGAAGTACTAAAAACGTTCCACCTTCTCCACTGCTGTCCCGTCGATGTGGATAGGGGGCTGCTCCCTCTGTTGTTTCCTTAAGTCCACGAACATCTCCTTTGTTTTGTTGACGTTGAGTGAGAGGTTGTTTTCCTGACACCACACTCCGGGTGCCCTTACCTCCTCGCTGAAAGCTATCTTGTCGTTGTTGGTAATCAAGCCCAATACTGTCGTGTCGTCTGCAAACTTGATGATTGAGTTGGAGGCGTGCATGGCCACGCAGTCATGGGTGAACAGGGAGTACAGGAGGGGGCTCTGTAAGGCTCGCTAACTCGTGCCCCCAACACAACCAAAACAAACAGCAAATGCATCTAACAAATGTATAGAGTCACAGGCTTGCTGTAATCATTGTATGATATGAATATGGGACCAAATAATTCACTTTTTACTACTTTAAAACATGAACACGTGAATTTGTCCCAATACTTTTGGTCCCCTAAAATGGGGGGCCTATGTACAAAATGTGCTGTCATTTCTAAACTGTTCACCCGATATGGATGAAAATACCCTCAAATTAAAGCTGACGGATTGCACTTTAAAATCATAGTCATTGTATCATATCAAATCCAAAGTGCTGGAGTACAGAGCAAAAACAACAAAAATGTGTGAGTGTCCCAATACTTTTTATATCTCACAGTAGTTGGAGAGAGAGCGCTAGCGTGGGAAAAGATGGAGGGAGAGAGGAAAAGAAAGAAGGGGGATTTGCCAATGCTGCTGGTGGCGAGCGGCCATAAAGTCTGCCTGGGCTCTTGCGGCGGGTAATAAATGCCAGCGCTGAGCAGATGCGTGGAGACATCTCAGATCTATCACCGGGCCTGCAGCAGCACAGTAGTGCACACCGCGCACCACCCCCTCCCTCCCTCCCTCCGCTCGGCTCCACTCTCCACCCTGTCCCTATCCGCACTGTGCACTTCTCTACCCCTGCCTGTTCCTCAACGAACTGACATTACACCCAAGTGGGGCTGTCAGCTCGTCCTGTCGGTACAGTATTGGTTCGGAATAACAAACAGTGTAGAAGCTAGTGTGGAAGGCAATATAAGTTTAACTATTTCATTGCGCTCAACAGTACCCAATGCTCGGATGCTTTCAACCAATAGGTTTGCCAAACATGTTAAGTGTTTTGGGCCCGGTTAAAGCTCTTTGCCCATATCCACAAAGAGTCTCAGAGCAAGACTGCTGATATAGGGTCAGTTTAGCCTGTTAGGTCATAATAAGCTAATTCGACGGGGGGACCTGATAGTAGCACTTACACTCTGAGATGCTTTTTGTATTTTAAGGGTGATGAATTCCACAATCTCCTCGTGTTTTTGGCAACTGAACATTTGCCAAACCGTACACATTGCCATCAAATATAAAATACCACTGTGAGTCAACTAATACGTGTTTGTCACCACTAAATTTGATTTACCTTCACAAGGGCCTTATTTGAGGATGCATTCTCGTTCTGAGCTGTTGTGGTCATCTGTACATTTTTTGTTCAAAATATATGTCCTTCTCATTCCCAGCTAACTAGCTTGTTTTATAATTCTCTAAGGCACTGTGCTTATTAGAAGCACTTTCCTTTGTCATTTTTGTTTTCCTCCCTTTTTGCGGGGCAAGTGGGGGGGACACTGAACGAGATGCAACACAAGCACAGGCAGTGCTTATGTCGGGACAAACGGGCCAGTTCCCTCTAAATTAACATGGAGACCCGTCGTACAAAGTGACAACAATTAGAGCCAAATTATTAGGAACAAAACAAATTCAACATGCCACAATGACTTTAGAAATTACTGGGTGCAGAGTCAACGGCCAGCCCACCTGTTCCGAGGTGTCCGCATGGTCCTAAAGTGTACCGGAGCTGTTTTTTTTTTTTACAGCCTGCAATTTCACAATTCTTCGACCATGGAAAGTTTCGGGGCTGGACCGAAAACATTTGGGGCTGCAGCCGCGGAAGCCCATTCTGAACAACACGGATGGATTGTTCTCATATCTTTTGATAGTGATTGACGACAGACTGGAGGTACAAGGACAGAGGACACGTTATTGTATTCTGTATTCAGTGAATCATTCTGTGTGATTCACTGCCTAGTTTAGCCTGTTAGGTCATAATAAGCTAATTCGACGGGGGGACCTGATAGTAGCACGTACACTCTGAGATGCTTTTTGTATTTTAAGGGTGATGAATTCCACAATCTCCTCGTGTTTTTGGCAACTGAACATTTGCCAAACCGTACACATTGCCATCAAACATAAAATGCCAGTGTGAGTCAACTAATACGTGTTTGTCACCACTAAATTTGATTTACCTTCACAAGGGCCTTATTTGAGGATGCATTCTCGTTGTGGTCATCTGCACATTTTTTGTTCAAAATATATGTCCTTCTCATTCCCAGCTAACTAGCTTGTTTTATAATTCTCTAAGGCACTGTGCTTATTAGAAGCACTTTCCTTTGTCATTTTTGTTTTCCTCCCTTTTTGCGGGGCAAGTGGGGGGGCGTCACTGAACGAGACGCAACACAAGCACAGGCAGTGCTTATGTCGGGACAAACGGGCCAGTTCCCTCTAAATTAACATGGAGACCCGTCGTACAAAGTGACAACAATTACAGTGGCTCAAAGCTACCCGTCACAGGCGGTCAAGCCTAAGTCGCCAGGAATCACAGGGAGTGAAGAGCTTCATAAACAGTCCACAGTGACAGTTTGGTGCCAGCGCGGCTGTGAATTTCTTTGCTTACAAAACCACCTCTGACCTCTTGAGGACCGCCAGGAGGGACTTTTGCTGTTTCCTGGAGCTGTCGAGTCCCCTGTGATTTGAATGATTGTCATTTAGACAGTTTTGATTTTAAGGTATTGATAACTTGTATTGTTTTTATTTTACTCTAGTTTTCACCTGTGTCTATTGCTATACTCTATGCACTTTATTCTTGTATAATGAAAAGCGCTTTACACATGTAATACAAAATAATAATAATTATTGTACAATCCTGTAACACTTTACATTTTGTAGTACACTAGTAGCAACATTGCTGTCACATAGCAAGTGAAATCATTTTAGCATTACAAAAAGTTGATATGCTCCTTTTTTTTCTCGTGTGTAAAGTATTCTGAACCCTGATGTAATGGGAATATTTAAGATAAATGCATTTCTATTCAGTTAGGAGTAATTAACACAATGATTAGTATATTTATATGTCTCCTCTTTCTGTAATACACATGATTCCCTGTGTTCTGTTTGAGACACTCATTAGTACGGGTTGACAACATAATATAGGAAAACGTCATCCAGGTATATTTTTGCAAAAAAGATCAAATGTCACGGTAGCTGATGTTTTTCTCAGTACATTGCAGACAATGGGAAAAGATGCGTTTCGCAGGGTTTACGTTTTTTTTCAATGCATTGCAGTCAATGGGAAAAGATGAGTGCCACAGGGTTGACATTTTTCTCAGTACATAAATGACCCGTTTTTGACAACTGGCCTGCCAATCATTAATGGGGCCATAATAGCTTATAGTCCAAACCGTTCACACCTTAGAGCCAAATTCATAGGAACAAAACAAATTCAACATGCCACAATGACTTTAGAAATTACTGGGTGCAGAGTCAACGGCCAGCCCACCTGTTCCGAGGTGTCCGCATGTTCCTAAAGTGCACCGGAGCTGGGTTTTTTTTTTTACAGCCTGCAATTTCACAATTCTTCGACCATGGAAAGTTTCGGGGCTGGACCGAAAACATTTGGGGCTGCAGCCGCGGAAGCCCATATCTTTTGATAGTGATTGACGACAGACTGGAGGTACAAGGACAGAGGACACGTTATTGTATTCTGTATTCAGTGAATCATTCTGTGTGATTCACTGCCTAGTGTTATGCATTTTGTTATGTGTTTACAGAACATATGTGATTTAGGATATAAGGGCCTGCTCAGAGAAGGCTTGTTAGACTTTTCTCCTCTGTAATTATAACTGTATGACCTTCGGTGCTGATGTGATACTCACTTGGACTTGTGTACCGCGCCTCGCCAGGGCCACTTGGCCTTGTTTGGTCTTTCCCACAAGATTTTGTGTTGACAGAAGAGTTTTCCTGTTAGTGATTATAAGGGCCTTCTCTAGGAGGGCCTGGTAGACTTCTATGCTGATGCTGTCTCCTTGTTGCAGCTTGAATTAAACCAGAGATTTTTGATTGACTTAATCAACGACTGTTAATTAACATAAACACATTTAGCATCTAGTGGCTTCCACACCTAAAAGCCACTGATGCAGACCTTTGGAACATCTACATTTTAAACAGTCTAATAAATCCATGTAATGTTTGTATTAATTTCAACAACAAAAAAAAAAAATCACCTTTATGTAACCAGGTAGGCCAGTTGAGAACAAGTTCTCATTTACAACTGCGACCTGGCCAAGATAGAGCAAAGCAGTGCGTCACAAACAACACAGAGTTACACATGGGATAAACCTACACGCTCACAATGAAGCCATTATTTATTTTAGACAGGTCTAAAGAAGCATGATATGAAGAAAATGTAGTCTATTTCAGAAATAATAGCATACTCTGAGTTGTTCTTATGTTAGGTCCTGACGTGGCTATGCCAAATGGCTGTGGGATACACAAGTTCATTTAGCAGACAAGATTTGCTTAAAATTCCATGGCATTATTTTACAGTATGAAGAATACAATTGAACAAAGCTGAATAAAATATAAATATTTTCTCAATGATTTGAGGGAGTGCGCACATGCATGTGTTCTATATGCTTAATTTAGAGTTATTAACGTAACTTTAGTTTTTCTACAAACGTTGGGCTATATGTTAAGATTTTTAATACATTGTACGGCTGCATGATGCGACTCTAATGATGATTTAAAAAAAGTTGTTTGAAAGGCATGAGCTCTGCTTTCTTTTTTGCTCAGGCTGTAGACACTTCATTAGTCTCTCATTCACAATTTGACAAGCACTTGATAATGCCTCGAATTTGACTTCGTGGTCATAATGCACCCCAAAAAAATCAATTCCTTTTGCGGCCAGTGGTCATTGTGCCCTTGGGCTGAATATAGTAATTATAATTTCCTTCTCCCTTCTATGTGCTCCAAAGAACCTCTCACTCACATGGCTCTCTCAGATATCTCAGTTCTTATTAGCCAATGCCCATCACTTGATCGGGTCCTTCTCACAGTCATCTCTGGTCCTTCTCACAGGCTACATGTGAAGACAGACACATCGGGGATGCAACTTATAGAATTCCGAGGCGCATATTGAAGCAGTTGGAAAAACTGTCTACATTTACTTGTAATCAGCCAACGAGATGACTAGGCCTACAGTGCCTTGCAAAAGTATTCATCCCCCTTGGTGTTTTTCCTATTTTGTTGCATTACAACCTGCCATTTAAATGGATTTAAATTGTGAATAATTTCGCAAGCCACTGTAACGAACAGCAAAAGCAATAGTCATTATCCATCAACTATCCCCCATAGGACAAAAGTTGACCTATTCTATTGGTCAACTTGTCCATCTGTGCGTTAATAAATATTCCCAAAATCATCTGGGACAGTTGTGTATACAATGTATACAACCACTAGCATCAAAACAACCTTTAAAAGCAATGAGGCTGATGCAACAGATAAGAACGTTTACCTTAAAATTGTGATAAACAAAAAGGTTATTTCAAATCAAAATGTATTTGTCACATGCACCGAATCCCTTACAGTAAGCTTACAAGCCCTTAACCAACAATGCAGTGCTAAGAAAGTAATAAATAAATAAAATGAAAAAAATAACAATAGAAAAATAACAATTAATTAAAGAGCAACAATAAAATAACAGCAACGGGGCTATTAGCAGCGTGTACCAGTACGTAGTCAATGTGCGGGGGCAGAGGTGTGGACTCGAGTCACATGACTTGGACTCGAGTCAGACTCAAGTCACAAATATGATGACTTGCAACTTGACTTTAACACCAATGACTCGTGACTTAACTTGGACTTAAGCCTTTTGACTCGAACATAGCGATCCTCGATAGTTGATTGCTATTGGGGGGGGGGGGGGGGTCTTTCTTATGGCTACCCATGTATTTTCAGGGAAATATAAAGTTCATTTGGACAGTAATACATATATTTTTTAAGGCATTCATGATTTTTGTAAATGTAATATACTAACTATTACTCTTGTTAAAAATATGAAATGGTATTACATTTGGTGAAGAGCACATTAAGGCTCGTTTAGGACTTGAGACTTGACTTGATACTTGTCGGTCTTGACTTGAGACTTGACCCGGACTTGAGTGCTAAGACGTGAAAGTTACTTGTAAAACAATGACTTGGTCCCACCTCTGTGTGGGGGCACAGGTTAGTCGAGGTAATTGAGGAAATATGTACATGTAGGTAGAGGTAAAGTGACTATGCATAGATAATAAACAGAGAATAGCAGCAGCGTAAAAATGGGGGGGCGGGGCAATGCAAATAGTCTGGGTAGCCATTTGGTTAGCTGTTCAGGAATCTTATTGTAACGATGTACTCTGAGAGTCAGGAAGCAAGTTCAGGGAGTAAATACATGTATTAAATAAATGAACAAAACAAGAAAAACAAACAGCGAACCGACATGAAACAGGAACAATGACGACTGGGGAAGAAACCAAAGGGAGTGACATATAAAGGGCATGTAATCAAGGAGGTGATGGAGTCCAGGTGAGTGTCATTATACGCGTACCGCTGGTGACAGGTGTACGCCCTAACGAGCAGGCTGGTGACCTAGAGGCCGGAGAGGGAGCACACGTGACACTTATGGCTTGAGGGTGGAAGCTGTTAAGAAGCCTTTTGGGCCTAGAGTTGGCACATTATGCAGTGTGTGCAGCAATGCGAAAATGGCAGATGTTCCAAAATGCAAACAATTAGCGGGAGAACACCATTGTCAAAAGTGACCGCAAATATGATTATGCATGTAATGCATTAGAAAGGTGCCGTTTTATGGGCAAAATTATCTTCCCCAAACTTGAAACTTAAGCGCCACCTATGAATGCCAGTGAGGCTTTACAACGGTTGTAAAGCAGATTAATTTGCTTAATTTGAAGAAGTCATTTGGCCACTTTAGTTGTGATACAAACCTTGTCAAAACATAGAGGCCCATGGGCTAGGCTACATGAGTTGTGTGACTATGATTTGAAAAAGTTGCAAAAAAACGGAATGCACTGTTTCTTGCCTTACTGCAAAAGCCGGGCATCATTCACAAGTGAAATATACAGTGGGGAGAATAAGTATTTGATACACTAACAATTTTGCAGGTTTTCCAACTTACAAAGCATGTAGAGGTCTGTAATTTTTATCATATGTACACTTCAACTGTGAGAGACGGAATCTAAAACAAAAATTCAGAAAATCACATTGTATGATTTTTAAGTAATTAATTTGCATTTTATTGCATGACATAAGTATTTGATACATCAGAAAAGCAGAACTTAATATTTGGTACAGAAACCTTTGTTTGCAATTACAGAGATCATACGTTTCCTGTAGTTCTTGACCAGGTTTGCACACACTGCAGCAGGGATTTTGGCCCACTCCTCCATACAGACCTTCTCCAGATCCTTCAGGTTTCGGGGCTGTCGCTGGGCAATACAGACTTTCAGCTCCCTCCAAAGATTTTCTATTGGGTTCAGGTCTGGAGACTGGCTAGGCCACTCCAGGACCTTGAGATGCTTCTTACGGAGCCACTCCTTAGTTGCCCTGGCTGTGTGTTTTGGGTCGTTGTCATGCTGGAAGACCCATCCACGACCCATCTTCAATGCTCTTACTGAGGGAATGAGGTTGTTGGCCAAGATCTCGCGATACATGGCCCCATCCATCCTCCCCTCAATACGGTGCAGTCGTCCTGTCCCCTTTGCAGAAAAGCATCCCCAAAGAATGATGTTTCCACCTCCATGCTTCACGGTCGGGATGGTGTCCTTGGGGTTGTACTCATCCTTCTTCTTCCTCCAAACATGGCGAGTGGAGTTTAGACCAAAAAGCTCTATTTTTGTCTCATCAGACCACACGACCTTCTCCCATTCCTCCTCTGGATCATCCAGATGGTCATTGGCAAACTTCAGACGGGCCTGGATATGCGCTGGCTTGAGCAGGGGGACCTTGCATGCGCTGCAGGATTTTAATCCATGACGGCGTAGTGTGTTACTAATGGTTTTCTTTGAGACTGTGGTCCCAGCTCTCTTCAGGTCATTGACCAGGTTCTGCCGTGTAGTTCTGGGCTGATCCCTCACCTTCCTCATGATCATTGATGCCCCACGAGGTGAGATCTTGCATGGAGCCCCAGACCGAGGGTGATTGACTGTCATCTTGAACTTCTTCCATTTTCTAATAATTGCGCTAACAGTTGTTGCCTTCTCACCAAGATGCTTGCCTATTGTCCTGTAGCCCATCCCAGCAGGTCTACAATTATAACCCTGATGTCCTAACACAGCGCTCTGGTCTTGGCCATTGTGGAGAGGTTGGAGTCTGTCTTTTATACAGGTAACGAGTTCAAACAAGTGCAGTTAATACAGGTAATGAGTGGAGAACAGGAGGGCTTCTTAAAGAAAAACTAGCAGGTCTGTGAGAGCCGGAATTCTTACTGGTTGGTAGGTGGTCAAATACTTATGTCTTGCAATAAAATGCAAATTAATTACTTAAAAATCATACAATGTGATTTTCTGGATTTTTTTAGATCCCGTCTCTCACAGTTGAAGTGTACCTATGATAAAAATTACAGACCTCTACCTGCTTTGTAAGTAGGAAAACCTGCAAAATCGGCAGTGTATCAAATACTTGTTCTCCTCACTGTATATAATTGACAAGTGATAGGTTAATATTGTCACCCATCAGACTATTCTTTATTTAATCTTATCTTTACATATACTAAATAATATATATGTGAATTTTTTATTTATTTAGAATGGACCATGATCATGCACCTGTATCGAAAGAGGGGGGGGGGGGGAATACATGTCATCTATGCACTTAAATAGCGAATGGAGAACGCTTTTCCCATGGTTCATTTTCATGCCAGCCAGTTAGGCTATACTTCTGTTGTAAAGAGAAGCAATGTGCTTAATATTAGGTAAGTTGAGAAATAAATATAGTAGACCTAGCCTATAGAAAGCTGATGGGATCCTCCTCATTTTAATAGTGGCCATCGCTCTGTTTTCTCACGCAATTGCATAGCATATAGGAATGTTGTGCAACATGAGATCATGGAGTGTTTGATTATATTTTCAATTACATTTGCATTGATGTCAGAGTGATCAGAGGGACAATAGGGTATCCTGGAAGGATATTGACTTCCTCCCATCAGTAGAGGATGCCTGGTTATTCTTTAAAAGTGCTTTCCTCACCATCTTAAATAATCATGCCACATTCAAAAAATTTAAAACTAAGAACAGACATAGCCCTTGGTTCACTTCAGACTTGACTTCCCTTGACCAGCACAAAAACATCCTGTGGCGTACTGCATTAGCATCGAATAGCCCCAGCGATATGCAACTTTTCATGGAAGTTAGGAACCAATATACACAGGCAGATAGGAAAGCAAAGGCTAGCTTTTTCAAACAGAAATTTGTGTCCTACAGCACACACTCCAAAAGTTCTGGGACACTGTAAAGTCCATGGAGAATTAGAGCACCTCCTCCCAGCTGCCCACTGCACTGAGGCTAGGAAACACTACGATAATCGAGAATTTCAATAAGCATTTTTCTACGGCTGGCCATGCTTTCCACCTGGTTACCCCTACCCAACAGCTCTGCACCCCCCACAGCAACTTGCCCAAGCCTTCCCCATTTCCCCTTCACCCAAATCCAGATAGCTGATATTCTGAAAGAGCTGCGAAATCTGGACCACGACAAATCAGCTGGGCTAAACAATCTGGACCCTCTCTTTCTAAAATGATCCACCGCAATTGTTGCAACCCCTATTACTAGCCTGTTCAACCTCTCTTCCGTATCGTCTGAGATTGCTAAAGATTGGAAAGCGGCCGCGGTCATCCCCCTCTTCAAAGGGGGACACACTCTAGACCCAAACTGTTACAGACCTATATCTATCCTACCCTGCCTTTCTAAAGTCTTCGAAAGCCAAGTTAACAAACAGATCACCGACCATTTCGAATCTCACCGTACCTTCTCCGCTATGCAATCTGGTTTCCGAGCTGGTCATGGGTGCACCTCAGCTACACTCAAGGTCCTAAACGATATCATAACCGTCATCGATAAAAGACAATACTGTGCAGCTGTCTTCATTGACCTGGCCAAGGCTTTCAACTCTGTCAACAACCACATTCTTATCGGCAGACTCAACAGCCTTGGTTTCTCAAATGACTGCCTCGCCTGGTTCACCAACTACTTCTCAGATAGAGTTCATTGTGGTCAAATTGGAGGGCCTGTTGTCCGGACATCTGGCCGTCTCTATGGTGGAGCCACAGTGTTTAATTCTTGGGCTGACTCTTTTCTCTGTATACATCAATGATGTCGCTCTTGCTGCTGGTGATTCTCTGATCCACCTTGTAGTATCCTTAAAGGCTTCTTAGAGTTACAAATCATGAGACTTAAGTACAGTTTAGTATTTAATTGTAACTTAGAATTACATTCTCTAATGCACCTGGCTTAAACTACCTGAAGCTTTCTTAATCATAGTTATAAAGGCAGACATAGGAAATAGCTACGGTTAGCTAATAGCTACGGAAGCAAACCCCCGTCTTGAGTCAATACTGCCATCTATTGGTAAACATAAATATACCAGGTTACTACATTCACCCCTTTAAAGCTAATAACCCAACTTAATTCCTTTCTGAGCTATGTTATTTTATTTTTATTTTTTTATTTTTTATTATCTCCTTTAGGATCTGAAAAAGTCTGGCGGACGTCTCTCTCTAATAGAGCGTTGAAGAGGTGGTGTAGCTGGTGCCACCAGATCTTCACCCCTTGATGGTGAAACAAAGTCCCTTTGTGGAGACTTCACAGGAGGAGGTCGTCCCGGACTGGTGGTCTCAGGAAGTTGAGCATTGTTGGTCTCAGGTGGTTTGTCCAACTGCAACTCTGGGGAACGTTCCAATGTCCTGTCCTGCTCGTTTAAGAATTGATCCAGATCTCCGGATGTAACTGGAATTCGAGCTCGGATCTGATCCACGTGTCTCCTTAGTCTTTGTCCACTTCCGATGATCACAGTATAATATACTGGTCCTGAGCAATCCTCAATGGTAGCTGGAATCCATTTAGGACCAAACTCATAGTTTCTTGTATAGACATCATCTCCAGGTTTGGCTCAGGTGTCATGATTACATTTTTGATTCCATTGCTTTTGTTATATTTTCATTTTCAGGTCTGGTCTGATGAGATCCAAGGTTGACCTTAACCTCCTTGACATCAACATTTCTGCAGGTGACAACCCCGTTGTAGCTTGAGGAGTAATCCTGTAGCTAAACAAGAATCTTGACATCTTTGTTTCAATGCTGGGCCCTTGAATCTTCCTCATCCCCTCCTTCAAGGTCTGAACTGCACGTTCTGCTAATCCGTTTGAAGATGGGTGAAAAGGGGCCAACGTTACGTGGTGAATTTAGTGCTTGTAAAACAAGTAGCATTGTCACTAACAATCCCATAAGGCAATCCCATAACACTGAAGCTTTGTCTCAACTTCTCAATCATAGCGTACGATGTTGACGTGTTCATGGGTTAAACATCCATCCACTTTGAATGAGAATCAATCAGCACAAGGGAACATTTTCCTAGGAAAGGTCCAGCGTAGTCCACATGTAGTCGTGTCCATGGTTTTTCTGGCCATTCCCATGGATGTAATGGCGCAGGGTGGTGGGGGGTGACTTCCTGTTACTCTGACAATCTGCACACAGGATAACCTCATGTTCCACATCGTGGTCCATCTTTGGCCACCAGACATATGACCTCGCTAGGCTTTTCATTCTCGACATACCTGGATGCGACTGATGCAACATATTCAGTAGCAAACCCCGCCCTTGTGGTGGGATAACTACTCTTGAACCCCACAGAACACATCCATCTCGAACACTCAATGCCAAGCGACGAGTGTAGTAAGGCATGATCTGAGCCTCGGTCACTGTATCCCATCCTCATCGCCAAATATGTAGTATCCTTAAAGGCTTCTTAGAGTTACGACTCATGAGACTTAAGTACGGTTTAGTATTTAATTGTAACGTAGAATTGCATTCTCTAATGCACCTGGCTTAAACTACCTGAAGCTTTCTTAATCATAGTTATATAGGCAGACATAGGAAATAGCTATGGATAGTGGTAAGCAAACCCCCGTCTTGAGTCAATACTGCCATCTATTGGTAAACATAAATATACCAGGTTACTACACACCTCTGCGCAGATGACACAAATCTGTATACTTCTGGCCCTTCTTTGGACACTGTGTTAACAAACCTCCAGACCAGCTTCAATGCCATACAACACTCCTTCCGTGGCCTCCAACTGCTCTTAAATGCAAGTAAAACTAAATGCAACCGATCGCTGCCTGCACCCACCCGCCCGTCTAGCATCACTACACTGGACAGTTCTGACTTAGAATATGTGGACAACTACAAATACCTAGGTGTCTGGTTAGACTGTACACTCTCCTTCCAGACTCACATTAAGCATTTCCAATCCAAAATGAAATCTAGAATCGGCTTCCTATTTCACTCATGCTGCCAAACATACCCTCATAAAACTGACTCCTACCAATCCTTGACTTCGGCAATGTCATTTACAAAATAGCCTCCAACACTCTACTCGGCAAATAGGATGTTGTCTATCACAGTGCCATCCATTTTGTCACCAAAGCCACATATACTACCCCCCACTGTGACCTGTATGCTCTCGTTGGCTGGCCCTTGCTTCATATTTGTCGCCAAACCCACTGGCTCCAGGTCATCTATGTCTTTGCTAGGTAAAGCCCTGCCTTATCTCAGCTGACTTGTCACCATAGCAGCACCTACCCATAGCACGTGCTCCAGCAGGTATATTTCACTGGTCATCCCCAAAGCCAACTCCTGCTTTGGCCGCCTTTCCTTCCAGTTCTCCGCTGCCAATGACTGGAACAAATTTCAAAAATCACTGAAGCTGGAGTCTTATATCTCCCTCACTAACTTTAAGCATCAGCTGTCAGAGCAGCTTACCGATCATTGCACAGCCCATCTGTAAATAGCACACCCAACTACCTCATCCCCATATTTGTATCTATTTTTCGTTCCTTTGCACCCCAGTATCTCTACTTGCACATTCATCTTCTGCACAGCTAATACTCCAGTGTTTAATTGCTAATGTAACGGATTGCCTCTTCGTCTGAGGAGGAGTAGCAAGGATCGGACCAATGTGCAGCGTGGTAAGTGTCCATAATGAGATATTTAATAATAATTCAACTGAACAAAATTACAAACAAACAACCGAAACAGTCAAGTATGGTGCAAACACTAACACAGGAAACAAACACCCACAACCAAAATGGGGAAAACAGGCTACCTAAATATGATTCTCAATCAGAGACAACGATCGACAGCTGCCTCTGATTGAGAACCATATCAGGCCAGACATAGAAATACAACAACTTAGAAAACAGAACATAGACTACCCACACCAACTCACGCCCTGACCAACCTAACACAAAGACATAAAAAGAAACTAAGGTCAGAACGTGACAGCTAAATTGTAATTTTGCCACTATGGCCTATTTATTGACTTACCTCCCTAATCTTATACCTTTGCAAACACTGTATATAGACTTTTTTTATTGTGTTATTTACTGTACGTTTGTTTATCCCATGTGTAACTCTGTGTTGTTTGTGTCGCACTGCTTTGCTTTATCTTGGCCAGGTCGCAGCTGTAAATGAGAGCTTGTTCTCAACTGGCCTCAACTGGTGAAATATTTTTTGGGGTTTAAATAGACTGCTGAGTACCAGGCAGTCAGCAAGTTTGATAGGCTACTAATGACTATCCGCAGCATCAGAGCTTGGAGAAGCCTAATTACCGTGACTAAACAGTCATGTGGAATTTGACGGCCTTCATGACTCGTGACCGCCGGTGTGGCAGTAATACGGTCACCGCAACAGCCCTAATCTACACATAATACCCCATAATGACAAAGCAAAAACTGTTTTTGCTCATTTATAAAAATGTTTAAAAAGTATTACATAAGTATTCAGACACTTTACCCAGTTCTTTGTTGAAGCACCTTTTTCAGCGATTACAGCATCGAGTCTTCTTGGGTATGATAATACAAGCTTGGTACACCTGCATTTGGGGAGTTTCTCCCATTCTTCTCTGCAGATCCTCTCAAGCTCTGTCAGGATGGATGGGGAGCTTTGCTGCACAGCTATTTTCAGGTCTCTCCAGAGATGTTTGATCGAGTTCAAGTCCAGGCTCTGGCTGGGCCACTCAAGGACATTCAGAGACTTGTCCTGAAGCCACTCATGCGTTTTCTTGGCTGTGTGCTTAGGGTCGTTGTCCTGTTGGAAGGTGAACCTTTGCCCAGTCTGAGGACCTGAGTGCTCTGGAGCACGTTTTCATCAAGGATCTCTCTGTACTTTGCCCATTCATCTTTGCCTTGAGCGTTACTAGTCTCCCAGTCCCAGCCACTGAAAAATATCCCCATAGCATGATGCTGCCACCACAGTGCTTCACCATAGGGATGATGCCAGCTTTCCTCCAGACATGATGCTTGGCATTCAGGCCAAAGAATTCAATCTTGGTTTCATCAGACCAGATAATCTTGTTTCTCATGGTCTGAGAGTCTTTATGGGCCTTTTGGCAAACTCCAAGCGGGCTGTCCTGTGCCTTTTACTGAGGAGTGGCTTCCGTCTTGCCACTCTACCATAAAGGCCTGATTGGTGTCATGCTGCAGAAATGGTTGTCCTTCTGGAAGGTTCTCCCATCTCCACAGAGGAACTCTAGAGCTCTGTCAGAGTGACCATAGGGTACTTGGTCACCTCCCTGACCAAGAATCTGATGGGAAGCCAGCTCTAGGAAGAGTCTTGGTGGTTCCATTTAAGAATGATGGAGGCCACTGTGTTCTTGGGGACCTTCAATTCTGCAGAAATTTTTTGGTACCCTTCCCCAGATCTGTGCCGACACAATGCTGTCTGGGAGCTTTACGGCCAATTCCAGCGACCTCATGGCTTGGTTTTTGCTCTGACATGCACGGTCAACTATGGGGCAGTATATAGATAGGTTTGTGTCTTTCTAAGTCATGTCCAATCAATTTAATTTACCACAGGTAGACTGAAATCAAGTTGTAGTTACTCAGACTGCTGAGTAGAATAAGGCTTTAACGTAACAAAATGTGAAAAAAGTCAAGGGGTCTGAAGACTTTCCGAAAGGCAGTGTATATACTCAAAACTCAATAACTGTAAATAATACCTCAATAAATGAAAACACATAGGTTTTTGTATCTAAAATGGCCTTGAACACCACACATGATATGTAGGTAGCAAGGATTTATCTGCCTCACACATTCCTCCAATTGCAGTTGCATTTCACTGGTCTGAAACAATATAAAATAGTCTTACAGTCATTTAAAATAAATGGATATCTTTGATGTAGACAATTATTGGTGCCGCAGAGGCCTAAAGTCCTGAGAGAAAGCAATTAGTTGACTTATTCTCGACTTACTGTATGTTTATTAAATATGTAATATCTGTCCTTGTGTTGCCTTGCAGCTCCAATGGACTTGATGATTTAGCATACAGAAATAAACAAGCACTCGCAAGATTACTTCTGAATGCCTGGATAATTTTAAATAAGATTTGGTAAGAATCGACATTTAATGAAGCTTCATTACTTTGGCATTACTGTGTAGTCTTGACATCAGCCAAGTTTCATGAAAGACCACTTTTCAAAAGAATTGCTCATTTTCTTTGACAACACAAGACTAATAAATATTCAATGAATAGTAATTGAACAAAATCCACTCTTGCTCAAGGTCGTCTTTTGATATCTCTTTCATGATTTGCTTCTTTCATCATCTGTTTCTTCCCATATACTGTATAGTTTGCACTTGGGTTTTAGTAACACTTGAAATTCAGTTACACTTCAATAAAACTTGTTTCAGAGTATTTCACTGTATCAGACACACTTGAAACACAGTAAGACTTGTTTCAGTAACACTTGCCCGTTTCAGTGGAAATTCAGTGATCTCAACAAAGACCATCCCGGAGGCTGCTAACTTTAAAGCATGGCAGGGATGGTGAAAAGCAAAAGTGACAAGACGGAGGGCGAATGAGGCAGAGACGCTTATGGGTGTTGATGGAGAGCTGACGCTACGCGTCACATCACATAAAGAGAGTGCCATCTCTCCTGGCCGCAGGACGCTGGGGCCGGTCTGTTTAGCTGAGAGGCTCTGATAACAAGACTCTCACCTGACGTCGGTGCCATGTCCTTGGGGGAGTTCAGCTCATCCTGGGCCATCCAGGAGAAGTTCCAGTAACCTCGGGGGACGCCCAGTCCGGATCGACCTGCCAGCGGCTCCCCTGGAGGAAAGAGTAGAAGACATGGTCACAGTAATGCAACACATCAAACAAATAATTCCTTTAAAGGAGAGCGGAATAAAGTTCAATGTTCGTATTCGTTGTTTATTCAGATACACATAATGAGAGGGGGACAGGTGAGAGAGGGATAAATAGTTGAAAGGAATCAAATGCCGATTCCCCAGGGGCCATGTGGGCCAACCTTTTATTATTTAAACGAGTGGGGCAGTCCCATGTTTCATGTTTATTGGATTGAATAGAGATAGAGAGGAAAGATAGAGGAGATGTGCTGAAATATTGTAGCAGTGGGCAAGAGGAAGTGGCTTAGACCGCTAGACCACCCCAGTCCGCAACTTCTGGCACTTTTTATGTGTATTTATACATAATCCAGTAATGATCATCCCGTGGTGTGCCTGCATGCTTTGACAATGCGCCATTCATTTTTCTCGACTCAAGCGTTTAAGTAGTCAAATTGTTGCCTGTTGTTTTTACACCAGACACGCTGTGAAGGGAGATCACAGTGGGTAGAATTATTCGTTTTTCTGTTCCAGAAAAATACCACTGTTGTGTCGTCAGCAAACTTAATGATGGTGTTGGAGTCGTGTTTGGCCACGCAGTCGTGGGTAAACAGGAAGTACAGGAGTACACACCCCTGAGGGGTCCCAGTGTTGAGGATCAGTGTGGCAGACGTGTTGTTACCTACCCTTACCACATGGGGGTGGCCATTCAGGAAGTCCAGGATCCAGTTGCAGAGGGAGGTGTTTAGTCCCAGTGTACTTAGCTTAGTGATGAGCATCATGGGCACTATGGTGTTGAACGCTGAGCTGTAGTGAATGAACAGCATTCTCACATAGGTGTTCCTATTGTCGAGGTGGGAAAGGGCAGTGTGGAGTGCGATTGATACTGTATGTTTGTGCAGTAAAAACACCAAACATCACAATGAGGTGAAGGTTAAGGGTTCAAGGGATGGTGAGAAGGGAACTTAAAGAATGTTTCTAGCCCAGTTCTATCACTGCAGACTCCTGAGAACAGCATTCACTATGAGTACTGAGGGATATGTACTTCATTTGTAGCGTTTCAAGTCTCGTTTTGCTATAGTAGATCCATAATGACACCATAATGATTCCAGCAGTGAGTTATTGGCAGTATGGATGTGTGTATTTGTTAACTTACTTCTATATTGATCTGTGTATACCATGTTGATATCAAAGATAATGATATAGTTGCCTCTCCACTCGAATACACAAAACATTAAGAACACCTACTCTTTCCATGAACAGACTGGCCAGGTGAAAGCTATGATGCCTTATTGATGTCACTTGTTAAATCCACTTCAATGAGTGTAGATACTGTATAGTGTAGCAGATAGGTTAAAGAAGGATTTTCAAGCCTTGACACATGGATTGTGTATGTATCACACCCTGATCTGTTTCACCTGTCTTTGTAATTGTCTCCACCCCCCACCAGGTGTCTCCCATCTCCCCTCATTATCCTCTGTGTATTTATACCTGTGTTCTCTGTTTGTATGTTGCTAGTTCGTTTTGTTCGTCAAGCCTACCAGCGGTTTTCCCTTGCTCCTGTTTGTTTCTAGTTTTCCCGGTTTTGAACATTCTGCCTGACCCTGAGACTGCCTGCCGTACTGTACCTTTTGGACTCCGATCTGGATTACTGACCTCTGCCTGCCCTTGACCTGTCGTTTTGCCTGCCCCCTGTTCTAGTAATACATTTTTCTGGGTCTTCACTAAAACTTGATACTATGTGTGCCATTCAGAGGGTGAATGGGAAAAACAAAATATTTAAATATCTTTGAACGGTGTATGGTAGTAGGTGCCAGTAAGTGCCAGGTGGGAAGCATGTGTCAACATGGGCACTTTATATGTATTTATACGTAATCCAGTAATGATCATCCCGTGGTGTGTCCGCATGCTTTGACAATGGGCCGTGGATGGCTCACATACCCAATTCATGTTTCAAGCCTCCCCAACGACCGCGCTCTCAGGGATGCTGGCCCATGTTGACTCCAATGCTTCCCACAGTTGATTCAAGTTTGCTGGATTTTCATTTTGGTGTTGTACCATTCTTGATACACACGGAAAACTGTTGAGCGTGAAAAACACAACAGCTTTGTAGTTCTTGACACACTCAAACTGGTGCGCCTGGCACCTACTACCATACCCTGTTCAAAGGCACTTAAATCTTTCGTCTTGCCCATTCACCCTCTGAATGGCACACATACATAATCCATTTTTCAATTGTCTCAAGGCTTAAAAATCCTTCTTTAACCTCTCTCCTCCACTTCATCGACACTGATTGAAGTGGATTTAACAGGTGAAATCAATAAGGTATCATAGCTTTCATCTGGTCAGTCTGTCATGGAATTGTTTTGTACACTCAGTATATATTCTGTACCATAAAACAGGGCAAGTCTGCAGCACTTTGAATGTGAAAGAGCCCTACTACACCAAGGGTTTCAAATATGCCACACACGAATATACGTTTCGTCCCTTGGTTTCCCTGACTTTGTTTAAACCCTCGAAACTGGGAAGCAATTTGATTTGGAACCAATTTGTGTTCTGATGCTATAAAAGAGATGGGACAGTAGTTAATTAGAAGTACCTAAGATCTGCTGAGGGCTTTTTCTTTCTCTCCCTCTGTCGTTCTTATGTCTATTTCCGTCTTTCTTGTGTTCTTTCTCTACGTCTCTCCCTTTTGTCTTCATAGTTGTAATGAGTGAGATGATTCATCCAATACACTGTACCTTTACAGGGGACTCGGCAAACCAATCTTTTAATAATTTCAAATGAGCACTAAAGGGTAGATCGATATTTAACAAAGCATGGCTTTCATAAGCCAGGGAGCACAGTGTATAGTGCCTTGCAAAAGTATTTATCCCCCTTGGAGTTTTTCCTATTTTGGTGCATCGCAACCTGTAATTTAAATGTATTTTTATTTGGATTTCATGTAATGGGCATACACAAAATAGTCCAAATTGGTGAAGTGAAATAAAAAAAAATACCTGTTTCAAAAAATACAAAAAAATATAAAACGGAAAAGGGGTGCATGCATATGTATTCACCCCCTTTGCTATGAAGCCCCTAGATAAGATCTGGTGCAACCAATTACCTTCAGAAGTTACATAATTAGTTAAATAAAGTCCACCTGTGTGCAATCTAAGTGTCACATGATCTCAGTATATATACACCTGTTCTGAAAGGCCCCAGAGTCTGCAATACCACTAAGCAAGTGGCACCACCAAGCAAGCGGCACTATGAAGACCAAGGAGCTCACCAAACAAGTCAGGACAAAGTTCTGGAGAAGTACAGATCAGGGTTGGGTTATAAAAACGTATCCAAAACTTTGAACATCCCACAGAACACCATTAAATCCATTATTCAAAAATGGAATGAATATGGCACCACAACAAACCAGCCAAGAGAAGGCCACCCACCAAAAAACTCACTGACCAGGCAAGGAGGGCATTAACTTCTTTGGGGTAGGGGGCAGTATTTTCACTTCCGGATGAAAAGCGTGCCCAGAGTAAACGGACTGCTACTCAGCCATAAAAGCTAGAATATGCATATTATTAATATATTTGGATAGAAAACACTCTGAAGTTCCTAAAACTGTTTGAATGATGTCTGTGAGTATAACAGAACTCATATGGCAGGCAAAAACCTGAGAAAAAATCCAACCAGGAAGTGGGAAATCTAAGGTTGGTTGATTTTCAACTCAGCTCCTATTGAAGATACAGTGGGATATTGGTAATGTTGCACTTCCTAAGGCTTCCACTAGATGTCAACAGTCTTTAGAACCTTGTCTGATACTTCTACTCTGAAGTGGGGTCGAATGAGAGGGGATTGAGTAAGGTCTACCATGAGCTGAACATGCGCTGACCATGCGCGTTCTTGTGAAAGCGAGCTCTGTTCCATCGCACTCTTGAAGACAAAGGAATTCGCCGGTTGGAACATTATTGAAGAATTATGTTAAAAACATCCTAAAGATTGATTCAATACTTTGTTTGTCATGTTTTTACGGACTGTAATATTACTTTTTTAACTTTTCGTCCATACTTTCCGCTGGACTTGCCCGCGCGTCGTGAGTTTGGAAAGTGTACTGAACGCTAGAACAACAAGGAGGAATTTGGACATAAATGATGGACATTATCGAACAAAACAAACATTTATTGTGGAACTGGGATTCCTGGGAGTGCATTCTGATGAAGATCATCAAAGGTAAGTGAATGGTTATAATGCTATTTCTGACTTCTGTTGACTGCACAATATGGTGGATATACACTGCTCAAAAAAATAAAGGGAACACTTAAACAACACAATGTAACTCCAAGTCAATCACACTTCTGTGAAATCAAACTGTCCACTTAGGAAGCAACACTGATTGACAATAAATTTCACATGCTGTTGTGCAAATGGAATAGACAAAAGGTGGAAATTATAGGCAATTAGCAAGACACCCCCAATAAAGGAGTGATTCTGCAGGTGGTGACCACAGACCACTTCTCAGTTCCTATGCTTCCTGGCTGATGTTTTGGTCACTTTTGAATGCTGGCGGTGCTCTCACTCTAGTGGTAGCATGAGACGGAGTCTACAACCCACACAAGTGGCTCAGGTAGTGCAGCTCATCCAGGATGGCACATCAATGCGAGCTGTGGCAAGAAGGTTTGCTGTGTCTGTCAGCGTAGTGTCCAGAGCATGGAGGCGCTACCAGGAGACAGGCCAGTACATCAGGAGACGTGGAGGAGGCCGTAGGAGGGCAACAACCCAGCAGCAGGACCGCTACCTCCGCCTTTGTGCAAGGAGGAGCACTGCCAGAGCCCTGCAAAATGACCTCCAGCAGGCCACAAATGTGCATGTGTCAGCATATGGTCTCACAAGGGCTCTGAGGATCTCATCTCAAATTCAAAACAACAGAAATCCCATAATTAAAATTCCTCAAACATACATGTATTTTACACCATTTTAAAGATGCACTTGTTGTAAATCCAGCCACAGTGATGAAAGCAAACAAAATAATTATGTTAGGTGAGTGCCTATTCACAGAATAAGACAGCCATTTTTCCAGCCAAAGAGCGGATTCACAAAAAGCAGAAATATAGATAGAATTAATCACTAACCTTTGATGATCTTCATCAGATGACACTCATAGGACTTCATGTTACACAATACATGTATGTTTAGTTCGGTAAAGTTCCTATTTATATCCAAAAATCTGAGTTTACATTGGCAGAGAGCCAATGGCAGAGAGCCTTTGATTTTGCAGAGAGCCACATCAATTTACAGGAATAGTCATAATTAACATTGCTAAAAGATACAACTGTTATGCATGGAATAAGAGAACGGACGTGGAACTCCCTCCGTTCTCCCTGCGCACCGCCCCTCCCAGCTCCATGGGTATCGGAGAGGGGGTGCGGGGGGATGGAACCAACAGATCCCGATCTGAACGTCAGGTCACCAGCTGGTCGAATGTGAGGGTGGTGTCTCTGCAGGCCAACTCCCAACGGACGTCCTCGCACAGACTGCAGCGATAATGGTCGATCAGGGCCCTGTCGTTCCATCCCATGCCGGCAGCCAGGGTCCGAAACTCCAGGGCGAACTCCTGGGCGCTCCTCGTCCCCTGCCTCAGATGTAATTCGCAAATGTGCTAAACACTGTTCCAAATAGGCAAACCCAGCACCAAACTAAAATACTGACTTCACTAAAACCACAAACCGACTCCCCCCTTATCTGCCTCCTTTTGAGCTTCTACTCATAACATTGAATGGTGAGAACTTGAAGACAGACAAAAAAGGTCATTCTTGCTAAGGCCTTTATTTGATTTTCAATCCCCACAATCCAGTTCCGCTCCTCATTTTTGTATTAATTAAAGATTGGCCACTGGATACATACATTACTGCCCAAATAAATGTATTTGCTGTCCAGCAGGTAATTGGGGGTCATTAAACGCTCATCAAAGTCAAACGGCAAAACGTCCAAACCACACTCGGAATTGCACCTCCGGTTCGCCACAAAAGAGCCGCATCGATTTCCATCAGGTGATTCTGACACTCCGCTTAGCGCTCTGACTTTCATTAAGATCTTTGCCAAATTCCCCACATGCCCCATTCCCTCTACCTCCCAAACCCTATTCCCCCATTCTCACTAGAGACCACTACTGACATAGTTAAGCCATCCCCTCCACCCTCATTCCATCCACCGCCCCTTTACCCTCATCCACCATCCATGTTTTCAATGACCGGAATGTTACTACGATTAATGAGGTCTAAACAACCCACCTGCCCACCCACCCAATGGTAGATGGGATCACTGGTGATGTTCAGGCAGTATATATTTTCCATTAAAATTAACACCTTGGTTCCAATCAATTCAGTAAAGCTTCAGTTTCTGGTACCAAGTCAGTAATAAGTAGCAGGTTAATTTCATCGCCCAAGGTTATATAGGGCAATTGAGGCGGGGCACTTATGATAGGGGGCTTATGCCATTCGGAGAGGATCATTGCATTTGTTTAAGTAAAATCATAGTACCAGGGCATGCTCCAAGCCATGTACAGTATTATGAGAGTCACTCAAGTGGGGAATGTACTAAGGTAATTTGTCAAGTCTTCAGGCAAAGGTTACCGATCACACAAGGCAAGCTTGGCAAACGAACCTCTTGGATTCATCTTACTGTGGTATAATATGTAATACAAATATTTCAATTAATTGTAAAAGCAACAGGCAACAAAGCACCATGCAGCTTTACAATTTGTTCAGGGAAATTGTGGCTTTTCAAGACAGTCTCTGTCAGAACACAGAGAAACTAAACAAGTTTGAGAAATATTACATTTAAATACATTTCAGGTAAATATAGGACACAAACTATCATGACAACTTTAACCATTCCCACAACTAGTTGCAGATGCTGTGAAGATCATTATCTATCAAATATTCTGTTGCCAAAAGCCCAAGTATGATTATTACTAAATATACTTCAGGTGATTATAGGACACCTAAGCTAACAAAACATGTGCTTAACCATTCCCTACAACTGGTTGTTGTTGCTGTGAAAACAATGACCTATGAAATATTCCTTGTGATTAAATATTGAACCATCATTTGTCGCATGACTGCTGCGTTTTGGGGGAAACCCCTCCGGACATCTATGTTATTTGACATGTGTTCCAAATTTCAGAAGGTACTGTTTACATTCTTTCTGTTGTGTGCTTTGTTCACAGTATTCCCTTTTGATAGAGCTGCTGCAGGAGAGCCCCCTACCTCACGTCGACAATGGAGATGTCAAGCACGTGTCATTGTTTGTTAGAGAGTTTCAATATTTTACCCCTGTTGCTGCTTGCTTCTGCCAGCGTTTTCCATAAGTGTTTGTATATTTGGCACTCAGACAACTAGCAGTCGCAGCATGCGACAGTAGAGTAGTGCCACTGGGTTGGAGCTTTTGAGTGTAGTACATTTGAGTTAAGTTGTGTCTACAGATGCCATAACTTAATTTAAACCAGTTTCACACAGCAGGAAAATAATCCTGCAGCAACAGGAAATGTGAATTGTTATCTGGATTATAATCATTGACATTTTTTGTAGGGGTTAATACATCTCTCGTTAGTGCAAATCAAGTCTGAAATGTTAAAGTAGAATTGACATGCTTCAAACCCCGAAGTCACTAAAAGTTTGCATTTCCTGCAACAACAGGATGATCACATTATGATACGGCATCTGTAGTTATTTTCAATGGATTAATTATTATCCGTGAATTTTAAAGCTAGTGTATATCTACCCCACATCTCCTCTGGTACACAGAAACCTTGTTTGAATAACAATAATGCATCCTTCCTTCCTAATTCCTTCAGGTAAGCACATCTCATGAAGTGGTTGGATAGGTGAAAGCAAGGTTAAGGTTGCCACCCTATCACTTTCACCAATTCAACCAATTCAAATCTGCCATTACTTTTTTTTAAGACAGGAAGGATGCAGTTCTACGGTATTTAAACAGGACCTTAGCCTTTTTCTTACCATAGACTATTCAGAAGCATGGTTTATCAACAAATGTACATGATGACTCTGAAAAGTCTAAACGGGATCCTTGAGACATTCCAACTCTGATGTCACCCCATTGAAGTTGGGGGTGGCGCTGTAGAATATCTGACCATTCAGACTGGGTTCAATCTTGTCAAAATGTTTGTAATGATACACTACACGACTGCTCGTCGAACATCTCATTCCGAAATCATGGGCATTAATATGGAGTTGGTCCCCCCTTTGCTGCTATAACAACCTCCACTTTTCTGGGAAGGCTTTCCACTAGATGTTGGAACATTGTTGCGGGGACTTTCTTCCATTCAGCCACAAGAGAATTAATGAGGTCGGGCACTGATGTTGGGCGGTTAGGCCTGGCTCGCAGTCGGCATTGCAATTCATCCAAAAGTTGTTCGATGGGGTTGATGTCAGGGCTCTGTCCAGGCCAGTCAAGTTTTTCCACACTGATCTCGATAAACCTTTTCTGTATGGACCTCGCTTTGTGCACCGGGGCATTGTCATGCTGAAAAAGGAAAGGGCCTTCCCTAAAACTGTTGCCACAAAGTTGGGAGCACAGAATCGTCTAGAATGTCATTGTATGCTGTAGAGTTAAGTTGTCCCTTCACTGGAACTAAGGGGCCTAGCCCAAACCATGAAGAACAGCCCCAACCCATTATTCCTTCTCCACCAAACTTTACAGTTGGCACTATGCATTGGGGCAGGTAGCGTTCTCTTGGCATCCGCCAAACCCAGATTCGTCCGTCGGACTGCAAGATGGTGAGGACTCATTCATCACTCCAGAGAACGAGTCCAATGGCATCAAGCTTTACACCACTCCAGCTGACGCTTGGCATAAGATGGTGATCTTAGGCTTGTGAAGCTCCCGGCGAACAGTTATTGTGCCGACGTTGCTTCCAGAGGCAGTTTGGAACTCGGTAGTGAGTGTTGCAACCGAGGACAGACGTCTTACTCACTTCAGCACTTGGCGGTCCCGTTCTGTGATCTTGTGTGGCCTACTACTTCGCAGCTGAGATGTTGTTGCTCCTAGATGTTTCTACATCACAGTAGTTGACGGGCAGGTCCAGCAGCTCCAGCAGGGCAAACATTTTAAGAACTGACTTGTTGGAAAGGTGGTATCCTATGACGGTGCTACATTGAAAGTCACTGAGCTCTTCAGTAAGGCCATTCTACTGCCAATGTTTGACGGGCAGCTCCAGCAGGGCAGACATTTTAAGAACTGACTTGTTGGAAAGGTGGCATCCTATGACGGTGTTACATTGAAAGTCACTGAGCTCTTCAGTAAGGCCATTCTACTGCCAATGTTTGTCCATTGAGATTGCATGGCTGTGTGCTTGATTTTATACACTTGACAGCAACGGGTGTGGCTGAAATAGCAGAATCCACTCATTTGAAGGGGTGTCCTTCAAATTAGTGGAAGGTCAGATTATTGGAAATATGTATCAAGCGAACACCCAGAAACCTACCAAATAATTTCCATTTATCCAATATGTGTTGTAATGCTCTGCTGGAGCTTATTGATCAACTTGAAATACACTAGAATGATGGCATTGATTCCTGGTATGACAGATTTTGTGCTATATAGTGAATTGGATGACTGTGTCAAGGGTACATCTGTAAATGCGTCCATAAAAAATAAAGGCCCAAAAGTAGGTAACCCCTTTTGGAATAAGGAAATGCATTATGGTCACAGATGAGGTTGTCTGAAAATTAATAGAAAGCGTGTCAACATACATTTGATAAAAGATGAAGGTCTATCAAGCGTAGATTTAGTCGTGGGCAGGCATTACAATTGGAACAGCTACAGACCAACAACACACAACAGTTGGAGTGAGATAAACAAGTTGAGCCCCATATAGGCTCAGAAAATTCCCATGGAAATTGTTTTGGAAAATGGAGAACTTCTCTATCAAACTGATCTTATTTTGGGGAAATGGGAAAGAGATTTTTCACTTTTATTTTCAGGCGTTAAACAGCCCTTCTAGGTTTGATTATGATTTTGTTTAAACAAACATGTGCTCGTAAAGATGAGTTGGAGGAATAAAAGTACAAAGGGAGTCATTACTCCCCTAACCAGTATCTCAATGCCAGTCTTACCCTAGAAGAGGTCAGCTAACCAAAGAAAGCTACAGGAATTGAGGATTGGTCTAATGAAGTTTTGTTAGTCACCTAAATTGTTCCAAATACTATTTGAACTCTTCCAGGTTTGTTTTAAGAATGGCATTGTTCCATCTCAATGGTGCAAATCCATAATCAAGCCTATCCCCAAATCCACCAAAAATGACCCTAAAATCCCATTGAACTGTAGAGGGAAAAGTTGGCATGTCAGAGCAAAAATTCTAAAAACCTGTTTTCACTCTATCATTATGGGGTATTGTGTGTAGAAAGCTGAGGATTTGTATTTATTTAATCCATTTTAGAATAAAGCTGTAATATAACAAAATGTGAAAAAAATAAAGGGGTCTGAATACTTTCCAAAGGCGGCGTAAATATGTCATTTCGGTGAACTATCCCTTAAGCAGTAATTCAACATCTTTCCCTAGAGCTCTCCCATCCCATCATTATCCAATCGTGGCAAGAGAGCTTCATGATATGTTCCCCGAGAAACAACCACTGTTGCCACTGGGAAACCTTAGCATTTCAGCATACTGTGTTTCTGTCTGGAGTTAATTCATAAATGATGTGTTTTGTATCTTCAAAGGACATTCCCCGCTAGATCCTCACCTTTAAGAGCCAATCATGGCCTTTGATTGAAGCCTGTTTTGGAATCTATTATTTGCCCGCAGGAGATTGCCATGTTGAGGGTTTGTGTTCAATCAACTGAATGATTCATGGGATGTATTTCTAACTAGTTGCACAAGGGGATGCTAATTAGAAAAGATGGAACTTGTTTCGCAAATATACATTGTATACATTGCCCAGCATACAAGATCAAGGGTTTATGGAATGAGAGTCCAACACGTACAGTGCCCTGCAAAATTATTCACCCCCTTGGCTTTTTTCCTATTTTGTTGCATTACAACCTGGAATTTCAATGGAATTTTATTTGGAATACATGTAATGGGCATACACAAAATAGTCCAAATTGGTGAAGTGAAATGAAAAAAAATCCTAGTTTCAAAAAATAAATTAAAATTAAAATTGGAAAAGTGATGCGTGCATATGTATTCACCCCTTTTGCTATGAAGCCCCTAAATAAGATCTTGTGCAACCAATTACCTTCAGAAGTCACAATTAGTTAAATAAAGTCCACCTGTGTGCAATCTAAGTTTCACATGGTCTGTCACATGGTCTTAGTATATATACACCTGTTCTGAAAGGCCCCAGAGTCTGCAACACCACTAAGCAAGGGGTACCACCAAGCAAGCAGCACTATGAAGACCAAGGAGCTCTCCAAACAGGTCAGGGACAAAGTTGTGGAGAAGTACAGATCAGGGCTGGGTTATAAAAAAATATCCCAAACTTTGAACATCCCACGGAGCACCATTAAATCAATTATTAAAAAATGTTAAGAATTTGGCACCACAACAAACCTGCCAAGAGAGGGCCGCCACCAAAACTCACTAACCAGGCAAGGAGGGCATTAATCAGAGAGGCAACAAAGGCACCAAAGATAACCCTGAATGAGCTGCAAAGCTCCACAGTGTCTGTCCATAGGATCACTTTAAGCCGTACACACCACAGAGCTGGGCTTTACGGAAGAGTGGCCAGAAAAAAAGCCATTGCTTAAGAGAAAAAAATAAGCAAACAAGTTTGATGTTTGCCAAAAGGCATGTGGGAGACTCCACAAACATATGGAAGATGGTACTCTGGTCAGATGAGACTAAAATTGAGCTTTTTGGCCAGCAAGGAAAACGCTATGTCTGGAGCAAACGCAACACCTCTCATCACCCAGGAGATCCCTGTCCCAAGAACACCACCAGCATGGTGGTGGCAGCATCATGCTGTGGGGATGTTTTTCATCGGCAGGGACTGGGAAACTTGTCATAATTGAAGGAATGATGGATGGCTCTAAATACAGGAACATTTTTGAGGGAAACCTGTTTCAGTCTTACAGAGATTTGAGACTAGGACTGAGGTTCACCTTCCAGCAGGACAATGACCCTAAGCATACTGCTAAAACAACACTCGAGTGGTTTAAGGGGAAACATTTAAATGTCTTGGAATGACTTAGTCAAAGCCCAGACCTCAGTCCAATTGAGAATCTGTGGTAGGACTTAAAGATTGCTGTACACCAGCGGAACCCATCCAACTTGACGGAGCTGGAGCACTTTTGCCTTGAAGAATGGCCAAAAATCCCAGTGGCTAGATAGGGTACGTCTCTATAAGCTTGGCCTAAGAGACTTGCAGCTGTAATTGATGCAGAAGGTGGCTCTACAAAGTATTGACTTTGGGGGGATGAATAGTTATGCATGCACAAGTTTTCAGCTTTTCTTGTCTTTTATTTCTTGTTTGTTTCACAATAAAAAATATTTGGATCTTCAAAGTGGTAGGCATGTTGTGTAAATCAAACGATACAAACCCCCAAAAATCTATTTTAATTCCAGGTTGTAAGGCAACAAAATAGGAAAAATGCCAATGGGGGTGAATACTTTCGCAAGCCACTGTACAGTAACAGTTCACGTTCCCTAAAGGAAAGAGCTGTAATTGTAGGTATTGTGCCTAGTTATTTGCGTAATTACTAGAACAAAAGCCTTTACAAATCAGCTGTTTTGATTAAGTAAATCTTGACATGTTATATCTGATTTTGTTATACAGTAATTAGTTGTTGTTTGTTCCTTTAAGAACTGTTTTGCACTGCATTGTGAGATTGTCATGAAATGAATGAAGTTCAAGGTGCCAATGTTGCAATCCTAAGTAAAGTGAACTTTAAAGGAGTATGTGGGCACCAAAAGGGCATACATATATGTTTAAAGAGTGGGGGAAGCAAAAATTAAATGCGATCTTTAAAGTATACCGAACTAACCTTTTACCCATGAGTGGTTCTTCATGCAACCTCTCAGAAGTAAAGAAATATTGGAAGTCATTGATATAGGACTCTGATAGGTGACTGATATGGCTGACTGCTTTCATTTGGGCCATCTCTAGCTTGCTCTAAAAATGCTCATGTCCGGTCTATATTGAACCCTTGTCCTGAATGACAGGCGACATGGACCGTGATTGCTGGCACATGGCTCTGTACCATATAAACTCTTTAACATATAGTGCAGAATAGGCACTGAAATCGATACTGGCTGTCACTAGCCAGTCCGTAACATTTCCAGTAAGCCCAATAATTACACCTTGAGGGAGGCAGTCTGTCTATATACATTGATCTGTATATCATCAATCATTATCCATTTAACCTGCTATACTTTATAGGGTTTTTTTACACTTCAGAGAAACTGGAATTATTTGTTTAATACTTTATACCAAAGAACAAATAAACCCAAAATGTGATGATTTATACATCTCATTATTAAAGGGTACAATTGAAACTGAGCCAAAATGGCGGATCAGTAGCAGGTGCTCAGGATCCAATTGCCTCTGATCTTGTGTGACTAATGAAAGCCTCTATTGATCACGCCAGCCTAATGAGGCTCTATATTATTTCATCTTCATAGACTGGAGGGGTTGAGGGAACTTCAACTATGTGCGAAGTGAAACGTGCCTATCAACTAATTTATCAGCTGTCCTGATGTTGAGTTTCAGTGGTCTCTTAAATGAGCAGCAGCCGGAAAACCGACAGTGCGGGTGGAATCTTACATCAAAAGGATGTATATTTACATTCAACGTGAGTAAAACATTTAAACGTGTTAAACCTCGCAAGGCTGCCGGCCCAGGTGGCATCCATAACCGCGTCCTCAGAGCATGCGCAGACCAGCTGGCTGGTGTGTTTACGGACATATTCAATCAATCCCTATCCCAGTCTACTGTTCCCACATGCTTCAAGAGGGCCACAGTTGTTCCTGTTCCCAAGAAAGCTAAGGTAACTGAGCTAAACTACTATCGCCCTGTAGCACTCACTTCCGTCCTCATGAAGTGCTTTGAGAGACTAGTCAAGGATCATATCTCCTCCACCCTACAAGAGACCCTAGAATGCTGTTCATCGATTACAGCTCAGAATTGAACACCTTAGTACCCTCCAAACTTGTCAGTAAGCTTGAGACCCTGGGTCTCAACCCCGCCCTGTGCAACTGGGTCATGGACTTTCTGACGGCCGCCCCCAGGTAGTGAGGGTAGGTAACAACATCTGCACCCCGCTGATCTTCAACACTGGGGCCCCACAAAGGTGCGTTCTCTACCCTCTCTTGTACTCCCTGTTCACCCATGACTGCGTGGCCATGCACGCCTCCAACTCAATCATCAAGTTTGCAGACGAGTGGTAGGCTTGATTACCAACAACGACGAGACGACCTACAGGGAGGAGGTGAGGGCCCTCGGAGTGTGGTGTCAGGAAAAAACCTCACACTCAACGTCAACAAAACAAAGGATATGATCGTGGACTTCAGGAAACAGCAGAGGGAGCACCCCCCTATCCACATCGACGGGACAGTAGTGGAGAAGGTGGAAAGTTTTAAGTTCCTCGGCGTACACATCACGGACAAACTGAAATGGTCCACCCACACAGACAGTGTGGTGAAGAAGGCGCAACAGCGCCTCTTCAACCTCAGGAGGCTGAAGAAATTTGGCTTGTCACCGAAAACACTCACAAGCTTTTACAGATGCATAATCAAGAGCATCCTGTCGGGCTGTATCACCGCCTGGTACGGCAACTGCTCCGCCTACAACCGAAAGGCTCTCCAGAGGGTAGTGAGGTCTGCACAACGCATCACCGGGGGCAAACTACCTGCCATCCAGGACACCTACAACACCCGATGTCACAGGAAGGCCAAAAAAATCATCAAGGACAACAACCACCTGAGCCACTGCCTGTTCAACCCGCTATCATCCAGAAGGCGAGGTCAGTACAGGTGCATCAAAGCTGGGACTGAGAGACTGAAAAACAGCCATCACTAACATTGAGTGGCTGCTGCCAACAAAATCTCCAGCCACTTTTAATAATTAAAAGTTGGATGTAATAAATGTATCACTAGTCACTTTAAACAAAGCCACTTCATATAATGTTTCTCATCTCATATGTATATACTGTACTCTATACCATATACTGCATCTTTCCTATGCCGCACAGCCATCGCTCATCCATATATTTATATGTACATATTCTTATTCATTCCGTTACACTTGTGTGTATTTGATTTTTGTTACCTTTATTTAACTAGGCAAGTCAGTTAAGAACAAATTCTTATTTTCAATGACGGCCTAGGAAGAGTGGGTTAACTGCCTTGTTCAGGGGCAGAACGACAGATTTGTACCTTGTCGGCTCTTGGATTCGATCTTGCAACCTTTCGGTTACTAGTCCAACGCTCTAACCACTAGGCTGCGCTGCCGCCCCATAAGGTAGTTGGTAGTTGTTGGGAAATTGTTAGATGACTTGTTAGATATTACTGCACGGTCGGAACTAGAAGAACAAGCATTTCGCTACACTCGCATTAACATCTGCTAACCATGTGTATATGACCAATACAATTTGATTTGGATTCAAATGATTTGATGGCTTAATTACATGGCGGTCACCTTTTTATCATTACAGATAACGATAGTGATAATGATGATGATAATGACAATAATTGATAATATTGGTGATAATGATGATGATGATGATGACAATGGGCAGATGACTTCAACACTCTTTTACTGTCTTTATTGCAAACCGAAAAAATGAACAAGCGATTCAGATTGCATGTGCTCGTTTTGAATGGTCTCGTACAACACCAACACATCTAAAAACGGCACTCACAAACAAATCCGTCACTGATAAGCCTGGAAGTAACATGTTAATTAAGGTGCAAATGTGGTGAAGAAGTATTTTTGGTGTAAAATTAAAGCATACCATGCTTTCTTCTGTCACTTCTTACAGAAGGACTAATTCTATCTAAGTCCCATCCCCAGTCACGAGCTAGTGATACATGAACAAAGGACTTGAGAATGTCTCAAGACAGGATGGCAATCAGTGGGCTATTTCTGTGGAATATCTGTCTGGAGGGTGATGACTGAGTCCCAATTGGCAGCCTATTCCCTATGTAGTGCACTACTTTTGACCAGAGCCCTGTAAGGGAAGGCAGCCTACGTGTCAAACAGAGAGATTCATCTATAGCTCTGCCCTTTCTTCTGAAGCTTGTAATGTGGGTGACCTCAGTTTCCCTCCCTCCACTCTCTAATGTGGAAGATGTATTCTTGATAATGAACTAGTAATGAGCTAATAAAAGAAGGGAATAAGGGGAAGACTGCCAGGAACAGATGAGTAATTTACGACAACAGGCCTCCTAATAAATATTCCTACACTTTTCATACTACTGAGCAAAGCCGAGCCAGGCAGTACTTGGCTGGCCTGGTTAGTTGCTGGAACCTAGCTGGAAAGGACAAAAGTTAAATATCCGAGCCAGCATAGCATGGTTCACTGATCCATTGACAGATCCAACCCCAAGCCTCAGATGCACCCAAACAGCACATAAAAAACGATATATAAATTCTGATACACCTGAGCACAGTTGCCGTGGCAGTGTATCGAACGTTCCTGGGGAGTGGGGGGCGGACGAGCAAACACTATATATCAATAAAGCGGCACTGTATGAAAGTGGACGTGATTTACCGCTGTGCCTTTCCTGCTCCCCCATAATCTCAGAGTTAATGCGGGGCGGGTTTTTAAAAAGTGGAGCGCCACTCCATAAATCTGGCCTAGTCTACTGACCCCCCCTCCCTTCCTCCTCTCCATCCTCCCCTCCTCTCTCTCTCTCCATCCTCCCCTCCTCTCTCTCTCTCTTACGCTGAGCTGCTGCAATGGGACAGCTAGTGCTAAATCAGAGTCACCACCCCTCTTGGGTTGGGTTGCCCCATTCAAGGGGTACTCCTCTCTCTCTAAAGGTTTTTCTGAAGGGTGCCCCATCCAAACCCACGTTTATCCTGTGTTTCTCTGTTATACCTATGTCCCTGCCTCTCGGATGCTCAAAGGGAACCACCTACACCACAACTCTGGGTAAACATTTGTTCCAATATCAACACTAGAATACTATTAAGAATGATTGGATTGGGCATGGTATGCTAGTATGAACATTGGAACATGCACCAATCCTCTGCACATTTTACAGGATTAAAAAAATCATGATTCCTCATGATCATGATCATGATTTCATATTAAATTTCACATGTGAAATAATGTGTAGTTTCATGTTATCACGTTGCTTTACATGTCGCATGCTATCACATTAGATGTGAAATTGAATATGACATTTTTTGAACACTTCTCATGTGTTTTAAGGAGTTACTAATCAGTTATTCCTTAGTTTTTTTTTCACTTCAAATTATTTAACAAAAAATGAATCACTATATGGATGGGTTTGATAGCCTAGCAAAGCAGCATCAAGAGACAAATAGACATGGAAGTGGCATAATAAAAATGCAATACAAATACAATAGACAACTCAAAATGTACATACACAAATTTTAACAAACAATGACCTCACACTTACTCAGACCCACATGTTCCCAATATAACCTTGCCCATCCTGCCCATCTCACAATAACACATTTCTCATCCCATGGACATCTCCAGTGCTCACAATATTTCATGCCATATGGCTTCAAACTGCACTATTCTACCTCTCTCTCTCTGTAGCCCACATTATATTTTGACAGTAATGCATTTGATTCATCCACTGTCTTAGCGATGGAGGATCATTTGATTTTCAGTTTTTAAGCAAAAGTTTTTTCAAAATGATTGACAAAAAAGTAGTGTCCAACTCATTGGGTAGAATAGCATACTGTTCAGGCAGTGTACTTGTACATCAAGCTGCTTCATGCTACATAAACAGGAAATAGGCTCCTGCCCTGTGAGCCGTACCAGCCAAGGCTTGTGCAAGGTTACTTACTTACTTTACAAACTGTTGTGTATCTCACCGCACGCCCAAATGCCATGTCTTGATAGATTAATTAAAAGTAATTAAAACTTCTGACAAGCAACTTTCTAACTTCACCCATAGCTTTTGGACTTTATAGAACTCCCAGAAGGCATGAATCATTGAGTCACTGTTCGTTTTACACTTAAGACAGGACTCCGCCGTTGTGCTGTAGAATTAATGATTTTTTTGTCCTGTATAATCAATTCTGTACATTAGTTGGATTAAGCATACATTTTTTTAAACTGTAATTTCGTTAGTTATGTTCCAACACTCCCTCCATCGTGTGCCAATATCCGTTTTGTTTAGTTCTTGGTTCTTAAAGTTTATAGTTTTTCTAAGAGACTCTCAGTTGGATAGGCTTTCTGCAAGGAAGTGGAATTTTCTGTAGGAGAGAGAATGTTAGTTATAGTTCACTGTGTGAAAATCTGGCTCTCTGGATCTGTTAGTGTCTGATGAATGATTGTGCATCGAGGGAGGAGCGGTGTAGTGTGTTGGTGTATGATAGGGGGTGCATGCACTTCACACAAAAACACAACATTTGCTGGAGGAGGACTAATGTGTCTGTGAGTGTGAAAGTGTGTGTGTGTGTCCATCTCTGACTGTGTGCATCAGTCTCAGTACACATCAGCCTCACACCAGTATCAATCCACTGTGGGCTGCTGTGTGTGCTGTGCCTCTCTGATTAACACTGACTGAATATGCATCCTAATTGATGGGGGCCAGAAGGGGCCGACGAAGGCACTCCAGTGCTAAACAAGCTACCCCATCAGTGTGTGAGAGACAGCGAGAGAGTGTGTGTGTGTGTCTGTGAATATGTGTGTGTGTGTGGCACCATCTCCCCCCTCAAAAAACAACCCTGACATGGAGAGGACTATCAGGGTTGAAGAAAACACAGTAATTCTGCGATATTTCTGAGTGAATTTCCAACAATCATCATGATCCTAATGTGTCTGTGTTTTCAGAGTGTGGCTAAAGCTTGCCTGAAAGGCGCGGTGACCCAACATGTGCCAGGAATCAAGTGACCCAACATGTGCCAGGAAAACATTCCCCACACCACTACACCACCACCACCAGCATGTACCATTGACACCAGGCAGGATGGTGCCATGGACTCATGCTGCTTACGCCAAACCCTGGAACAGGGATTCGTCGGACCAGGCAATGTTTAACCACTCCTCAATTGTCCAGTGTAAGTGATCGCGTGCCCACTGGAGCGATATCTTCTTGTTTTTAGCTAATAGGAGTGGAACGCGGTGTGGCCACGAGGACCTACGAATTGTGCGTTCCGAGATGCCTTTCAGCACACCACTGTTGTACTGCAACGTTATTTGCCTGTTTGTGGCCCGCCTGTTAGCTTGCACGATTCTTGCCATTCTCCTTCTACCTCTCTCATCAACAAAGTGTTTTAATCCACATGACTGCCGCTGACTAGATGTTTTTTGAACGGAGCAAAGTACAGACAGATCCTTGATGAAACCTGCTCAAGAGTGCTCAGGACCTCTGACTGGGGCGACGGTTCACCTTCCAACAGGAGAACGACCCTCAGCACACAGCCAAGACAACACAGTAGTGGCTTCGGGACAAGTCTCTGGATGTCATTGAGTGGCCCAGCCAGAGCCTGGACATGAACCCGATTGAACATGTCTGGAGAGACCTGAAAATAGCTGTGCAGAGAAGAATGGGAGAAACTCCCCAAATGCAGGTGTGCCAAGCCTGTAGCATCTTACCCAAGAAGACTCGAGGCTGTAATCGCTGCCAAAGGTGCTTCAACAAATTACTGAGTAAAGGGTCTGAATACTTATGTAAATGTGATACAATTGCAAACATTTCTAAAAACGTGTTTTTCCTTTGTCATTATAGGGTATTGTGTGTAGAAAAACAACAATTTCATCAATTTTAGAATAAGGCTGTATCGTAACAAAATGTGGAAAAAGTCAAGCCGTCTGAATACTTTCCTAATGCATTGCATACACATTGACATACTGAATTAATGCATAAGGTAAGGGATATAATTTGCTCTGGATCTTCTAACAGCGACGCGTCTGTTCTGGTGTGTGCATGGATTATAAATTAGCAGCGTGGCAGTTTTCCCAAAGTTCCCAAAGTAGGTGTATCTAACTGGCTACAATAACAGCTAAGGATGTTCGCTAGCTAGCTGCTACTGTTGGACAGCAAAGGAGTTGCACCCGGTTTTAGTACTCTGAGATTCGGCTGAAAAGATGTTAGCATCATTAGAAATGCTACAATATGCTTTACAGGTAAAAAAACAAATGTGCACGTGAAAGTCGTGAATTTACTAAAAACCTATTCAGTCCAAATTGATCTAAGTTTAATGGTCACCTTATGGACGGTGTAGCCTCGTTTTTTAGCAGCCGTCTAAAATTGTCTGACGACCCTAATGCTAACGACCCTGGAAAAAATTCGGTATAGCGGCTCTCGGTAACGACCGTTAGAATCATGATGATTGGCGTGGAGTGTGTTGTGTACCTCCAATCAAGTTGATTTGCAAATTTTCATCGACATTGGTTTCATATTGGCTTAGATATGAAGGTAGGGTGATTTTGAATTTAACATTGAGCTTTAAATAAAGGTTGTGAGTGAGTGAGTGAGAGAGAGATGAATATCTTTAACAACCAGGTTGACTGTGTGCATCAATTGACTGGAACGGAGAGGGAAAGGGGGGTGTTGAGTGTAAAATCAACTTGCCCAAGGGTACGCAACTGCTTCAACTAATCAATAGCCCTGAGGATTGATGCCAGAACCCATGCTGAATGAATGGTCCTTGCAAAGTATTCACCCCCCTTGGTGTTTTTCCTATTTTGTTGCATTACAACCTGTAATTTCAATTGAAAAATATTAAAATGGAAAAGTTGTGCGTGCATATGTATTCACCCCCTTTGCTATGAAGCCCCTACATTTTATTTTATTTTTTATTTTTATTTCACCTTTATTTATCCAGGTAGGCAAGTTGAGAACAAGTTCTCATTTACAATTGCGACCTGGCCAAGATAAAGCAAAGCAGTTTGGAAAATACAACAACACAGAGTTACACATGGAGTAAAACAAACATACAGTCAATAATACAGTAGAAAAATAAGTCTATATACAATGTGAGCAAATGAGGTGAGATAAGGGAGGTAAAGGCCATGGTGGCGAAGTAAATACAATATAGCAAGTAAAACACTGGAATGGTAGATTTGCAAAGGAGAGATAGAAATAATGGGGTGCAAAGGAGCAAAATAAATAAATAAATAAATACAGTAGGGGGAGAGGTAGTTGTTTGGGCTAAATTATAGATGGGCTATGTACAGGTGCAGTAATCTGTGAGCTGCTCTGACAGCTGGTGCTTAAAGATAGTGAGGGAGATAAGTGTTTCCAGTTTCAGAGATTTTTGTAGTTCATTCCAGTCATTGGCAGCAGAGAACTGGAAGGAGAGGCGACTAAAGGAAGAATTGGTTTTGGGGGTGACCAGAGAGATATACCTGCTGGAGCGCGTGCTACAGGTGGGTGCTGCTATGGTGACCAGCGAGGTGAGATAAGGGGGGACTTTACCTAGCAGGGTCTTGTAGATGACCTGGAGCCAGTGGGTTTGGCGACGAGTATGAAGCGAGGGCCAGCCAACGAGAGCGTACAGGTCGCAGTGGTGGGTAGTATATGGGGCTTTGGTGACAAAACGGATGGCACTGTGATAGACAGCATCCAATTTATTGAGTATGGTATTGGAGGCTATTTTGTCGAGGATCGGTAGGATGGTCAGATTTACAAGGGTATGTTTGGCAGCATGAGTGAAGGATGCGAAATAGGAAGCCACTTCTAGATTTAACTTTGTATTGGAGATGTTTGATGTGAGTCTGGAAGGAGAGTTTACAGTCTAACCAGACACCTAGGTATTTGTAGTTGTCCACATATTCTAAGTCAGAACCTTCCAGAGTAGTGATGTTGGACAAGCGGGCAGGTGCAGGCAGCGATCGGTTGAAGAGCATGCATTTAGTTTTACTTGTATTTAAGAGCAATTGGAGGCCACGGAAGGAGAGTTGTATGGCATTGACGCTCGTCTGGAGGGTTGTTAACACAGTGTCGAAAGAAGGGCCAGAAGTGTACAGAATGGCGTTGTCTGCGTAGAGGTGGATCAGAGACTCATCAGCAGCAAGAGCGACATCATTGATGTATACAGAGAAGAGAGTCGGTCCAAGAATTGAACCCTGTGGCACCCCCATAGAGACTGCCAGAGACCCGGACAACAGGCCCTCCGATTTGACACACTGAACTCTATCAGAGAAGTAGTTGGTGAACCAGGCGAGGCAATCATTTGAGAAACCAAGGCTATCGAGTCTGCCGATGAGGATGTGGTGATTGACAGAGTCAAAATCCTTGGCCAGGTCAATGAATACGGCTGCACAGTATTGTTTCTTATCGATGGCGGTTAGGATATCGTTTAGGACCTTGCTCTGAAACCAGATTGCATAGCGGAGAAGGTATGGTGGGATTCGAAATGGTCGGTAATCTGTTTGTTGACTTAGCTTTCGAAGACCATAGAAAGGCAGGGTAGGTTGGATATAGGTCTGTAGCAGTTTGGGTCAAGAGTGTCCCCCCCTTTGAAGAGGGGGATGACCGCAGCTGCTTTCCAATCTTTGGGAATCTCAGACGACGATAGAGAGGTTGAACAGGCTAGTAATAGGGGTTGCAACAATTTCGGCAGATAATTTTAGGAAGAAAGGGTCCAGATTGTCTAGCCCGGCTGATTTGTAGGGGTCCAGATTTTGCAGTTCTTTCGGAACATCAGCTGACTGGATTTGGGAGAAGGAGAAATGGGGAGGCTTGGGCGAGTTGCTGTGGGGGGTGCAGTGCTGTTGACCGGGGTAGGGGTAGCCAGGTGGAAAGCATTGCCAGCCGTAGAAAAATGCTTATTGAAATTCTCAATTATAGTGGATTTATCGGTGGTGACAGTGTTTCCTGTCCTCAGCGCAGTGGGCAGCTGGGAGAAGGTGTTCTTATTCTCCATGGACTTTACAGTGTCCCAGAACCTTTTTGAGTTTGTGTTGCAGGAAGCAAATTTCTGTTTGAAAAAGCTAGCCTTGGCTTTTCTAACTGCCTGTGTATATTGGTTTCTAGCTTCCCTGAAAAGTTGCATATCACGGGGGCTGTTCGATGCTAATGCAGAAAACCAGAGGATGTTTTTATGTTGGTTAAGGGCAGTCAGGTCTGGAGAGAACCAAGGGCTATATCTGTTCCTGGTTCTACATTTCTTGAATGGGGCATGCTTATTTAAGATGGTGAGGAAGGCATTTAAAACGGCTTTGGGGTGGTACCTGGTAGGTTCATTGATAATTTGTGTGAGATTGAGGGCATCAAGCTTAGATTGTAGGATGGCTGGGGTATTAAGCATGTTCCAGTTTAGGTCGCCTAGCAGCACGAGCTCTGAAGATAGATGGGGGGCAATCAGTTCACATATGGTGTCCAGAGCACAGCTGGGGGCAGAGGGTGGTCTATAACAGGCGGCAACAGTGAGAGACTTGTTTTTAGAGAGGTGGATTTTTAAAAGTAGAAGTTCAAATTGCTTGGGTACAGATAAGTGCAACCAATTACCTTTAGAAGTCACATAATTAATTAAATAAAGTCCACCTGTGTACAATCTAAGTGTCACATGATCTCAGTATATATATGCCTGTTCTGAAAGGCCCCAGAGACTGCAACACCACTAAGCAAGGGGCACCACCAAGCAAGCGGCACTATGAAGACCAAAGAGCTCTCCAAACAGGTTAGGGACAAAATTGTGGAGAAGTACGGATCAGGATTGGGTTATAAAAAAATATCCGAAACATTGAACATCCCACGGAGCACCATTCAATTCTTTATAAAAAATGGAAAGAATATGGCACGACAACAAACCTGTCAAGAGAGGGCCGCCCACCAAAACTAACGGACCAGGCAAGGTGGGCATTAATCAGAGAGGCAACAAAGAGACCAAAGATAACCCTGAAGGAGCTGCAAAGCTCCACAGCGGAGATTGGAGTATCTGTCCATAGGCCCACTTTAAGCCGTGCACTCCACAAAGCTGTGCTTTACGGAAGAGTGGCCAGAAAAAAGCCATGGTTTAAAGACAAAAATAAGCAAACATGTTTGGTGTTCGCCAAAAGGCACATGGGAGACTCCCTAACATATGGAAGATGGTACTCGGGTCAGATGAAACAAAAATGTAGCTTTTTGGCCATCAAGGAAAATGCTATGTCTTGCGCAAACCAACACCTCTCATCACCCCGAGAACCCTATCCTCACAGTGAAGCATGATAGTGGCAGCATCATGCTTTGGGGATGTTTTTCCATCGGCAGGGACTGGTCATAATTGAAGGAATGATGGATGGCGCTAAATACAGGGAAATTCTTGAGGGAAACCTGTTTCAGTCTTACAGAGATTTGAGACTGGGACGGAGGTTCACCTTCCAGCAGGACAATGACACTAAGCATACTGCTAAAGCAACACTCGAGTGGGGAAACATTTAAATGTCTTGGAATGGCTTAGTCAAAGCCCAGACTTCAATCCAATTGAGAGTCTGTGGTATGACTTAAAGATTGCTGTACACCAGGGGAACCCATCCCACTTGAAGGAGCTGGAGCACTTTTGCCTTGAAGAATGGGCAAAAATCCCAGTGGCTAGATGTGCCAAGCTTATAGAGACATACCCCAAGAGACTTGCAGCTGTAATTGCTGCAAAAAGTGTCTCTACAAAGTATTGACTTTGGGGGGAGTGAATAGTTATGCATGCTCAAGTTTTCTTGTCTTATTTTTTGTTTGTTTCACAATAAAACTATTTTGCATCTTCAAAGTGGTAGGCATGTTGTGTAAATCAAATGATACAACCACCCCCAAAAAATCTATTTCAATTCCATGTTGTAAGGTAACAAAATAGGAAAAATGCCAAGGGGGATGAATACTTTTGCAAGCCACTGTAGAGAGGGATACAGTATATCTGTGGTGGCTCAGGACACCAGGATGAGAAGGACCAGGAATTCGCACCCTCTGTCTGCCAAAACATAAATAACCTATTCTATAACACCGGTATCCATTCCCACTATCATGCCGACCAGAACCGTACCATGCTTTCTTTTTGCATTGTACTTTCCAGCACAGTTCTAGGACCTGTGGTGGATCCTACCTAGGCTTGGTTTGGTTTGGCCCTATAGTGTGAATCAGGATACAGTTTCTCAAATCTGGTCCTGGGAACCCACTTGGAATAAAGAGTTTCCTGTGAACCAGTTACTCCTATTAACAAAAATAATAATCTACTGTATCTGTTTGAAGTGTTCCCGGTAGAAACCCATGTGTATGGCTGGCATGTGTCTTCACATGTCTGATCATATTTCAAAGATGTGTTTTAGATGGTAATTCAGATGGTTAGATAAGATATTAAAGCTGACATGTAAACTAATGAGTTTCATTGAAGCTCAGCTGGAGTAAGAACCAGCATACACAGTGGACTCCTTACCCAGGATCTACTTTGGGTCCATACACACTCACACAAATAATCACACAAGCATTGTGGAGACACAACACAATGGTTGTGTAAATATTTTTTGTGCAGAAAACTCTGTTGTATCACAAAAATATCAGTTGAATCAAAACCATTGTGTCAGATTTGTTGTACATCAGTTGTACAACCTAAATGTGTCCAAGGCCTCTGAGACACACTGTGAGATAACATAGGGATCCATGGCACCCCTCAAACACACACACTCCCTCTCTGCTCCCTTCCCCCAACACACACTAGCTGAGATTTATGCCTTTCAGTTGCCATAAAATCTCAACCTTGTCCTTGTACACCTTGGATCCACTGATGTGTTTGATGGGCAATGCCTTCAATCTAACATTATTTGGCTCATTCCTCATCGTTTTTGCTCTTTCCTGCACATATTACCCAAGTGTGTGTGCGTTCACGCCCACGTGTGTATGCAAGTGCCTCAGTCTCAGCCTAATACTTTACGCTTTGCATTGTGCCTTGAGGAGCGTTAAGGGTCTTTCCCACTTCTTCTCCTGGCGCCATTTGATCGAACAACAGTCATAAAAGAATTGGAAAGCCCTGCGGTTGAGAATGGCACCAGCAGATACTTCATACTGAGTGACAGATGGTCACGTGTCCGGAGAAACAATATATGGTTTAGTGGCTGCGGTAAACAATTTAGAATGCTATTCTGCAAGGCTGTGTAGTCAAACAATTTCCCCAGAATGCTATTTTGCATGGGGTGTCACGGTTAGGGTTGTTACAGTGACCGTATTAAAGCAGTCAAATTCCATGTGACCATTTAGCCACGATAACTAGGCTTCTCCAAGCTCGGAGTACTGCTGATGTTCATTAGTAGCCAACCAAACTTGCTAACTGCCTGGTACTCTGCACTCTATTGTCCCTCTAATCACGCTGACATCAATGCAAATGTAATCGGAAATCCAATCAAACAATTCATGAGAGCCAATGAGCTCATGTTGCGCAACATTTCTATAGGCTATGCAATTGTGTGAAAAAAATAGAGTTTTGATTGCCTCTATTAAAAAGAGGAGGATCCCATCAGCTTTCTACAGGCTAGGCCTATTATATTTATTTCTTAATATTACGCACATCGCTTCTCTTTAGAACTAATGCAAAACTAATGTAGCCCATAGGCCTATATGTTTTGATAAGGTTTGTATGGCAACTAAAGTTGCCAAATGACAACTTCAAATTTAGCACATTAATCCGCTTTCCAACCGGTGTAAAACCTAACTGGTATTTATAGGTCGCGCGTGAGTTTCAAGTTCAGGGAAGATCAGTTTGACCACAAAAAGGCACCTTTATAATAAAGCATTACATGCATAATCGCATTAGCGATTTCTTTTGAGAATGGTGTTTTCCCACAAAATGTATTGCATTTTGGAACATTCACGCTTATAGCCTACCGCCGTGTGAGCATTGCTCCACTTACAATGTGAAGAAGTAGCCTAACAAGATTTTAAGCTAAATGTTCTGATCTGTTGCATCAGCCTCATTGCTTTTAAAACATTTTTAGATGCTAGACGTTGTATTAATTTGGGATGTATCCCATCCCACAACTGTCCAAGACTATTTTTGGATATTTATTTATTGTGCAGAAGGACAAGTTGACCAATAGAATAGGTCTACTTTTGTACTATGGGGGAAAGTAGATTGATGTGTCTGTTTCCCAGATGTGTTTGTCTTCACATGTAGCCTGTGAGAAGGACCCGATCAAGTGACGGACATTGGTTAATAAGAATTTAGATATCTGAGAGAGCCATTTGATAGTGAGAGGTTCTGCAGAGCACGCAGCAGGAAGAAGGGAATTGTAATTACTATATTCAGCCCAAGACACTACGGCCACTGGCTGCAAAAGGCATGGATTGTTTTAGGGGGAATTATGGCCACACAAAGGGACTGCCACAGGGAAATTCAAGGCAATATCAAGTAAAATTGTGAACGAGAGACTGATGACGTGTGTGCAGCCTGCGCAAAAAAATAAGCAGAGCTCATGCCTTTCATGCGACTTTTTAAAAATCATCATTGGAGTCACTTCATGCAGCCTTAGAATGTATTAAATAAAAACATATTGCCCAACTTTTGGAGCTGTTTCTTTGAACACACAGTAGCTGAATAAAATAGAAAGTACATTTTCTACAAACGATTTGATGGAGTGCGCACATGTGGCTATTCTGTGTTAAGCGGTTAACAAATGTATTCTTCATACTATGAAATAATATAAAATAATGCCACAAAATTCTAAGCAAATATTGTCTGCTAAATGAACAAGTGTAGCCCACAGCCATATGCATAGCCAGATCAGGGCCTAACATAAGGACAACTCAGAGTATGCTATTCTGTTCATATCATGTTTCTTTAGACCTGTCTAAAAGAAATAATATAAATATTGTGATGGTGTAGGCTTTATTACATTTATTTACTCGTCTTTTTAAAATGTAGATGTTCCAAAGCTCTACATCAGTGGCTTGTAGGCTATGTGTGGAAGCCAGGAGATGCTAAATGTGTTTATGTTAATTAACGGTCAATTACCGTGAGACCGGCAGTTATTTGCTTGACAACCACCAGTTGAAATCATTTCATGACCGCCACAGCCCTAGTCGTGGTCAATCCGTTTTCCTTAGGTGGTAATTTCTCAAGGGTCAAATCTTGGTGGTGTTTTCAGTAGTTAACTGCTTGTTTGCCATGTAGTGGTGTAGCTAACTACTGGAACTAAAGTGCCTTCGGAAAGTATTCAGACCCCTTGAGTTTTTCCACATTTTGTTAAGTTACAGCCTCATTTTAAAAATAGATTTTAATAAATAAAAAAGCATCAGCAATCTACACACAACACCCCATGTCAAAGCTAAAACAACCCTTTAAATATTTTTTCCAAAAATGTCCTTTAGCACCTAGGGATTCAGATCCTTTGCTATGAGACTCAACATTTAACTCCTGTTTCCATTGATCATCCTTGATATGTTTCTACAACTTGATTGGAGTCCCTCTGTGGTAAATTCAATTGATTGGACATGATTTGGAAAGGCACACACCTGTTTATATAAGGTCTGTCCATTAATAGTGCATGTCAGAGCAAAAACCAAGCAATGAACCTGATGGTCACTCTTACAGAGCTCTAGGGTTCCGCTGTGGAGATGGGAGAACCTTCTAGATGGACAGTCATCTCTGCAGCACTCCACCAATCAGCACTTTATGGTAGAGTGGTCAGACGAAAGCCACTCCTCAGTAGGGATCCGTGACAGCCCGCTTGGAGTTTGCCAAAAGGCATCTAAAGACTCTCAGACCATGAGAAACAAGATTCTCTGGTCTGATGAAACCAATATAGAACTCTTTGGCCTGAATGCCAAGCATCACGTCTGGAGGAAACCTGGCACCATCCCTACAGTGAAGCATAGTGGTGTCAGCATCATGCTGTGGGAATGTTTTTCAGTGGCATGGACTGGAAGACTAGTCAGGATTGAGGCAAAGATGAATGGAGAGATCCTTGATGAAAACCTGCTCCAGAGCGCTCACAACCTTAAACGGGGGCGAAGGTTCACCTTCCAACAGGATAACGTGTCATGTTTTGTCTTTGATTATCATGTCTTGTCCCTGTGCTTCCCTTCTATTCGTTTCCCTCTGCTGGTCTTATTAGGTTCTTTTCCTCTTTCTATCCCTCTCTCTCCCCCTCCCTCTCTCGCTCTCTCGCTCTCTCTCTCTATCGTTCCGTTCCTGCTCCCAGCTGTTCCTCATTCTCCTAACTACCTCATTTACTCTTTCACACCTGTCCCCTATTTTGCCCTCTGATTAGAGTCCCTATTTCTCCCTCTGTTTTCCGCTTCTGTCCTTGTCGGATCCTTGTTTGATGTTTGCTGTTCTGTGTCCTTGTTCCGCCCTGTCGTGTTTTTGCCTTCTTCAGATGCTGCGTGCGAGCAGGTGTCTATGTCAGCTACGGCCTGTGCCTTCCCGAAGCGACCTGCAGTCTGTGGTCGCGTCTCCAGTCGTTCCTCTCTACTGACGAGAGGATTTCAGTTTTCCTGTTTTGGATTTACCTAAGATAATATCCAGGAGTATCGTGTTTTGTTAAGACTGGAATAAAGACTCTGTTTCTATTAAGTCGCTTTTGGGTCCTCATTCACCAGCATAACAGAAGGATCCGACCAAGAATGGACCCAGCGACTACGGATTCTCGCAACACTGCCGTCGAGTTCCAGGGAGCAATGCTCGGCAGACACGAGCAGGAATTGTCTGCTGCTCGTCATGCCGTTGAGACCCTGGCCGCTCAGGTCTCCGACCTCTCAGGACAGTTTCAGAGTCTTCGTCTCGTGCCACCAGCTACTTCCTGGTCTTCCGAGTCTCCGGAACCTAGGGTTAATAACCCACCATGTTACTCTGGGCAGCCCACTGAGTGTCGCTCCTTTCTCACCCAGTGTGATATTGTGTTCTCTCTCCAGCCCAACACATACTCAAGAGAGAGAGCTCGGATCGCTTACGTCATATCACTCCTTACTGGTCGGGCTCGGGAGTGGGGCACAGCTATCTGGGAGGCAAGGGCTGAGTGTTCTAACGATTATCAGAACTTTAAAGAGGAGATGATACGGGTTTTTGATCGTTCAGTTTTTGGGAAGGAGGCTTCCAGGGCCCTGGCTTCCCTATGTCTAGGTGATCGATCCATAACGGATTACTCTATAGAGTTTCGCACTCTTGCTGCCTCCAGTGACTGGAACGAGCCGGCGTTGCTCGCTCGTTTTCTGGAGGGACTCCACGCTGAGGTTAAGGATGAGATTCTCTCCCGGGAGGTTCCTTCCAGCGTGGACTCTTTGATTGCACTCGCCATCCGCATAGAACGACGGGTAGATCTTCGTCACCGAGCTCGTGGAAGAGAGCTCGCGTTAACGGTGTTCCCCCTCTCCGCATCTCAACCATCTCCTCCCACCGGCTCAGTGACTGAGCCCATGCAGCTGGGAGGTATTCGCATCTCGACTAAGGAGAGGGAACGGAGAATCACCAACCGCCTTTGCCTCTATTGCGGTTCTGCTGGACATTTTGTTATTTCATGTCCAGTAAAAGGCCAGAGCTCATCAGTAAGCGGAGGGCTACTGGTGAGCGCTACTACTCAGGTCTCTCCATCAAGATCCTGTACTACCTTGTTGGTTCATCTACGCTGGTCTGGTTCGGCTGCTTCCTGCAGTGCCTTGATAGACTCTGGGGCTGAGGGTTGTTTTATGGACGAAGCATGGGCTCGGAAGCATGACATTCCTCTCAGACAGTTAGGGAAGCCCACGCCCATGTTCGCCTTAGATGGTAGTCTTCTCCCCAGTATCAGATGTGAGACACTACCTTTAACCCTCACAGTATCTGGTAACCACAGTGAGACCATTTCCTTTTTGATTTTTCGTTCACCTTTTACACCTGTTGTTTTGGGTCATCCCTGGCTAGTATGTCATAATCCTTCTATTAATTGGTCTAGTAATTCTATCCTATCCTGGAACGTTTCTTGTCATGTGAAGTGTTTGATGTCTGCTATCCCTCCTGTTTCTTCTGTCCCCTCTTCTCAGGAGGAACCTGGTGATTTGACAGGAGTGCCGGAGGAATATCATGATCTACGCACGGTCTTCAGTCGGTCCAGAGCCAACTCCCTTCCTCCTCACCGGTCGTATGATTGTTGTATTGATCTCCTTCCGGGAACCACCCCCCCTCGGGGTAGACTATACTCTCTGTCGGCTCCCGAACGTAAGGCTCTCGAGGATTATCTGTCTGTTTCTCTCGACGCCGGTACCGTGGTGCCTTCTTCCTCTCCCGCCGGAGCGGGGTTTTTTTTTGTTAAGAAGAAGGACGGTACTCTGCGCCCCTGCGTGGATTATCGAGGGCTGAATGACATAACGGTTAAGAATCGTTATCCGCTTCCCCTTATGTCGTCAGCCTTCGAGATTCTGCAGGGAGCCAGGTTCTTTACTAAGTTGGATCTTCGTAACGCTTACCATCTCGTGCGCATCAGAGAGGGGGACGAGTGGAAAACGGCGTTTAACACTCCGTTAGGGCATTTTGAATACCGGGTTCTGCCGTTCGGTCTCGCTAATGCTCCAGCTGTCTTTCAGGCATTAGTTAATGATGTACTGAGAGACATGCTGAACATCTTTGTTTTCGTTTACCTTGACGATATCCTGATTTTTTCACCGTCACTCGAGATTCATGTTCAGCACGTTCGACGTGTACTCCAGCGCCTTTTAGAGAATTGTCTCTACGTGAAGGCTGAGAAGTGCGCCTTTCATGTCTCCTCTGTCACATTTCTCGGTTCTGTTATTTCCGCTGAAGGCATTCAGATGGATCCCGCTAAGGTCCAGGCTGTCAGCGATTGGCCCGTTCCTAAGTCACGTGTTGAGTTGCAGCGCTTTCTCGGTTTCGCTAATTTCTATCGGCGTTTCATTCGTAATTTCGGTCAAGTGGCTGCTCCTCTCACAGCTCTGACTTCTGTCAAGACGTGCTTTAAGTGGTCCGGTTCCGCCCAGGGAGCTTTTGATCTCCTCAAGAAGCGTTTTACATCCGCTCCTATCCTTGTTACTCCTGACGTCTCTAAACAATTTATTGTCGAGGTTGACGCTTCAGAGGTGGGCGTGGGAGCCATTCTGTCCCAGCGCTTCCATTCTGACGATAAGGTCCATCCTTGCGCTTATTTTTCTCATCGCCTGTCGCCATCGGAACGCAACTATGATGTGGGTAACCGCGAACTGCTCGCCATCCGCTTAGCCCTAGGCGAATGGCGACAGTGGTTGGAGGGAGCGACCGTCCCTTTTGTCGTTTGGACTGACCATAAGAACCTTGAGTACATCCGTTCTGCCAAACGACTTAATGCACGTCAAGCTCGTTGGGCGTTGTTTTTCGCTCGTTTCGAGTTCGTGATTTCTTATCGCCCGGGAAATAAGAACACCAAGCCTGATGCCTTATCCCGTCTCTTTGGTTCTTCTGTGGCTTCTACCGACCCCGAGGGGATTCTCCCTGAGGGGCGTGTTGTCGGGTTGACTGTCTGGGGAATTGAGAGACAGGTAAAGCAAGCACTCACTCACACTGCGTCGCCGCGCGCTTGTCCTAGTAACCTTCTGTTCGTTCCTGTCTCTACTCGTCTGGCTGTTCTTCAGTGGGCTCACTCTGCCAAGTTAGCTGGCCACCCCGGCGTTCGGGGTACGCTTGCTTCTATTCGCCAGCGGTTTTGGTGGCCTACTCAGGAGCGTGACACGCGCCGTTTCGTGGCTGCTTGTTCGGACTGCGCGCAGACTAAGTCAGGTAACTCTCCTCCTGCCGGTCGTCTCAGACCGCTTCCCATTCCTTCTCGACCATGGTCTCACATCGCCTTAGACTTTATTACCGGTCTGCCTTCGTCTGCGGGGAAGACTGTGATTCTTACGGTTGTCGATAGGTTCTCTAAGGCGGCACATTTCATTCCCCTCGCTAAGCTTCCTTCCGCTAAGGAGACGGCACAAATCATCATTGAGAATGTGTTCAGAATTCATGGCCTCCCGTTAGACGCCGTTTCAGACAGAGGCCCGCAATTCACGTCACAGTTTTGGAGGGAGTTCTGTCGTTTGATTGGTGCTTCCGTCAGTCTCTCTTCCGGGTTTCATCCCCAGTCTAACGGTCAAGCAGAAAGGGCCAATCAGTCGATTGGTCGCATATTACGCAGCCTTTCTTTTCGAAACCCTGCGTCTTGGGCAGAACAGCTCCCCTGGGCAGAATACGCTCACAACTCGCTTCCTTCGTCTGCTACCGGGCTATCTCCGTTTCAGAGTAGTCTTGGGTACCAGCCTCCTCTGTTCTCGTCCCAGCTCGCCGAGTCCAGCGTTCCCTCCGCTCAGGCTTTTGTCCAACGTTGTGAGCGCACCTGGAGGAGGGTCAGGTCTGCACTTTGCCGTTACAGGGCGCAGACTGTGAGAGCCGCCAATAAACGTAGGATTAAGAGTCCTAGGTATTGTCGCGGTCAGAGAGTGTGGCTTTCCACTCGTAACCTTCCCCTTACGACAGCTTCTCGCAAGTTGACTCCGCGGTTCATTGGTCCGTTCCGTGTCTCTCAGGTCGTCAATCCTGTCGCTGTGCGACTGCTTCTTCCGCGACATCTTCGTCGCGTCCACCCTGTCTTCCATGTCTCCTGTGTTAAGCCTTTTCTTCGCGCCCCCGTTCGTCTTCCCTCCCCCCCCCCCGTCCTTGTCGAGGGCGCACCTATTTACAAGGTACGGAAGATCATGGACATGCGTTCTCGGGGACGTGGTCACCAGTACTTAGTGGATTGGGAGGGTTACGGTCCTGAGGAGAGGAGTTGGGTTCCATCTCGGGACGTGCTGGACCGTTCGTTGATTGATGATTTCCTCCGTTGCCGCCAGGGTTCCTCCTCGAGTGCGCCAGGAGGCGCTCGGTGAGTGGGGGGGTACTGTCATGTTTTGTCTTTGATTATCATGTCTTGTCCCTGTGCTTCCCTTCTATTCGTTTCCCTCTGCTGGTCTTATTAGGTTCTTTTCCTCTTTCTATCCCTCTCTCTCCCCCTCCCTCTCTCGCTCTCTCGCTCTCTCTCTCTATCGTTCCGTTCCTGCTCCCAGCTGTTCCTCATTCTCCTAACTACCTCATTTACTCTTTCACACCTGTCCCCTATTTTGCCCTCTGATTAGAGTCCCTATTTCTCCCTCTGTTTTCCGCTTCTGTCCTTGTCGGATCCTTGTTTGATGTTTGCTGTTCTGTGTCCTTGTTCCGCCCTGTCGTGTTTTTGCCTTCTTCAGATGCTGCGTGCGAGCAGGTGTCTATGTCAGCTACGGCCTGTGCCTTCCCGAAGCGACCTGCAGTCTGTGGTCGCGTCTCCAGTCGTTCCTCTCTACTGACGAGAGGATTTCAGTTTTCCTGTTTTGGATTTACCTAAGATAATATCCAGGAGTATCGTGTTTTGTTAAGACTGGAATAAAGACTCTGTTTCTATTAAGTCGCTTTTGGGTCCTCATTCACCAGCATAACATAACGACCCTTAGCACACAGCCAAACAACACAGGAGTGGTTTGGGACATGTCTCTGAAGGTTCTTGAGTGGCCCAGCCAGAGCCCAGACTTGAACCCAATCGAACATCTCTGGACAGACCTGAAAAAAGCTTTGCAGCAACGCTCCCCATCCAACCTGACAGAGTTTGACAGGATCTGCAGAAAGGAATGGGAGAAACTCCCCAAATACAGATGTGCCAAGCTTGTCGAGTCATAGCCAAAAAGACTTGAGGCTGTAATCACTGCCAACGGTGCTCCAACAAAGTACTACGTAAAGGGTCGGAATACATATGAGGATGTGATATTTCAGTTAAAAAACATTTTTGCAAAACATTTCTAAAAAATGTTTTTTGCTTTGTCCTTATGGGGTATTGTGTGTAGATTGATGAGGGGAAAAAACAATGTATAATAAAATGTGGAAAAATTCTAGGGGTCTCAATACTTTCCGAATGCACTGTACACACATTTTTTGCAAAAATAAAATGTAGGTGAAGGTGAGAAGGTGTAGGCAAGAAAATATAGGTGTAGGCAAGAATGTTGTTTCTTTTTCAGCATCAGACCTGCCTAATTCTCACTTGAAACAAAGTTTGTGTGCCTAATTCTCACTTGAAACGCTTTTTAGGCTACAGCTGCCGCTTTCAAGGAGCAGGACACTAACCTTATAAGAAATCCCACTATGCTCTTCGACGAACCATCAAACAGGCAAAGGTTAAATACAGGACTAAGATCGAATCCTACAACACCACCTCTTAAGCTCGTCGGATGTGGCAGAGGGATTACAAAGGGAAGCCCAGCCTCACCCTGACCCGGTCTATAATACCTACACGTTTCAAGATGCCCACCATAGTCCCTGTGCCGAAGAACATCAAGGTAATCTGTCTGAATGACTATTGCCCTGTATCACTCAAATCTGTAGCCATTAAATTATTTCAAAGGCTGGTCATGGCTCACATCAACACCATCATCCCAGATACCCTGGACCCACTACAATTTGCATACCTTCCCAACAGACAGACAGATGACACTACACACTGCCCTTTCCCACTTGGACAAAAAAAAAAACCCTACGTGAGAATGCTGTTCATTGACTACTGCTCAGAGTTCAACACCATGGGGCCTACAAAGCGCATCACTAAGCTAAGGGCCCTGGGACTGAACACATCTCTCTGCAACTGGATCCTGGACTTCCTGACAGGAAGCCTCCAGGTAGTGAGGTTACGCAACAACACATCCGCCACGCTGACCCTCAACACGGGGGCCCACTCAGGGGTGAGTGTTTAGTCCCCTCCTGTACTCCCTGTTCACCCACGACTGCGTGGCCACTCAACTCCAATACCATAATGCAGTTTGCTGACGACACAACGGTGGTGAGACAGACTATAGGGAGGAGGTCAGAGACCTGGCAGTGTGGTGCCAGGACATCAACCTCTCCCTCAACGTCAGCAAGACAAAGGAGCTGATCGTGGACTACAGGAAATGGAGGGGGTCAGGGCTGTAGTGGAGCAAGTAGAGAGCTTCAAGTTCCTCGGTGTCCAAATCGCTAAGCATCTATCATGGTCCAAACACACGGACACAGTCGTGAAGAGGGCAAGACAACGGCTCTTCCCCCTCTGGAGGCTGAAAAGATATGGCATGGGCCCTCAGATCCTCAAAACGTTATACAGCTGCACCATTGAGGGCATCTTGACTGGCTGCATCACCGCTTGGTATGGCAACACCTGGTCATCCGACCGCAAGGTGCTAGAGAGGGTAGTGCGGACGGCCCAGTATATCACTGGGGCCGAGCTCCCTGCCATCCAGGACCACTATACCACGTGGTGTCAGAGGAAGGACCTAAAAATGGTCAGACTCCAGCCACCGAAATCATAGACTGTTCTCTCTACTATCGCACCACATGCGGTCAGTGGTGTAAAGTACTGCTTAAGTCATTTTTGGGGGCATCTGTACTTTACTATTAATATTTTGGACAACTTTTACTTCACTACATTCCTAAAGAATATAAAGTACTTTTAAAATGTTTTATGCTTAGCAGGACAGGAAAAGGGTTCAATTCACGGACTTATTAAGAGAACAATCCTGCCAAAAAAAAAAATTTGTGCCGTTTGGCATGCTTAATTAATATAAGGAATTTGAAATTATTAATACTTTTACCTTTGATACTTAAGTATATTTTAGCCATTACATTTAGTTTTGACACTTAAGTATATTTACAATCAAATATTTTTTTAATTTTACTGGGTGACTCCCTTTCACTTGAGTCATTTTCTATTAAGGTATCTTTCTTTACTTTTACTCAAGTATGAAAATCGGGTACTTTTTCCAACACACCACGTCTGGAACCAACAGGACCCTGATCAGCTTCTAAACCCAAACCATAAGACTGCTAAATTGTTAGCAAAATAGTTAACCAAATAGCTACCTGGACTATCTGCATTTACCTTTTTCTTTTCTTTTTTTACTCATCACATACACTGCTGCTACTGTTTACTATCTGAAAATGTGTGTGCCTAAAATGTGTGTGCCTAATTCTCAAATTCTATTAACATCTGACTCCAGAGTGAACTGTTCTGCAATTTGTACTCCATGACATTTCACATTAAGATATGATAATTTTTCCACTAAGTAGTTTTTTTCAAAGTAATTTTAGTTAAGTAAAATGTATTTTTCTTACTGCTAGCTTTAGTGTAGCTTAACTTATTCCAGTGTGAAGTAATTGGTAGCTTGGTAAACAATATTTTCAGAGTAGTATCCCCAACAGTTTTGGAGACACAAAGAGAGAGGTGGCCTGCATCATTCTTTGTGTGTGGTTGACTGATGGGCCAGAAGCAGGTACAGCAAAATTGGAAGAAGTGCCAATTGGAAAGAAAGCTTATCACAGACATTGGTAGTTCATTCTGTTTCCCTGTTCCTCGAGAGACCAAACCAAAATAATAAGACATGGGGTGGGAAATAATCAGCAGCGTGCCACATGGTCTGGTCCCAGAGCGAAGTACTATTGACCGGACAAGCTCATCCGCTCAAGGAGGGATGGGTCACTGTGTTTGGGTGTTTTCTTTTTATTGGTTGGGTCTTTTTTACCCCATAAAACGACTAAATTTCCCATCCTTCTTCTTTTCTCTCTCTGTCAGTCTCTGTGTTAGTTTCACATCATCAGGCAGTTTTGCTCTCGCTCTTCGTTTCTTTTCAATTAATTTCCCCCTAGAAGACTACTTTATCTCCTCTCCTTCCTTTGACTTTCCTTCCTTCCTTCTCTCTCCCTCTACCCCCCTTCCTTCCTCCATTTCTCTCTCTCTCCCTCTCTACCACCACCCCCCCCCCCCTTCCCTCTCTCTCCCACCATGCCCTCAGGTGAACTTGGGGGATTCATGATGCAGCAGGAAGACTACGAGGCTACGGCGGTCTCATTTGTAATTTCGGTTGCGGCGTAGAGAAAAATGCCATCTAAGCACCACCACTCCAGTGATTAAGGTGATATTGACGGCTGAATTAATTCCTGATTGGCTCGAGGGGGACAGCCTCTGCAACCGTGCCTCCAAACGAAAAGCAATTCGCTCTATAAAGATTTTCCCCACAAATTTCGCCCTCCCCACGCACACACTTTCTTGCTCTATTTATCCCCTCTCTTTCCTATACATGTTCCCCCTTTCTTTTCTTATTTCAGACAAATTCCAAAGTGTGTATTCTTTCCCGACTACAGCAATTAAAGAACAGTTCTACCTTGTTTTACCTAATTGTACCTTTTGTTTCTGACAAGAGGGAACTATAATATATGAATCTCGGTCCTTTAGTTTTTATGATGTCCTTCCCATTCCCATTCATATATCAATGATTTCACAATTTCTCCATTACGTGGCCTTGCTGTCCGATCAGCAATAACAGCGACATTCACTGCAGTGGTAATGATAATAACACTTGGAACCCAGGACACGATTTTCAACAAGAGCGGCTGAGGTGAAAGCCTGTCAGAGCAGCAAGCCGCCAAGTGTCAGCCGGCGTCACTCAATGCACTGTCAAATGGAGACGCAAATGGCAAAAGTCTGATCCCTGCACGGCGTCTTACCTGACAGCTGCCATGGTGCCAAGAGGGGGCCGAGACTTTAAAGTCATCCACAGAAAGAGAGTGTTCTGCTTTGGTAATGTTATCATAAAGGAGGTATGCAGTGGTGTCAAGAGGATGATGAGGATGATGAGCACGTCTGATGGTGAGTAGGTGAGTAAGCACACGCACATTCAGAATCTGACCAACCATGGTATATACATACACACGACAGACAAGCCGTCAGTTTAACACACATGCATATACAGTCGTGGCCAAAAGTTTTGAGATTGACACAAATATTAATTTTCACAAAGTTTGCTGCTTCAGTGTCTTTAGATATTTTTGTCAGATGTTACTATGGAATACTGAAGTATAATTACAAGCATTTCATAAGTTTCAAAATGCTTTTATTGACAATTACATGAAGTTGATGCAAAGAGTCAATATTTGCAGTGATGACCCTTCTTTTTTAAGACCTCTGCAATCTGCCCTGGCATGCTGTCAATTAACTTCTGGGCCACATCCTGACTGATGGCAGCCCATTCTTGCATAATCAATGCTTGGAGTTTGTCAGAATTTGTGGTGTTATGTTTGTCCACCCGACTCTTGAGGATTGATCACAAGTTCTCAATGGGACTAAGGTCTGGGGAGTTTCCTGGCCATGGACCCAAAATATAAATGTTTTGTTCCCCGAGCCACTTAGTTATCACTTTTGCCTTATGGCAAGGTGCTCCATCATGCTGGAAAAGGCATTGTTCCTGGATGGTTGGGAGAAGTTTCTCTCGGAGGATGTGTTTGTACCGTTCTTTATTCATGGTTGTGTTCTTAGGCAAAATTGTGAGTGAGCCCACTCCCTTGGCTGAGAAGCAACCCCACACATGAATGGTCTCAGGATGCTTTACTGTTGGCATGACACAGGACTGATGGTAGCGCTCACCTTGTCTTCTCCGGACAAGCTTTTTTTCAGATGCCCCAAACAATCGGAAAGGGGATTCGTCAGAGAAAATGACTTTAACCCAGTCCTCAGCAGTCCAATTCCTGTACCTTTTGCAGAATATCAGTCTGTCCCTGATGTTTTTCCTGGAGAGAAGTAGCTTCTTTGCTGCCCTTCTTGACACCAGGCCATCCTCACTGTGCGTGCAGATGCACTCACACCTGCCTGCTGCCATTCCTGAGCAAGCTCTGTACTGGTGGTGCCATGATCCCGCAGCTGAATCAACTTTAGGAGATGGTCCTGGCGCTTGCTGGACTTTCTTGGGCGCCCTGAAGCCTTGTTCACAACAATTGAACTGCTCTCCTTAAAGTTCTTGATGATCTGATAAATGCTTGATTTAGGTGCAATCTTACTGGCAGCAATATCCTTGCCTGTGAAGCCCTTTTTGTGCAAAGCAATGATGACGGCACATGTTTCCTTGCAGGTAACCATGATTGACAGAGGAATAACAGTGATTCCAAGCAGCACCCTCCTTTTGAAGCATCCAGTCTGTTATTCGAACTCAATCAGCATGACAGAGTGATCTCCAGCCTTGTCCTCGTCAACACTCACACCTGTGTTAACAAGAGAATCACTGACATGATGTCAGCTGGTCCTTTTGTGGCAGGGCTGACATGCAGTGGAAATGTTTTTTGGGGATTCAGTTCATTTGCATGGCAAAGAGGGACTTTGCAATTAATTGTAATTCATCTGATCACTTTTCATTACATTCTGGAGTATATGCAAATTGCCATCATACAAACTGAGGCAGCAGACTTTGTGAAAATGAATATTTGTGTCATTCTCAAAACTTTTGGCCACGACTGTACACCCACACACACACACACAGCAATGAACAGCATAATGAGAGAAGATGGGTCTAGCTAGGTGACAAAGGGGTTCATAGAGGGCTGTCATAACAGTGGCTAGACGTGAGGAGCAACAGACTGCTCTGGCAGAGAGAGAAAATGGTTACCCATTTGCTGGGCATCTGTGTGATTTCATTGAACCTGTTTGCTCCCTCTGAGACCGGGAAAGAATTAGGTATGAAAGTCAAAAAGAGTCTCTTTGGGATTCTTTACACATGCTCAGGCACCCAACCATTTCTATGCTACCAAAATCGATATTTTGCTTCAAAGCCTTCCTTCTGAAACAACAGTTTTAAAAGGTAGGCTAGTGTTTAATAAAGAAATGGTATAACGAGATAAACTGTAATGCAGTATGAAAATCCTGACTTTCAAACTACTGATATATAATTATTCAGATTGATTGATTGAGTATAAACAAGAAGGTCCACAGTACTATTGTTACTTCTTAATGTTACATTGTGTACAACACAAACATATAGGTATGAAAGTTGGCCAGTGCATAACAACAGTACACGTGGCCTTCACCCTTGTGCTTTTTTAAATTACCTCCAAAGCCATACTCTTTTTTTTTCTCTATTCTCTTTCTCTGTCTCTCCAGATGCAGTGTGGTACTTTCACTCTAGACAGACTGATACACTATATATACAAAAATATGTGGACACTTCAAATTAGTGGATTCGGCTATTTCAGCCACACCCGTTGCTGACAGGTGTATACAATCGAGCACACAGCCATGAATTTTCCATAGACAAACATTGCCAGTGGAATGTCCTTACCGACATAGGATGCCACCTTTCCAACAAGTCAGTTTGTCAAATGTATTCCCTGCTAGAGCTGCCCCGGTCAACTGTGAGTGCTGTTATTGTGAAGTGGAAACATCTAGGAGCAATAACGGCTCAGCCGTGAAGTGGTAGGCCACACAAGCTCACAGAACAGGAAAGGCGAGTGCTGAAGCGCGTATTGTGTAAAAATTGTCTGTCCTCAGTTGAAACACTCACTACCAAGTTCCAAACTGCCGCTGGAAGCAACGTCAGCACAATACCTTTTTGTGGGGAGCTTCATGAAATGGGTTTCCATGGCCGAGCTGCCGTACACAACCCAAGAGTAAGATCATCAATGCGCAATGCCAAGAGTTGGCTGGAGTGGTGTAAAGCTCGCCACCATTGGACTCTGGAGCAGTGGAAAGGCATTCTCTGGAGTGATGAATCTCGCTTCCCCATCTGGAAGTCCGATGGATGAAGCTGGGTTTGGCAGATGCCTGGAGAACGCCTATTACCCGAAAGCATAGTGCCAACTGTAAAGTTTGGTGGAGGAGGGATAATGGTCTGAAGCTGTTTTTCATGGTGTGGGGTAGACCCTTTAGTTCCACTAAAGGGAAACGGTACAGCATACAATGATATTCTAGATGATTTTGTGCTTCTAAATCAAATTTTATTGGTCACATACACATGGTTAGCAGATGTTATTGTGAGTGTAGCGAAATGCTTGTGCTTCTAGTTCCAACAGTGCTGCAATATCTAACAAGTGTTGTGGGCGGTGCAGTTTCCCTAACAGGCGGTGGTACAGACCGACAAGATGCTCTCAATTGTGCATCTGTAAAGGTTTGTGAGGGTTTTTAATTTCACCTTTATTTAACCAGGTAGGCTAGTTGAGAACAAGTTCTCATTTGCAACTGCGACCTGGCCAAGATAAAGCATAGCAATTCTACACATACAACAACACAGAGTTACACATGGAATAAACAAAACATACAGTCAATAATACAGTAGAAAAAAGAAAACAAAAAAAGTCTATATACAGTGAGTGCAAATGAGGTAAGATAAGGGAGTTAAGGCAATAAATAGGCCATAGTGGCGAAGTAATTACAATATAGCAATTAAACACTGGAATGGTAGATGTGCAAACAGAGATACTGGGGTGCAAAGGAGCAAGATAAATAAATAAATACAGTATGGGGATGAGGTAGATAGATGGGCTGTTTACAGATGGGCTATGTACAGGTGCAGTGATCTGTGAGCTGCTCTGACAGCTGGTGCTTAAAGCTAGTGAGGGAGATATGAGTCTCCAGCTTCAGTGATTTTTGCAGTTAGTTCCAGTCATTGGCAGCAGAGAACTGGAAGGAAAGGCGACCAAAGGAGGAATTGGCTTTGGGGGTGACCAGTGAGATAAACCTGCTGGAGCGCGTGCTACGAGTGGGTGCTGCTATAGTGACCAGTGAGATGACAAGTCAAATTTCTTCAGCCTCCTGTCCCATTGATGTGGATAAGGGGCTGCTCCCTCTATGTTTCCTGAAGTCCACGATCATATCCTTTGTTTTGTTGACGTTGAGTGAGAGGTTGTTTTCCTGACACCACACTCCGAGAGCCCTCACCTCCTCCCTGTAGGTTGTCTTGTCATTCTTGGTGATCAAGCCTACTACTGTTGTGTCGTCTGCAAACTTGATGATTGAGTTGGAGGCGTGCATGGCTACGCAGTCATGGGTGAACAAGGAGTACAGGAGGGGGCTGAGCTGAGGGCGGCCCGTTATGAAGTTCAGGAACAAATTGCACAGGGCGGGGTTGAGTCCCAGGGCCTCAAGCTTAATGATGAGGGTACTATGGTGTTGAATGCTGAGCTGATAGTCAATGAACAGCATTCTACATAGGTTTTCCTCATGTCCAAGGGGGATAGGGTTGTGTGCAGTGTAATGGCGATTGCGTCGTCTGTGGACCTATTGGGGTGGTAAGCAAATTGAAGTGGGTCTAGGGTGACAGGTAAGGTGGAGGTGATGTGATCCTTGACTAGTTTCTCAAAGCACTTCATGATGACAGAAGTGAGTGCTACAGGGCGATCGTCACTTAGTTCAGTTACCGTTGTATTTTTGGGAACAGGAACAATGGTGGCCATCTTGAAGCATGTGAGGACAGCATACTGGGATAGGGAGAGATTGAATATGTCTGTAAACACACCAGCCAGCTGGTCTGCGCATGCTCTGAGGACGCGGCTAGGGAATGCCGTCTGGGCCGGCAGTCTTGCGAGGGTTAACACGTTTAAATGTCTTACTCGGCCACAGAGAAGGAGAGCCCGCAGTCATTGGTAGCTGGCCACATCGGTGGCACTGTGTTATCCTCAAAGCGGGCAAAGAACGTGTTTAACTTGTCTGGCAGCAAGACGTCAGTGTCCTCGACAAGAGTTGTTTTCCTGTTGTTATTGTCTGTAAACCCTGACACATACGTCTCGTGTCTAGGCCGTTGAATTTTGTCTCAATATTTGTCTCAATATTGACATTTTTCCCGTTTGATTGCTTTGTGGAGGGAACGACTACTCTGTATTCTGCCATATACCTTCGGTTTCTGGTTAGGGTAGGTTTTAAAAGTCACAGTGGGTACAACATCTCCTATACATTTCTTGATAAACTCAGGGGCCGTTTCGGTGTACACGTCCATATTATTCTCAGAGCCTACCCGGAAAATATCCCAGTCCACGTGATCAAAACAATCTTGAAGCGTGGATTCCAATTTGTCAGACCAGCATTGAATAGTCCTTAGCACGGGTACTTCCTGTTTGAGTTTCTGCCTATAGGAAGGGAGGAGCAAAATGGAGTTGTGGTCAGATTTGCCGAAAGGAGGGCGGGGAGGGCCTTGTATGCATCCCGGAAGTTAGAGTATCAATGGTCCACTGTTTTTCCAGTGCGAGTGCTACAATCAATACGCTGATAGAATTTAGGTAACCATTTCCTCAAATTTGCTTTGTTAAAATCTCAGCTACAATAAATGCAGCCTCAGGATATATGGTTTCCAGTTTGCATAAAGTCCAGTGAAGTTCCTTGACGGCCGTCATGGAATCAGCTTGAGGGAAGATATACACGGCTGTGACAATAACCAAAGAGAATTCTCTTGGCATTTGATTGTGAGGAATTCTTGGTCAGGTGAATCAAAATGACTTGAGTTCCAGTATGTTGTTACAATTACACCATGGGTCGTTAATCATGAAACATACACCCCCACTTCTTCTTCACGGAGAGATGTTTATTCCTGTTGTACTGAGAATCCAGGTGGCTGTACCGATTCCGACAGCATATCCCGAGAGCCAAGTTTCCGTGAAACAGTATGTTACAGTCCCTGATGTCTCTCTGGAAAGCAATCCTTGCCCTGATCTCGTCAACGTTGTTATCTAGGGACTGGACATTAGCGAGTAATAGACTCGGAAGTGGTGGGTGGTGGGCGCACCTCCTAAACCTCACTAGAAGACCGCTCCAACTCCCTCTCATCCGGCGGCGTTATTTTGGTTCGGCCTCTGGGATCAGTTCAAATGCCCTGGGTGGTGCAAAGAAAGGGTCCGCTTTGGGAAAGTCATATTCCTGGTCGTAGTGCAGGTAAGTTGACGCCACTCTGATATCCAATAGTTTTTCCCGGCTGTATGTATTAACACTTAAGGTTTACTGGGCTAACAATGTAAGAAATAATACATTAAAAAAACTAAATACTGCAAAGTTTCATAAGGACTTGAAGCGAGGCGACCATCTCTGTCGGCACCATTTTCATCCTTTGGGGCAACAGTTTGAGGATGGCCCTTTCCTGTTTCAGCATAGCAATGCCCCCACACACAAAACGAGGTCCATACATAAATGGTTTGTCGAGATTGGTGTGGAAGAACTTGACTGGCCTGCACAGAGCGCTGACCTCAATGTCAACTGCGAGCCAGGCCTAACCGCCTAACATCAGTGCCAGACCTCATTAATGCTCTTGTGGCTGAATGGAAATTAAATGACTAAACTAAAGTCCCCACAGCGATGTTCCAACATCCAGTGGAAAGCCTTCCCAGAAGAGTGGAGGCTATTAAATCAGCAAAGGGGGGACCAACTCCATAGTAATGCCCATGATTTTGGAATGAGATGTTCGATGAGCAGGTGTCCACATACTTTTGGTAGTGTACGTGGCCAGTCTCACTGAAGCCAACTCAGCATGCGTGGCTCTGAATCAAGACTATGGAACTCTGGACTGGACTCAGAACAACCCCCCGCCTAGGAAAATGAGGATTTAGGAGATTGATAAATGAAGCGATGAGAAAGGAGGAAACGGATAGACAAGTAAACCATATAGGCAGAGAATTAGCGATTAGCAGTTAGCTCAATTAAGTGCAACGCAAAAGAGGCGAATTCACCGCCAAGTCATCAGATGGATGCTAATTGTACATTCCCTGTATCTTTCAGTTGGGCGGAGTAGGAATTAGCTGGTTAGGCTCTGTTAATTCGTTTGCCTCTTTGACATGGATCATTGATAACACCATTGTTAAAAGCAAGAGTCAGTTGTAATAGGAAATACTATGAATTTAAAGCGTCTGTTCAAAGGGGGCGAATATAGGGAAATACAGCACCATTGGCCCAAAAGTGCCGATGAGCTCCCTATGGTTTGCAAATGTAGCAGCATATGTAGAAATGCACCAAAACTAAATCAATTAATCATCCGCGTTTCTTTCTGAATTGTGTCCTCCGTACTCATGATTTATGTGTTGTGGTGAAATGAGGACATTTCTGTGAGCGATGTCCTCGCAAAGCATGTTTCTTAGTTACTATAGAGAGTGCAGTGGTATAAAATAAACAATACAGTAGGATATGTACAGTATATCATAGCTCATAGCTAATAATATAATACTTTTCTGTCTGTTACTTTGAAGTGTTTGTCTACACATGTAGCAGGCTTTATACAAATGTTATACAGCACTCTGGCTGTTCTGTTGCTACTTCACTACCTCATTTACACGCAATCTGTTGCAGCTTCACCATCTGCAATTATAATCGATGACTCAAGCATCGTCTATAGAGAGATGTGCACAGGCAGTGCCATTGAGAAATATACAACATTGGGATCTCTCTATGCGACAGCGAGACACAGAATCAGAAATTGGATAGAATCTCATTTCTTACGATAATCAGTCAAATTTACAAACGTATAAAATATAGATTACTAAGTATAGCTTTGTAAGACTTTAAATGACCAACCACCCAGCTTTGGAGTTATTAAAATGTATATGTCCTTGCTTTTGAGAGGAGCTGACTTGTAGTTCCTGGAGACTTCTAGCAATTGCGCTAAGCTAACAATATTGTAGCGAATTCGGGGGGTTGCCCCAGCCGGGACTCGAATTCAGGTCCAGCGACTGTCAAGCCAACACTCTTGACAAGGTCATTAGGTGTTGGTTTAAGTTCGCTATAATATGATACCTTCAACTTCCTGCATACTGCATGCAGAGACATCAAAATGGTATCCATGAGTTTGTCTGAATCTGGGTAAGTAGGAAAAAATTATTTCCCAAATCACAAAGTATCCCTTTAAAAACACTGCACCAATTCCCTTTAAAGGGAATAGCCTAAACTTTTTAGGGCAGTACGTGACTACACTCTTAGAATAAAGGGTTCCAAAAGGGTTCTTCGGCTGTTCCCATAAGATAACCCTTTTTGGCTCCAGGTAGAACTATTTTTGGGTTCCATGTAGAACCCTCTGTGGAAAGAGTTCTACATGGAACCTAAATTAGTTTTACCTGGAACTAAAAGGGTTCTACCAGGTTCTAGATGTCACACTTTTTTCTAAGAGTGTAGGATCCCCACCTGTAATCCAGCCTGGTGTTTACTGAAGTCTGCTGCCTGGCCCACATCCTCTCCCTTGCAGTTCCAGAACTTGCCTGTAGGCACACACTCCCAACCCCAAGGTCACTAGGTCGTGTCCTCATAAATCACCATTTCACTGCCATCCACCAGGCTATGTCCCCATAAACCACCACACTGCTGCCATCCTAACCATGATTCTTACCATCTGACCAGCTATTTCAGCCAGTCAGGGACAGAGTTCCCTGCCTCCCCTGGGAGACTGGAGTCACAGGGAGTCTCCTGTGTGAGCGTTGGGGTAAAGTGTTGCTGGCGCCTAGTGCCCTCTAGTCAGCCCTAAACTCATTGACTTGTCAAACAAATCACTCCTAGCAGCTGTTCCCAGATCTGCCTGCTGGGCCGAGCGATGAGCGGCGGCGGGCCATCAATTCCCAGCACTGCTGCGACTCAGCTGCAACTTCCACTCAGGCACCATATGGACAACCATAAGGCCTAAACAGTCAGACAGCCTTATTCTTCACCATAGAAAAGAGGATCCCTCAGAGTTTCCAAGCGCCCGAGATTACGCAGTCATTCATTATTCATCCAAAGGAGATGCAGGCACAGCAAGCAGTATCATTTCTGGCGGGGAAATTACGACACGTCGTTCAACCTCCGCAATTGTGCTGAACATACAGATCCATAATTATTGGCACCTTTGATAAAAATGAGCAAAAAAGACTGTTTAAAATAAATAAAACAAATACTGAGCTAAATTGTATGTAGAAAAATTGGGAAATTGTTATTTTATACTAATACTATTGCTCAGAGAAAGAGATTTTGTTTAACAAGTTATAAAACAATCTAAAAACGACAGGGGTCAAAATTATTGGCAGTTCTGTTTTAAATACTCTACCATATTTTTTGCGCATCATGTTCAGATGATCTATAAGTGACATCTTTGAGCTTCACAAGCAATTGTAGATACTTTCAGATGATTTGGATGTGCGAATAATGCTAATATCGGTCTTATGACTTGAATGGGATTTTTGCCACAAATGCTAAAGCGTTAGCATTTGGAAATCAAAGCACGGATTACTGTCATACCTTGTCCACCGACTGCGTGCAAGGTAAGAAAACCAATATATAATTTTGTAATTTGGGTTAACTTTCCATTTAACTTCAAGGAAGTCTGTCTTTACTTCTAACTAACTGCATGAGCAGCAGAAAACATTCTTATTCGCTGTCTACATAGACAATATATAACCCTCTTTCCAGGCCATAAGCAATGTCTACAGTACTACTGATTTGCATCCTTCCCCTCTAATCAGGAACATATTCAGACCCAGGACGCCAGGTTAGTGGACTCACTGGCCAGTAATCAAATCATCAAATTTTATTAGTCACATGCGCCGAATACAACAGGTCTGAAATGCTTAGTTACGAGCCCCTAACCAACAATGCAGTTTAAAAAAAATATGGATAAGAATAAGAGAAAAAAGTAACAAGTAATTAAAGAGCAGCAGTAAAATAACAATAGCGAGACTATATACAGGGGGGTACCGATAAAGACTCAATGTGCGGGGGCACCGGTTACTTGAGGTAGTATGTACATGTAAGTAGAGTTATTAAAGTGAACATGCATAGATGACAACAGAGAGTAGCAGTGGCGTAAACAGGGGGTGGGGGTGGGGGGGGGGGCACTGCAAATAGTCTGGGTAACCATTTGACTAGATATTCATGAGTCTTATGGCTTGGGGTAGAAGCTGTTTAGAAGCCTCTTGGACCTAGACTTGGCGCTAAGGTACCGCTTGCCGTGTGGTAGCAGAGAGAACAGTCTATGACTAGGGTGGCTGGAGTCTTTGACAATTTTTAGGGCCTTCCTCTGACACCGCCTGGTATAGAGGTCCTGGATGGCAAGAAGCTTGGCCCCAGTGATGTACTGGGCCGTTCGCACTACCCTCTGTAGTGCCTTGCGGTCAGAGTCCGAGCAGTTGTCATACCAGGCAGTGATGCAACCAGTCAGGATGCTCTCGATGGTGCTGCTGTAGAACCTTTTGAGGATGTGAGGACCCATGACAAATCTTTTCAGTCTCCTGAGGGGGAATAGGTTTTGTCGTGCACTCTTCACAACTGTCTTGGTGTGCTTGGACCATGTTAGTTTGTTGCTCTCAACCTGCTTCACTGCATCCCCGTTGATGAGAATGGGGGTGTACTCGGCCCTCTTTTTCCTGTAGTCCACAATCATCTCCTTTCTCTTGATCACGTTGAGAGAGAGGTTGTTGTCCTGGCACCACACGGCCAGGTCTCTGACCTCCCTATAGGCTGTCTCGTTGTTGTCGGTGATCAGGCACTGTTGTGTGATGACTAGGGAGAGAAGAGAACCAGCAATGCTGCTGACCTTGATGTTTGGATTTGAGCACCCCTGCTATAGAAGGAAGAGTGATGGGAGAAGATAGGAAGGGGCAAAACTTAGAAGTCCATCTTGAACACATGGATTTGTTTAATGAGGTGTCCTATGTGCTGCAACTGCTCTACTATCCTAATGAAAACTACAGGGAAAAAAACCATCTGACCTGTTTTATCGCTGTCTTTTTTTTTATCCCCAAACACATCTACCCATCTTCTCTAGCCTCCTATCTCCTCATTCTTTCTCTTTCCTAACAGCCTTTCTTATTTGTTTCTCTCTCATTCTCGTTCCTCTCTCCCCGTACATCTCTTCTCTGTCTGTCGTCCTCACGCTTCTTCCATCCCTGTCACATGGATGGCGGGCAGGCATTTCCAAGATAATTCCGGCTTGCCTGCTTCATTCTTAATGGCGTTGTGTATTTGGTGGATGAATGCCTGCAAAACAGGTTTTTAATGTTGAATAGTGTTTCAGAGAGAAGTCCTCTCCAGAATGTGGCGGGATTCCCTCAGTCCTAATGGCCTGCTGTTCCAAACACTAGCGCAGAGGAGGGAGGGTACTCCGTGCACCAGACGAGTGGGGAGGTGGGGGATTTGTGAGTGATGATGCACTACAGATTTCCTGGCAAGGTGATTGACCTGGCATGGCCCTTATTTGTCAACACTACACTCTCGAACACAGGAAGCTGTGGTGGAGGGGGTGTGTGGATGTAGTCACTACAACCGTCTTGGCTTGGACATTGGGATCTTTACCTTTTCCCATGTTTATGCTGTCATATTACGAGAAAGTGCATTGGTTAGCTAGCTTGCTCTGTGTTAACATTGTGACTAATCTATTGGGAGCAGCTATTGTGGAAGTCTGTAAGTACTCATTAATAAGTGGTGGTTTATCAGTGGTAGACATCAAATCTAAATGCAAACATTTTGACTTTTTGTATTAAAACTCAGCTAAGGTTCATGTTGCATTGATAACGGATGCCGCATGCCGGGGTCTTATCATTGGTACAGCATTTGACAGGGGTTGTGGCCTTGCTCAAGGTCAGAACAGAACATTTATTTTATATCAAGTGAAATGTGAACCAAATTTCTGGTAGGAACAGGTCGTTATCAGGATTTGTTTGGATGGGTGCAGAGGTGGATGTCAGCTTTCCCCAAATGACATCTGCTAATTGTGTTATTAGCTTTTATAACATCTCATTCTCCAAGCTACGATATGGTTGACCTCGGAGAGCAAGTGCATTAAAAGCAACATTCTTTAAATGCTAAATTTCTCCGACTAATTAACACATGTAAATTTGCTCAAAAAGGCATTTGGGGATTTTTTTGAGTCTGCATATTTTGTTTCGTAAATAGAATAATATAAAAACAGAGCATTAACTTCTTATGGATAGGGGGCAGCATTTTCACATTTGGATGAAAAGCGTGCCCCCTACTCAGTCCCAGATGCTAATATATGCATATTATTAGTAGTATTGGATAGAAAACACTCTGACGTTTCTAAAACTGTTTGAATGATGTCTGTGAGTATAACAGAACTCATATGGCAGGCAAAAACCTGAGAAAAAAATCCAACCAGGAAGTGGGAAATCTGAGGTTTGTAGTTTTTCAACTCAGCCCCTATTGAATATACAGTGGGATATGGGTCATCTTGCACTTCCTAAGGCTTCCACTAGATGTCACCAGTCTTTAGAATGTTGGTTCAGGCTACTACTGTGAAGGGGGGCTGAATGAGAGGGGAATGAGTCAGAGGTCTGCCAGCAGCCACCTGCTCGTGATGCGGTCATGAGAAAGTTACCTCTCGTTCCATTGCTTTTCTACAGACAAATGAATTCTCCGGTTGGGACATTATTGAACATTTATGATAAAAACATCCTAAAGATTGATTCTATACATCGTTTGATATGTTTCTACGACCAGTAATATAACTTTTGGGAATTTTCGTCCGACATTTCCGCTGGACTTGCCCGCGCCTCGTGAGTTTCGATTTGTTTACTAAACGCCCTAACAAAAGGAGGATTTTGGACATAAATTATGGACTTTATGGAACAAATCAAACATTTATTGTGGAACTGGGATTCCTGGGAGTGCATTCTGACGAAGATCATCAAAGGTAAGTGAATATTTATAATGCTATTTCTGACTTATGTTGATTCCAACATGTCGGATATCTTCTTGGGTTGTGTATGTCTCTGAGCGCCGTACTCAGATTATTGCATGGTTTGCTTTTTCCGTAAAGTTTTTTTGAAATTTTTACATTTACATTTAAGTCATTTAGCAGACGCTCTTATCCAGAGCGACTTACAAGTACATACATTCATACTTTTTTTGTACTGGCCCCCCGTGGGAATCGAACCCACAACCCTGGCGTTGCAAGCGCCATGCTCTACCAACTGAGCCACACGGGACCACGAAATCTGACATAGCGGTTGCATTAAAGAGAAGTATATTTTTAAATCTGTGAATAACACTTGTATCTTTTATTAATGTTTATTATGAGTATTTCTGTGATTTGATGTGGCTCTGTGCAAATTCACGGGATGTTTGAGGCAAAGCCAAATGTAAACTGAGGTTTTTGGATATAAATATGAACTTGATCGAACAAAACATACATGTATTGTGTAACATGTTGTCCCGGGAGTGTCATCTGATGAAGAATATCAAAGGTTAGTGATTAATTTTATCAATATTTCTGCTTTTTGTGACTCCTCTCTTTGCTTGGAAAATCGCTGTATGCTTTCTGTGACTAGTTGCTGACCTAACATAATGATATGTTCTGCTTTCGACTAAAATATTTTTTTGAAATCGGACACTGTGGTTGGATTAACGAGAATTGTATCTTTAAAATGATGCCTAATACTTGTATGCTTGAGAAAATTGAATTATGAGATTTCTGTTGATTGAATTTGCCGCCTGGCAATTTCATTGGCTGTTGGCGAGGGGTTCCGGTCCTAGACAGGTTAACTGCTCTAAGGTTTTTAATCGTTTTTCACCCAAAAATCACCTGTGATACCAAAATGTGCCATGACCATTTGGTTACGCATCACTAGGATTTGATTGCAGTCTAAGGCCACATTTAGATTAATTGCAGAATAATGCACAACAGGTTCACTTAGACTGTCCCCACTGTGTTTAGGAAAAGGTGTAGTTCCGCATCAATATTCAATTACCACGTCTGTGAGTGGAACAGCTACTGAGTGAAACCCCAGTGTGTTTTCCATTTTCTGCAATTGATTGTAATGGGGGCCTTAAGACACATGTTTGGGGATTGTTGTTTATAGGGACATTCTGATTAACAGCTTTGATTAAGTCCATTTAAAACAGTGTTTGATTACAAATGCTACCTTTCAAAGTACACTTTCACATTATGTTTTGTATTTCTGCACTAATGGTAGTGTCCGCAGAAAACCCTAACCTCCAATTTGGGCAGGATCTGCCACTATCAGTATAACGATTTACATATTTGAAGTGAATGTGTTTGGACGTCAGCTAGGAGCCTCTGACGTTTTTCGCTTTCCACTCTTTATTGTTTTAGTTAGTCTTTCAGGGGAAACATACTGAGTCACTTCTGGACTTTCTATTGCTGCTACTTGCATAAGCATGAGAAGTGACACTTTTCAAAGCCTTAGTCAACACCTATTCAGTTATTCTAAAAGCTTTTGGACCATTGTAAAGGGACTCATCATTTTATTCAATTCTTTCTCTCTGTCTTCTAAAGTGAGGGTCACTCACAGACCTCTGCCATGCAATTTTCTTCCCGCTATTTCCAAAAGAATCAATCTAAGACGGCATTGTTTTCGCTCATCGCTACAGACAGAAATGCATGACTGCCAAGGGGTAGTTTAGTGCTTAGATCTGAAAAAATCAGAGGCTAGTCTGGAATGAGAGCATTTTAAAATGGATGGGTGCGGATGTTTTCCAGGCAATGCTTCATGTCAAGTTTAGCCCTCAGTGTCTCTAAAAAAAAAACATGTCATTTTCCATTCCGTGTCTCGTTTGCATCTTCCTGAGAGCTCCTAAATTGTTCATCCAGGATCAAAACTTCCTTTAGCCACACAAGTCATGGCACTTTATCATTGAAGGGTCCATCTGTGTATATACATCCAAGCTGATACAAGAACCCCTGAAAGACAATTCAAGCCTTGACTATGTGTGGCTGATGCACTTTTGTAAGTTACACTTTATTCAGACAGTTATCAAATCAAAGGGGGAGACAGGCAAGCAGGAAAAACTATGGGAAGGGTGGATTGAACCCCGGTCTCCAGGGTCGTATACGTGTCAAGATCCAGGAGCGTTATCAATCCACCATTGGTTCTAGACCATTCAAACAGTTCGTCCATCTACATGCATGGTTAGTCAAGAAGAGGCCACCTGCTGAAGTGAACCATTGTCTCTGACAGCAGACTAGACCATGTTCCTTTGTGTGTCTCGACGACAACGAATACACTCTGACCCCACCAAGCCCTGATTGGCACTTTCACAAAGAGAACCACGTCACCGAGGGTCACGGTGGCAGGTTAATTGCGAACAAAATTACGGCACACGCAGGCAGGTGGCTTGACAGGGTTTGGCATATGCTTTGTTCAAAGTAATCACAGTTTCGTTATATCTGTAAGAAAGGTATTTTCACAGAAAACAGCCCATTTTCTATATATATCTAAACATAGGCATTTGTATTCGACAGTGATGATATTGAGACATTTGAATATTGACATTCAAGTGTTTTTTTTATTTCTTGTGTCTTGGTTGATTGTAATAATTTATTTGTGTTGTTGAAATTTAGTGTAACTGCTGTATTTTGTAGAAATCTTTTAGCTGTTTTATTAAACTATATTTGAGAATGAGAATGAGACCTTGGTCTCAATTTGGCTCTCCTGCATAAAAAAAGAAAAAAATATATAAATCAGTGGGAAATGTTTTGCCATATTCTTTAATTCAACAATGTCCCACTGTCAAAAACAATGTCATCCCCCTCCTAGCTCAAGCCCAAACAAAAGGGGAAGCTAAAGCTAAGGGAGAACGAATGGTGTCACCTTACACGCCCCAACAGTGGCGTCTCGCCCATTAGGCGAGCCATGATTGGTAAAGAAAATATTAAACACATTTATATAAATATATATATATTATTTTTAACAAGACATATATAATAGGAAGATTATGTTTAAAATGAATGTCCATAAAAGTGTGGTTCATTTGTGTACATTTCACTGTTTCAAAAATATATTGTTGAAAACAAGCAGTTCAGTTGCCTGCTGCTATGCCATCTGCTGCTCATTACCCTCTATTACATGCTTGCTATTGGGGAGGACTGCAACTGTCACGCCCTGACCTTAGTTATCTATGTTTTTCTGTATTATTTTGGTCAGGTCAGGGTGTGACCAGGGTGGGTATGCTTGTTTTGTATTGTCTAGGGTTTTTGTATGTCTAGGTGTGTCTGTAAGTCTAGGCATAAGTAGGTCTATGTTGGCCTGAATTGGTTCCCAATCAGAGGCAGCTGTTTATCGTTGTCTCTGATTGGGGATCATATTTAGGTTGCCATTTTCCCTTGGGTATTTGTGGGTTCTTGTCTATGTGTAGTTGCCTGTCAGCACTCGTTTTATATAGCTTCACGTTCGTTTTGTTACCTTGTTTAGTGTTCTTTCTTCATTAAAAGAAGAATGTATGCATATCACACTGTGCCTTGGTCTCCTCATTACAACAAACGTGACAGAAGAACCCACCATAAAAGGACCAAGCAGCGTGAAAAGGAGGAGCAGCGTTTGATGGAGCAGAAAGTATGGACATGGGAAGAAATACTGGATGGAGCAGGACCCTGGATGCAGCCGGGGGAGTATCGCCTTTCTAAAGAGGAGATAGAGGCAGCGAAAGCGGAACGGCGATACTACGAGGAGAAGTACCCAGGGGACAGGACTCTACCATGGAAGCAGGTAGAAACAGCGCAGGAGGAACGGCGAAGATATGAGGGGACACGGCTAGCCCGGAAGCCCGAGAGGCAGCCCCAATACATTTTTTTTGGGGGGGGGGGCACACGAGGTGATTGGCTGAGTCAGGTTGGAGACCTGAGCCAACTCCTCGTGCTTACCGTGTGGAGCGTGTAACTGGTCAGGCACCGTGTAATGCAGAGATGCGCACGGTGTCTCCAGATCGCATTCTGAGCCCGGTGCGCTCTATTCCAGCTCCTCGCATTTGCCGGGCTAGAATGGGCATACAGCCAGGACGCATTGAGCCAGCTCTACGTTCCAGATATCCAGTATGTCCTGTTCCTGCTCCCCGCACTCGCCCTGAGGTGCGTGTCCTCAGCCCGGTACCACCAATACCGACACCACGCACCAGGCCTCCAGTGCGCCTCCAGAGTCCAGTACATCCTGTTCCTCCTCCCCGCACTCGCCCTGAGGTGCATGTCACCAGCCCGGTACCACCAGTTCCGGCACCACGCACCAGGCCTCCAGTGCACTTCCAGTAAGTCCTGTGCCTCCTCCCCGCACTCGCCCTGAGGTGCGTGTCCCCAGCCCGGTGCCACCAATACCAGCACCACGCACCAGGCCTCCAGTGCGCCTCCACAGTCCAGTATGGCCTGTGCCTCTTCCCCGCACTCGCCCTGAGGTGCTTGTCCTCAGCCCGGTACCACCAGTTCCGGCACCGCGCATCAGGCTTCCAGTGCACTTCCATAGTCCAGAGCTTCCGGCGACAGTACCCAGTCCAGAGCTTCTGGCGACGGGCCACAGTCCACGGGCCACAGTCCGGAACCTCCAACGACGATCTCCAGTCCGGAGCCTCCCTCGACGATCCCCCGTCCGGAGCCTCCCGCGACGATCCCCCGTCCGGAGCCTCCCGCGACGATCCCCCGTCCGGAGCCTCCAGCGACGATCTCCAGTCTGGAGCCTCCAGTGACGATCCCCAGCCCGGGGTCTACAGCGATGGTCCCCAGCCCGGGGTCTCCAGCGATGAGCCACGGTTCAGCTCTACAAAGGCGGCGGGAGCAGTGTAAAGATGGGGGGGCGGCGTCCAGAACCAGAGCCGCCACCGAGGGTAAATGCCCACCCAGACCCTCCCCAATAAGTTCAGGTTTGCAGTCGGGAGTCCGCACCTTTGGGGGGGTACTGTCACGCTTCACGTTCATTTTGTTACTTTGTTAGTGTTCTTCCTTCATTAAAATAAGAATGTATGCATATCACGCTGCGCCTTCTCACGGTCTCCTCATTACAACGAACGTGACAGCAACAATGAGATTGCAGGATTTCATCACATGATTTTGGTCCTTCAAGTGGAACTAAAGTCATTGGTGAACTCATCATGCTTGTGACATTATTCTAGCTAGCTATCCCCAGTTTAGATAATTTGTTTTCACTTGTCGCATCTGTACTTGTAGCATTTTCCTTGTGCTGTCCAATGCAATGCTAGTGATTGGCAGCATGGGAAGCAGCGGTGATTCTGTTTACATGAAAATGAGAAATAGGTGTATTTACAGTCCATTCCAAAGGTATTCAGACCCTTTGACTTTTTCCACATTTTGTTACGTTACAGCCTTATTTAAAATGAATTTAAATAGATTTTCTTCCTCATAAATTGACACACAATACCCTATAAATATGAAGAAAAAACAGATTTAAATAAGTATTCAGACTTTTGTTAACTTAGTACTTTGTTGAAGCATCTTTTGCAGCGATTACAGCCTGTAGTTTTCTCTTGGTATGACGCTACAAGCTTGGCACAGCTGTATTTGGGGAGTTTCTCCCATTCTTCACTGCATATACTCTAAAGTTATTTCGGGTTCAAGTCCAGGCTCTGACTGGGCCACTTTTCCAGTACATGTGTTATGCATCTCAGAGTAATAAGCAGAATCAATATAGGGTTAACCATTAGACATGTGTAAGCATAATGTAAGCACAATCAATATAGGGTTAACCATTAGACATGTGTAAGCATAATGTAAGCACACTCAATATAGGGTTAACCATTAGACATGTGTAAGCAGAATCCATGTGATTGTGCAAAGCTGGATCAACACAGGCCTAGCCATTCTGGGTCATTCCTGGTCTTGTGAAGGCCATTGGACAGGCACATTGGTGCACCATAAGCCTGGACTTGTGAAGGCCATCGGATAGGCACATTGGTTAATCAGTTTTAGGCACCATTAGACATGCACCTGTATTAGGAAGGTATGTTTGTATTAATTAAGTACTATTAGACATGCACCTGTATTAGGAACATATGCATGTATCATTTTTTATATTGGTACTATGGTGACGCTACCAATATAATCTAAGATGGGCGTAAATAAGTCAGAAGTGGGCGTTAACAAGTCAGAAGTGAGACTGAAAGATAATGGTGGCGAAAGGCTGAAGGGTATTAATCATTTACATAAAGAGGAGTGACTAGGTATGTTATGCAAGGATGAAACTGTATAAAAGGAGTGTGCTGAGAATGGAAAGATCAGTTAACTTCTTTGGGAAAGGGGGGCAGTATTGAGTAGCTTGGATGAATAAGGTGCCCAGAGTAAACTGCTTGTTACCCAGGCCCAGAAGCTATGATATGCATAGAAAACACTCAAAAGTTTCCAAAACTGTTAAAATAATGTCTGTGAGTATAACAGAACTCATATGACAGGCGAAAACCTGAGACAAATCCAACCAGGAAGTGGGACATCTGAGGTTTGTAGTTTCATTTAAGTGATTGCCTATCCAATATGCTGTGTCTATGGGGCCAGATTGCACTTCCCAAGGCTTCCAGTAGATGTCAACAGTCTTTAGAAAGTTGTTTGAGGCTTCTATTGTGGAAGGGGGTCGAATAAGAGCTGTTTCAACAAGTGGACTAGGCTGAGGCAAATTAGTTGTTTACTGCGCGGTCACGCGGGCATGTCGTTCCTTCTTTTTCCTCTGTAATGAATACGCTATTGTCCGGTTAGAATATTATTGAAGATTTATTATAAAAAGACTGAGGATTGATTGTAAACATCATTTGACATGTTTCTACAAATTGTAATGGAATTGTAATGGGTGGTAATGGATTTTGCGCTTGCGCATTGTGCCTTTGGAATAGTAAACTAAACGCGCGAACAAAACGAAGGTATTTGGACATAAATATGGACGTAATCGAACAAAACAAACATTTCTTGTGGGAGTCCTGGGAGTGCATTCCGATGAAGATCAGCAAAGGTAAGTGAAGATTTATAATGCTATTTCTGACTTTTGTTGACTCCACAATTTGGCGGGTAACTGTATAGCTTGCTTTGGTGGCTGAACGCTGTACTCAGATTATTGAATATTGTGGTTTTGCCGTAAAGCTTTTTTGAAATCTGATACAGCGGTTGCATTAAGAACACGTTTATCTTTAATTCTATGTAAAACATGTATCTTTCATCAAAGTTTGATGAGTATTTCTGTTATTTGATGTGGCTCTCTGCAATTTCTCCAGATGTTTGAGGCATTTCTGAACATGGCACCAATGTAAACTGAGGTTTTTGGATATAAATATGAACTTTATCGAACAAAACATACATGTATTGTGTAACATTGAGTCCTGGGAGTGTCATCTGATGAAGATCGTAAAAGGTTAGTGATTCATTTTATCTATATTTCTGCTTTTTGTTACACCTCTCTTTGGTTGGCAAATGTCTGAATGCTTTCTGTGACTAGGCGCTGTCCTAACATAATGATATGTTGTGCTTTAACCGTAAAGCCTTTTTAAAATCGGACACTGTGCTTGGATTAACAAGAAGTGTATCTTTAAAATGGTGTAAAATACTTGTTGTTTGAATTTGGCGCCCTGCAATTTCACTGGCTGTTGGCGAGGTGGGACGCTAGCGTCCTGAGCGCTCAGGACCTCAGAGTGGGGCAAAGGTTCACCTTCCAACAGGACAACGACCCAAAGCACACATTCAAGACAACTCAGGAGTGGCTTCGGGACAAGTCTCTGAAGGTTGTTCAGTGGCACAGCCAGATTCCAGACTTGAACCTAATCGAACATCTCTGGACAGACCTGAAAATAGCTGTGCAGCAACAGTCCCCATCCAACCTGACCGAGCTACAGAGGATCTGCAGAGAAGAATGGGAGAAACTCCACAAATAAAGTTATGCCAAGCTTGTAGCGTCATACCCGAGAAGTCTAGAGGCTGTAATTGCTGCCAAAGTGGTTCAACAAAGAACTGAGTAAAGCGTCTGAATACTTATGTAAATGTGATATTTCAGTTGATTTTATTTGATAAATTTGCAAAAGAATGGCACACCCGCTCTCTCGCTTCCCTCAAAAATGTTTGTTGGGCAGTGGGGCGCTGCTAGTCACCACATTCTCACCCGGTTATTTACAGTTGCCACCTGCAGGGATGCCACACCTTGGACAGGTGGTGGTGTGTATCATGGGAGAGGGAGAGGAAAGCGAGAGAGGGACAGAGAGAAAGTGGAGTTAACTTCTAATGGGCGCTACCGTCCCACCTGGACAACACCCGGTTAAATTGCAGTGCACGAAAATTCAAACTACAGAATTATAAATATTTAACTTTCATAAAATCACAAGTGTAATACATCAAAATAAAGCTTAACTTCTTGTTAATCCAGCCGCTCTGTCAGATTTCAAAAAGGCTTTACGGCGAAAGCACAACATGCGATTATCTGAATCGCCCCGCATACAAAACCATGAAAAACATATTTCAACCAGGCAGGTGCGACACGAAAGTCAGAAATGGCAATATAATAAATGCTTTACCTTTGATGATCTTCTTCTTTTGGCAATCCAAAAGGTCCCAGATACATCACAAATGGTCCTTTTGTTCGATAATGTCCTTCTTTATATCCATAAAAACTCAGTTTAGCTGGCACGCTTCAGTCAATAATTCACCCAGTTTCCCTCCATCAAAATGCATACAAAATGAATTCCAAATATTACTAATAAACCTTTCCAAACAAGTCAAACAACGTTTATAATCAAACCTTAGGTACCCTAATACGTCAATAAACAAGACGGAGAATCGTAGAAAAATACCAAAGATCGCGTTCTCTTCCACGTGCTTCGAAACACTACAGCCAAAATGGCAGCCACCTAGAAAAACTACAATTTCTGGCTCATTTTTCCAAAAACCAGTATGAAACTCTTTCTAAAGACTATTGACATCTCGTGGAAGCCCTAGGAACTGCAATCTGGGAGGATTTCACCTTATAATATAAGTGACAGGTAGGCTGAACATTTTTTGGGATGGTTTGTCCTCGGGGTTTCGCAGTTCTCAGTTCTGTTCTGTTATACTCACAGACATAACTTTAACAGTTTTAGATCAAAATCCACCAATTATATGCATATCCTAGCTTCTGGGCCTGAGTAACAGGCAGTTTACTTTGGGCATGCTTTTCATCCGGACGTGAAAATACTGCCCCCTACCCAAGAGAGGTTAAAGAGAGAGGAGATATGATGGAATGATAGAGAGAGGGAAATCAGGGGGAGGGAGTAGAAGGAAGGCTTCAGTGTGCTATCTCAGCTGCTGTGATTAAAACAATTCCTCAGGTCAACAGTAGAGCTAGCTAGGGATGGTGGTGGGAAGTAGGGAATGTAGGCAACCAATCCCATTCCCCTGCAGTGTGCTGACTTGGCCCACCCAGTACTTAAGCAGGCACTCCCACAGGTCCCCCAGGGTATGTGCATTCATTGTTATCACCAAGGATACTATTTTTAAATGCCAATCAGCCCACTCAGTTTGGAAGAGAGGCAGATTATATGATATTGCCTTGTGACTGGCAGCGGCATAGTGAGGGGAACGCAACACCCAGGCTCAGATTTCATGTGTTCATTCGGGGGTAGGTTTTGTGTGTGTATGTGTGACAGGGGTGATAGTCTATGTGGGAGAATGAAATGTGTGAGTTTGTACAGTGGCAAGAAAAAGTATGTGAACCCTAGGGGTGCAGATACATTTTCCAACCTACACTGTGAATATTTAAATATAGACAAGAAAAATACTATAATTTGTGTGTTATTAGTTTAAGCACACTATGTTTGTCTATTGTTGTGACTTAGATGAAGATCAGATCAAATTTGAAGACCAATTTATGCAGAAATCCAGGTAATTCCACAGGGTTCACATACTTTTTCTTGCCACTGTATGTATGTATTTGCATGCATATGAGTGCATGCCTGTATTTCGGTGGTAACTACCACAGTGATAGAATAAAATGCCAGAATTCTTTGGAGCAAAATCCCACACTGGTTTAGGGCACCAACACGCTGGGATTTCTCAATGGGAGTCATCCGGATGGATGACAACAGAGATGCATTGTCCGACAAAAAATGTGTTAATTATGAGACTGCATTGTTTAGGATGGAGGAGTTTGTTGATAAATCATCCATTAACATTAAGATACGGATGCATTTTGAAGTGGGGATAAATAGCACCACTCATTTCAGCACCACACTGTCAGTGGTGTCATTTCAGCATCGTGGACAGCTCCACTCATTTCCACACCACAATGGCAAAGCAGAGGGGTTCAGCTCTGTTATTTCAGCACCTTGGACAGCTCCACTCATTTCAGCACAGCACAAAGCAGTGCTACTCACGTAGCAAACCTGGGGGGTAGGCTATTCAGTGAGGTGAACGTTGCAGATAGAAATAGAATGAGTAAGGCTGACATGGATGCCCAATTCTACATTTAGGAAATGCATTGCTAACTGAACGTTTTGTAACGTTACACCCTTCTGAACAGACCCCAGTGCTGGATTGGAATGTTGCACATAGAAATGGAATGAGTAGAGCTGACATGATACACAATGCTCACATCTACATCTAGAAAATGCAATGCTAACTTACCATTTTTAACTTTGCATCCATCTGAACAGACCCCAGTGCTGCATTGCTAATACCCAGGCCCTAATCACCTCAGTGGGTCTGCAAGAGCAGCCTGAGCCACACACCAGTGAAGCAGTAGATACAGCGTGCCAAGAGAAAGCATGCCAACCACTTATGCTATGTCTATTTTTCATAGACTCCTCAGATATGACTTACATTGGTCTATACATTACTACAGACAATAGCAAAATTATTTGCAACAGATTGACAAAAACAAGTGTTACTTATTGGACAAATTCAGGTAGGTCCATCCCGTTTGCTTAAGTTTGGTTCCTAGTGAATACGACCCAGGAGACACTGCATGGTTCAGTGCCCTTGAACAATAGTAATACATTATCCCAGCAAATATAAAATCCTTGCATTATATACAATCATAAGCTTTACAAGATTTGTAATGGGTTTTATAATGATGTGTTATAAAATTGTGTATGTGTGAGAACATTGAGTGAGAAATTCAAAGCACATGCACTTAGAGCAATGCGGTGGCACCTTTCTCTTTCACTGGTTCCCTTCTCTTTCTCATCTGCCAAAGCTGATCTGACCAAGGCTGCAGCTTTAGGATAAAAGTACAAGGACTGTGGGAGCAGAATCCTGTCAACCCAGACACACAAGCACACACAGTCGCACACACTAATTGATCAAGGGTTTAGGATAGCAGCTCGTAAACGTGAGGGACAACTTGAGATAAACCTAGTAAGGGTGAAATATATGTGTGTGTGTGTGTCTCGGAAAGATAAATATTTGGGATGGGGCCCACAATTTCACATTCAGCTTTACCTGAATGAGGCCCAATCAAACTCCAAACCACCTAATTATCTGACCGTACATGTGGGAACACATCTGTGAAGGCCATGTTTTTTTTTATGTGGTAGTCATGCCTTGTGTCAAATGACCACCGATGTTGCCCCATCGCACGTTTCCAAGGGCACTGTCAAGGTTCAATCCAATACGAAAGTATGAGAACAGAAGGGGAGGTTCGAAATAGTGGAGAAGATATGGGTCACGCCATAGCAAGATTCAATTCAACAGGCTGCGATCTGGTAGTCTGTTCAATGGTAATTTCCATTCTTGGTATTTGATTCTTGAAATATATAGCATAAATGTGTCATGAGTGCTGCCTAAATGAGTTTGGAAGGGGTTACATTTTCTAATCATACCAAAAGAAGTGGTGTGCTGCTGTTTAGTTATTTTTCCAATTCTCAGAATGTAGCTTTAACGCACAGGAAGAAGTGAAAAAGAAAGAAGCAAGAAGGAAAGGCACACAAGGTGAAGGTCAACTCAGGAATAAAAAATAACAGAGATTGTATTTTTGGCACAAAAAAAGTTTCAAATCTTGTTACAACTCAGTCCAGTCAATGGCCTATTGATTTGTTACTGCAATTGTGGTAGCTTCACATTCTATCCACTCACTGTTTTCCTCCCCCAGAAAAAGTACAGAGTAGCAAGCCTTAAAGGAAATGCTGCATTACCCGCTTGTTGTTCATCTCCCCGAGTTTCACATGAAGTTTAAAGTGAGAGGAGTTCTGAGAGTGTGGTAAAACCTAATGTCAAACAAAGCATGGGATGTTGAATTAGGACTGTTCAAGTATAGTTGATGTATTTGCATGTATTATGGATCCTCATTAGCTGCTGCCAAAGCAGCAGCTACTCTTCCTGGGGTCCAGCAAAATTAAGGCAGTTTATACAATTTTAAAACATTACAATACATTCACTGTGTGCCCTCAGGCCCCTACTCCACCACGACCACATATCTACAGTACTAAATCCGTGCATATGTTATCGCGTGTGTGTGTGTGTGTGTGTGTGTGTGTGTGTGTGTGTGTGTGTGTGTGTGTGTGTGTGTGTGTGTGTGTGTGTGTGTGTGTGTGTGTGTGTGTGTATGCATGTGTCTGTGCCAATGTTTGTGTTGCTTCACAGTCCCCACTGTTCCATAAGGTGTTTTTTAAATCTGATTTTACTGCTTGCATCAGTTACCTGATGTGGAATAGAGTTCCATGTAGTCATGGCTCTATGTAGTACTGTGTGCCTCCCATAGTCTGTTCTGGACTTAGGGACTGTGAAGAGACCTCTTGTGGCATGTCTTGTGGGGTATGCATGGGTGTCCCAGCTGTGTGCCAGTAGTTAGGACAGACAGCTCGGTGCATTCAACATGTCAATACCTCTCATAAATACAAGTAGGGATGAAGTCAATCTCTCCTCCACTTCAGCCAGGAGAGATTGACAAGCATATTATTAATATTAGCTCTCTGTGTACGTCCAAGGGCCAGCCGTGCTGCCTGTTCTGAGCCAATTGCAATTTTCCTAACTCCTTTTTTGTGGCACCTGAGCACACGACTGAACAAGTAGTCAAGGTGCGACAAAACTAGGGCCTGTAGGACCTGCCTTGTTGATAGTGTTGTTAAGGCTAACTTATTCCTTGCCACCCACTCTGAAACTAACTGCAGCTCTTTGTTGAGTGTTGCAGTCATTTCAGTCACCGTAGTAGCTGACATGTATAGTGTTGAGTCATCTGCATACATAGAGACTCTGTGAGGGAGAGGGTCCTTTGAGAAATCAGGTTAAAATAGTCCAGCATTGTTAGATGGACAGTAAAAGAATGTTCAACATATGACATTAAAACAACAACATCGTTACATATGTCAACATTTATCACTAGCTGCATTGCACGAACTCCTGTATTAGCATAAACGGGCATTTGAGAATATGAAGGACAGTGTTGCATCCCAACACATTATTGTTTAAGTCTTATGCTTTACTGAGACGGCAACAGAAACAGAGGGGCGAAAGAGATGAGTGAGAAACAGTGGGAAAGCTGGACGAGGAGCTCGAACCCTGGTATCCCGGGTTGCAACATACTAAGACTCAGAAGTGTTCACTCAACTGTTCACTCAACCACAGGCTCCGTACACCACTAGCTTGTGTACATCTCTGTAAACTACATCACAGGAAAAGCAACCATACATAGAGGCCTCATCAACAGCCATGTTATTGAGAATCTACAAGGCGACGCCAATCCATCCAGGAGAAGACAAGGTTATGTCCCAACTGGCACTCTATTCCCTATTTAGTGCACTACATTTGACAAGGATCCATAGGGCTCTGGTCAAAAGTAGTGCACGATAAAGGAAATAGGGTACCATTTGGGACATAAACAAGACGTCTCTGTTCATTTCTTCCGCTTCTGCTTCCAACATATGACCCACTTTGAATGTAGTTCTACTGTACTCCTATAAGGATGGGGTAGTGATGGGTGCGTCACTTGAGTGGGTTGAGTCACTGATGTGATCTTCCTGTCTGGGTTGGCGCCCCCCTTGGTTTGTGCCGTGGCGGAGATCTTTGTGGGCTATACTCGGCCTTGTCTCAGGATGGTAAGTTGGTGGTTGAAGATATCCCTCTAGTGGTGTGGGGGCTGTGCTTTGGCAAAGTGGGTGGGGTTATATCCTTCCTGTCTGGCCCTGTCCGGGGGTATCATCGGATGGGGCCACAGTGTCTCCTGACCCCTCCTGTCTCAGCCTCCAGTATTTATGCTGCAGTAGTTTATGTGCCGGGGGGCTAGGGTCAGTTTGTTATATCTGGAGTACTTCTCCTGTCTTATCCGGTGTCCTGTGTGAATTTAAGTATGCTCTCTCTAATTCTCTCTCTTTCTTTCTCTCTCGGAGGACCTGAGCCTCAGGACCATGCGTCAGGACTACCTGGCATGATGACTCCTTGCTGTCCCCAGTCCAGCTGGCCATGCTGCTGCTCCAGTTTCAACTGTTCTGCCTGCGGCTATGGAACCCTGACCTGTTCACCGGACGTGCTACCTGTCCCAGACCTGCTGTTTTCAACTCTCTAGAGACCGCAGGAGCGGTAGAGATACTCTTAATGATCGGCTATGAAAAGCCAACTGACATTTACTCCTGAGGTGCTGACTTGCTGCACCCTCGACAACTACTGTGATTATTATTATTTGACCATGCTGGTCATTTATGAACATTTGAACATCTTGGCCATGTTCTGTTATAATCTCCACCCGGCACAGCCAGAAGAGGACTGGCCACCCCTCATAGCCTGGTTCCTCTCTAAGTTTCTTCCTAGGTTTTGGCCTTTCTAGGGAGGCCAAGTGCTTCTACACCTGTATTGCTTGCTGTTTGGGGTTTTAGGCTGGGTTTCTGTACAGCACTTGGAGATATCAGCTGATGTACGAAGGGCTATATAAATACATTTGATTTGATTTGATATTTATGCAGACAAGACACCAAGAGGAAGGAAAGGGTTTCCTACTGGGATAATTTGGGTGCCAATTTTTGTAACAGATCAATACAATGCCTCAAGGCTCCCCTCGAAGCTAGATCCCCCTGTTATATCAGAGTAAGTCAGATGTAGAGGTGCTGCTGACCATCTCAGCACCTCTCTCTTTGTCTGTCTCCCTCTCCATCTCCATCTCTGTTTCTGTCTATAGCTCTGATTCCCTCCATCTTTCTGTCTGCTGTAGAAATGCAGGTCATGCCTTTCCTCCATTTCCTGTTCCTCAATCACCCAGCCTGCCAATCACCCAGGTTGTCGCAATAATGACAAAAGAGAAAAACATAGGTTGAGGCTTTTTTTGGGCCATATGCTGTTCCTCCTTTAGAAAGGCCTGCCCTTGGGGTGCACATCCGCCGAGCATGTGGAGGAAAAGGAGAAGAAGAGAGAATCTCCAGATGTGTCTGAGGTAGTCGTAGTGCTATCATCACCACAGATCAGTTGCAGTACGCATGGAAAGTAAATACACATGGAATAAGAATAGCTAAATGTAAACAACTGGAGACATCACGTTATTTTTGGAGACGTTATTTGCAAGACAGTGCCATGCAGCTAGCAAAAGACTATAGGAGCAGTTTACTTTTGACATTTGTGACACAAGCGTATTGACATCCTAAACCAAGTTAATCATAACTCTTCCAACCAAATCTTCCATTTCAACAAAACATATCAGTTCGTTCATTTTCAATTACTGTTCAAAATTATTGCTGGAAACTGAATGAAGACTTAAATAGGGCAACCAGCAGAACTTATTCCCTATTCAAGGCTTACAATTGTAATTACACTGAAAAGGCAAAAATTGGGGGGAACCGTATGATTACTCTGAATAGAGACATATAATCACATCTTGAAGCCCACTTGACAGGCAGAGCTTACTCTTTCTTAACCTTAATTCCTCAATTAAAGTATGAATATTGGTACAATAAAAACAGTTCAAGCGGCAAACACTCAAGAAATCTAATCTAGCCAGACCCTCCTCGTGGCAAAACCAATCGTAACACCATTAAAATAAAGACATGATAACGTCACTCAGAGCATTCAAGAAGCAAAGCAAAACAAATGTTGAGCACAGTTGTGTCTAGACATGCTTATTAAATTGAGGAAAGGTCCCACACTGCCTTTCCCAGACACTCCAGCGACGGTAGACCCAGCCAAGCATTGAAATACAGGCTGGGAAAACATGCACCCTTAGGTAAGAAGTCTTTGGCCTGTGATGATCTCGGCGCCTGTAGCAGTACATCGCTCTTCGCAATAAACCAAAAGCGTGTCGTGAGCGATAGGCAAACCGTCTGACTTGTCTTCCCTTTACTGCTCCCTGCTCTGTATGTGATAACATCTGTCCCTGTTCGCCCGGCCCAGACGGATGGCAAACGGGGAGCGAGAGAGAGAAAGAGAGTGGTACCAGGGGATTTGGCTGGCTCTCTGTCTTCTCATTGCTACACATTCCTCCTGATGGGGAAAACAAGTCTGGGGAGCCTGGGAAGCGTATCTGAGAAACAAAGGCTTCAAGAACATGTTGGATGTCATTATCCAACAGACGACGTCAGTGATGACTTGATTCCAGAGGAAACCGGTATAAATAACAATAGAAGAGGTTACATGGAAAAATGGACTGGGTGTAGTAGACGTATCTTCCATTCTCTAATGGGCATTACATTGTCTTCATAGACGTTAAAGGCTACGTTAGAAAGATAAATAAAAGGACAAAAACTGCTTGTCAGATCTGATAAGTGGCCCACCTACCGCACAACAACTTTTCAAAATGTATGTATGTACTGTGCCTTCAGAAAGTATTCATACCCGTATTCCACATTATGTTGTGTTACAGCCTAACTTCAAAAATGATTAAATATTTAAAACATTGCACCCATCCACACACAATACCCCATAATGACAAAGTGAAACCATGTTTTTCTGAATTTTAGCAAATGTATTGAAAATTTGTACAGAGATACCTAATTTATTTTTGAGTCTGTTAGCAGACGCTCTTATCCAGAGCATCTTACAAGAGCAATTAGGTTTAAGTGCCTTGCTCACCTCCGAGTCAATACATGTTAGAATCACCTTGGCAGTGATTACAGCTGTGAGTCTTTCTGGGTAAGTCTCTAAGAGCTTTGAACACCTGGATTGTAAAAGATTTGCACTTTATGCTTTAAAAAATGTGTCAAGCTCTGTCAAGTTGTTTGTTGATCATTGCTAGACACCCATTTTCAAGTCTTGCCATAGTTTTCCAAGACAATTTAAGTCAAAACTGTAACTAGGCCACTCAGGAACATTCAATATAACCTTGGTAAGCAACTCCAGTGTATATTTGGCCATGTGTTTCCCTCTAGGATTTTGCATGTGCTTATTTCCATTCTGTTTATTTTTATCCTCGCCCCCAAAAAACTCTTTAGTCCTTGCTGATGACAAGTATACCCATAACATGATGCAGCCACTACCAAGCTGGAAAATATGAAAAGTGATACTTCGTGATATGTTTTGTTGGATTTGCCCCAAACACAATGCTTTGTATTCAGGACTTAAAGTTAATGTCATTGCCACACTGCAGTTTTACTTTGGTGCCTTATTGCAAACAGGACACATGTTTTGGAATATTTTGAATTCTGTACAGGCATCCTTCTTTTCACACTGTCATTTAGGTTAGTATTGTGGAGTAACTACAATGTTGTTGATCGACCCACAGCTCTTTCCTGTCACTGCCATTAAACTCTAACTGTTTTAACCTTTTCACACGTGAATTCCTAATCTCTAACGGTCGCCCCAGCGGGAGTTCTTGTATGCTTGTGATGTCAGAACGCACTCACTGTTCCAAAATGTGATTGTTACGCAACAGGAAAGTTAACCCTCAGGTTTACTTTAGAACAGTTTGAATTGAGGTGTGTTCCACCTCTTCATTAATTTACATAAGTAGCCCATTTCACTGTTGCGGACAACATACAGGAACTCAAGTCCTTTTGTTCACCTGACCTAGAATTCCTTACAATCAAATAATGACCATATTATCTTCTGAGAGAATTCTCTTCAATTAAAGTCACAGCTGTGTATAACCCCCCAAGCAGATACCTCGACGGCCCTGAAATAACTTCACTGGACTCTATGTAAACTGGAAAACATATATTCTGAGGCTGCATTTATTGTAGCTGGGGATTTTAACAAAGCTAAATTTGAGAACAAGGTTACCTAAACTCTACCAGCCCATTGAATTTTGCACCCGCTCGAGAAAAACATTGGACCACTTCTACTCTAAAATCAGCGATGCATACAAGGCCCTCCCACGCCCTCCTTTCGGCCAATCTGACCATGACTCCATCTTGTTGCTCGTCTCCTATAGGCAGAAACTAAAGCAGCTCGCACCCATGCTTAGGTCTATCCAACGCTGGTCTGACCAATTGGATTCCACGCTTCAAGATTGGTTCGATCACATGGACTGGGAAATATTCCGGGTAGCCTCAGATAATAACATCGACGTATATGCTGATTCGGTGAGTAAGTTTATCAGGAAGTGCATTGGAGATGTTGTACCCACTGAGATTATTGAAACCTTCCCTAACCAGAAACCGTGGATTGATGGCAGCATTCACGCAAAACTGAAAGCGCGAACCACCGCATTTAATCACTGCAAGGTGACTGGAAACATGACCGAATACAAACAGTGTAGCTATTCCCTCCGCAAGGCAAACAAACAAGCAAAGCGTCAGTATAGAGACAAAGTAGTAGCAATTCAGCGGTTCAAACGCGAGACGTATGTGGAAGGGTCTACAGACAATCACGGATTACAAAAAGAAAACCAGCCCCTTCGCAAGACATCGACGTTCTTATACACCTGCATTGCTTGCTGTTTGGGGTTTTAGGCTGGGTTTCTGTACAGCACTTTGTGACATCAGCTGATGTAATAAGGGCTTTATAAATACATTTGATTGATCCACGTCTCACTCCAAGACAAATTAAACAACTTCTTTGCGTGCTTTGAGGACAATACAGTGCCACCGACACGGCCCGCTACCAAAGACTGTGGGCTCTCCTTCAACGTGGCCGTCGTGAGTAAAACATTTAAACGTGTTAACCCTTGCAAGACTGCTGGCCCAGACGGCATCCCTAGCCGTAGGACACATTTCTACTGGTCTAATGTCTATTGCTCGTGTGTCTTGGCCCAAGAAAATCTGTTCTTCTTATTGGTGTCCTTTAGTAGTTTCTTTGCAGCAATTTGACCATGAACGCATGATTCACACAGTCTCCTCTGAACAGTTGATGTTGAGATGTGTCTGTTATGTGAACTATGTGAAGTATTTATTTGGGCTGCAATTTCTGAGGCTGGAAACTCTAATGAACTAATCCTCTGCAGCAGAGGTAACTCTGGGTCTTAATTTCCTGTGGAGGTCCTCATGAGAGCCAGTTTCATCATAGTGCTTGATGGTTTATGCGACTACACTTGAAGAAACTTTCAAAGTTCTTGACATTTTCCGGATTGACTTACCTTTATGTCTTAAAGTAATGATGGACTGTCATTTATCTTTGATTATTTGTGCTGTTCTTGCCATAATATGGACTTTTACCAAATAGGGCTATCTTCGGTATACCCACCTACCTTGTCACAACACAAATGATTGGCTCAAACTCATGAAGGAAATAAATTCCACAAATGAACTTTTAAGAAGGCACATCTGTTAGTTGAAATGCATTCCAGGTGACTACCTCATGGTGGTTGAGAGAATGCCAAGAGTGTGCAAAGCTGTCATCAAGGCAAAGGGTGGCTATTTGAAGAATCTCAAATAGAATTTGTTTAACACTTTTTTGGTTACTACATGATTCTACATGTGTAATTTCATAGTTGTGATGTCTTCACTATTATTCTACAATGTTAGAAAATAGTAAAATATAGAACAATCCAGGAATGAGTAAGTGTGTTCAAAATTTTGACTGGTACTTGCTGGAATGGAAAATGACAGTCAACAGTGCAGTACTGGGCTATTTATGAGGAAGGAGTAGGCTGTCCTTGTAAATAAGAATTTGTTCATAACTGACTTGCCTAGTTAAATAAAGGTTTCCATAGAGCATAACATTTCTGCACCCTAATTTTATAATTCTTGTCTAACCAATACCCAAATGGAGATTAAGTGAAATATAAACATCCGCATTTGAATGTCCTTTTTTCTCATTATTTTATTTTATTAACGAAAGCATAAAGATGTTGATGAAGAAATACTGTAATGCTGTTTTGAGTTATAAATGTAACCCTTTAGAGTACTTAAGCATCGAATACATTGCAAGTTGAGGGATTTTCACAACAGTAGCCGGGTTATATAAAGTCTATTGTCCTGCTAATAGGAAACATTTGCATGACGGGCTACACCTGCTACAGTTTTGATGTCTTCACTATTATTCTACAATGTAGAAAATAGTAAAAATAGAAAAATCCTTGAATGAGTAGATGTGTCCAAACTTTTGACTGGTACTTGCTTAATTAATTTGATTATAATGATGGTGTTTCTGCTATGATGGAACGGAAAATATGGCGCTGTACAACGTGATGTCCGGCAGTACAGTACTGGACTATTTAATATCTTTACCATTTTCCTTACATTTAGAGGATTGGAGGACTCTATATTAATATCTAAGGGGCATTTTCCGTTAGGATCTGTGAGAATATCTAAGGGGCTTTTAAATCATTTAATGAATAATAATAATCGCTTTGTTTAAAAAGTAACAACATTTTGGAGATTTCGTTTTCATTTAACCTAGAGTGAGCGAGAAAAAAGCTATTCTTGAACATGGGGTGAGACATTCTCACTAATTTGTAAATAAAGCCAGGTATTTAGAATGATTTATTTCTGGAGGAACCTAACTTGATTATTTAGCAGACATCACTTGCTTATATTCAGTCAACATATATCTTAAGAATATCATGGAATATTTTAGTTTCTCCATGCTTATCTCAGAGCAGCGCGAAACGGTGCTGAAATAGATGGCCACAGCAGGAAGGCTATCTCTCTTCGGTTACACATCCTTGGAATAGCAGAACAGCATAACGGTCCGGGCGGCCCTTGTGGTGCCTGATGAGCAGTTGGTCAAGTTCTGTTGTCAGAAGAGAGATGGAAATGTCAGGGTGAACCAAAAACCTGACGAACCCGCTAGGTACTGTACTGTATGTTGACTCTGCCTGTCGGAGGTGCAGTTCCAGAGCTCACAAGTGTGCCTGGCATGGATTGTGATGCCGTCTCGTTCCTTTTCAAAACGTGAGTGAGTCAATGACTATTCAAGCCATTGACTCACTGATGAATAAAGATGATGAGCGATCGGCAAAGACAATCTGTAATCTGCGGGCATCACGGCTCGGTAAGAAATGTTTTATATATGCATATATATACAGTTGAAGTCGGAAGTTTACATACACTTAGGTTGGAGTCATTAAAACTCATTTTTCAACCACTAAACAAATTTCAAACTATAGTTTTGGCAAGTCGGCTAGGACATCTACTTTGTGCATGACACAAGTCATTTCCCAACAATTGTTTACAGACAGATTATTTCACTTATAAATAACTGTATCACAATTCCAGTGGGTCAGAAGTTTACATACACTAAGTTGACTGTGCCTTTAAACAGCTTGGAAAATTCCAGAAAATGATGTCATGGCTTTAGAAGTTTCTGATAGGCTAATTGACATCATTTGAGGGAATTGGAGTTGTACCTGTGGATGTATTTCAAGGCCTACCTTCAAACTCAGTGGCTCTTTGCTTGACATCATGGGAAAATCAAAAGAAATCAGTCAAGACCTCAGAAAAAAAATGGTAGACCTCCACAAGTCTGGTTCATCCTTGGGAGCAATTTCCAAATGCCTGAAGGTAACACGTTCATCTGTACAAACAAAAGTACGCACGTATAAACACCATGGGACAACACAGCCGTCATACCGCACAGGAAGGAGACGCATTCTGTCTCCTAGAGATGAACGTACTGTACTTTGGTGCGAAAAGTGCAAATCAATCCCAGAACAACAGCAAAAGACCTTGTGAAGATGCTGGAGGCAACCGGTAAAATAGCATCTATATCCACAGTAAAACGAGTCCTATATTGACATAACCTGAAAGGCCTCTCAGCAAGGAAGAAGCCACTGCTCCAAAACCGCCATAAAAAAAGCCAGACTACGGTTTGCAACTGCACATGGGGACAAAGATCGTACTTTTTGGAGAAATGTCCTCTGGTCTGATGAAACAAAAATAGAACGGTTTGGCCATAATGACCATTGTTATGTTTGGAGGTAAAAGGGAGAGGCTTGCAAGCCGAAGAACACCATCCCAACCCTCAAGCACGGGGGTGGGAGCATCATGTTGTGGGGGTGCTTTGCTGCAGGAGGTACTGGTGCACTTCACAAAATAGATGGCATCTAGAGGTAGGAAAATGACGTGGGTATATTGAAGCATCATCTCCAGACATCAGTAAGGAAGTTAAAGCTTGGTCGCAAGTGGGTCTTCCAACTGGGCAATGACCCCAAACATACTTCCAAAGTTATGGCAAAATGTCTTAAGGACAACAATGTCAAGGTATTGGAGTGGCCATCACAAAGCCCTGACCTCATTCCTATAGAAAATTTGTGGGCAGAACTGAAAAAGCGTGTGCGAGCAAGGAGGCATACCAACCTGACTCCGTTACACCAGCTCTGTCAGGAGGAATGGGACAAAATTCACCCAACTTATTGTGGGAAGCATGTGGAAGGCTACCCGAAACATTTGACCCAAGTTAAACAACTTAAAGGCAATGCTACCAAAAACGAACTGAGTCTATTTAAACTTCTGACCCACTGGGAATGTGATGAAATAAATAAAAACTGAAATAAATAATTTTCTCTACTATTATTATGACATTTCTCATTCTTAAAATAAAGTGGATATCCTAACTGACCTAAAACAGGGATTTTTTACAAGGAATTTTTACTAGGAATTTTTACTAGGATTAAATGTCAGGAATTGTGAAAAAACTGAGTTTAAATGTATATGGCTAAGGTGTATGTAAACTTCCGACTTTAACTCTTTTTTTTATATATAATTCTCAGAACATTAACCATGTGTGTTCCCTTGTTTTGTACTGTTCTGTAGTTTCGACCTAATAATTAATCTGACAAACAAAGAACTTTGCGTCCTGCAGGCCCAGTCATGGATCAAAACTGGCGAGACATTCAATGACGTCATCTTCACAGACGAATCAACCGTGGCCCTTGGGAAATTTGCTGAAATTTGCTAAAGAAAATCAAGAAGATAACGAAAGCATAAAGATGTTGTTGAAGAAATGCTTTTTGAGTTAGAAATCTAACACTTTAGAGTACTTAAGCATCGAATACATTGCAAGTTGAGGGATTTTCACAACAGTAGCCGAGCTATAAAAAGTCTATTGTCCTGCTAATAGGAATCATTTGCATGATGGGCTACATTCTTTATTGTAACCACAATGTCATACATAATTTGTATCTACCTTTCCAATTACTTTTAAAGTTTGGAATTACAAATGTGTGCTCTTTTTAGCTCGAACGTGCAGACTTTTTTCTTTAAATGATTGTTTTATGTAGGATGCTACATTTTTGACCAGTTGCAATTGTAAGTAGGCCTAATAAAAAAAATCCTACTGCTATTAGGCTTTTTAAGCCTCATAGCCTACCTCAGCCAGTTAAGTTATTTTATATAGGTCTAGGCTCCGAAGAAATAGACTCCAATTAAGCCCTCTTCAAACGGCACTCGCACATCTTAGCTATCTTTTTTTGCAGGTGCATGGCAACAGGCGGATAAGATGAGGAAAAAGAAGAAGGAACCCGCACACTGTTCTTGATCGTATCACTGATCTTTAATAAGCCTTACGTATCGGCCTTCGTCAGAGCTTTTGTGAGTTTTTTAAATTAGCACCCTTATGTAGACCTAGCCACACCCACATCCGTTCCACGCATGGAAAGGGGTTGGAGGCGAAGGAAAAACAAATAAGTGCTACCAAATATATCAATATGCATTTCATAAATATTCAAATAAAGTGTGTACATAAAACGTATTAAACACGTCTGTAAAACCACTATGAGGACATCGACCTACCAAGCAAGTTTTCATAAATCATTGGGTACAGTGTAAGAAAAACGTCAGAGTAATCTGAAATAGGAGCATAATTCATGTTCAAATTTACAACATAACATAGTAAACTTCCGACTTCAACTGTACATAGGCATTTCATCATTAAGACCTTTAGAAAATAATGTCTGGAGGGTGAAAATCCCAAAACATTCTGGATGATTTTCTTTTGTGGCTGGCAGTTGGCATGGACCAAATTATCACGGAAATAGCTTTAGCGGGTCTTTTTTGTAGCAGTTCATCTCGTGTTTCCCACAAATTAAGAGCTTCATCCACACATTCTGGAGAATAGCCTCTTCTTAGAAACCTATTGCGCATCTCCGCTGCTTTTTCTAGATAGTCCTGAAAATTATTTGTTGCAAGTTGAGGAGGAGGGAGGATTTCACATCTAGCTCAAGTTGGGGAGGGGAGGGGGGTTCACACCTTGCTAGAATATTAAACAATTCTTTAGTAAAGGTTGAATAGTCTATTGTTCAGCTAATAGCCCACGCTTGCTACGCTTGTGAAAAACTAATAATAATACTTTTTCCACTTTCCACATGTTAAAGATTCCAATAGATAAAGTGTTTTTAGCCACAATTGGCCCCAACCCCAATTAATACCTTTGGCCACAGTCGATAGCGTGCTGGACTTTGGGCTAGAATGTTGAGTGTTCGAAACCTACTCCCTGCTTGCTGTAATGAATGAGTTTGAGACACCTGGTATTGGAAATGGCTGAAAAAACTTGCTAAATAGCAATTTTCGTAAATTAACTTTATGACAAAGAATATGCACAATCGTTTATCTCTACATTAAATAACAAATTCCTCTCAATTGTTCATTTTTTGCTTGACTCGTTATGACATTATAACTACATACATTTGCTTCCCCGTAATGTTTTGTCAGCCATATTTGCTGAAGTCACCAGGGACGGGTGGTCCGTGTCAAATTCGTCATTGGAACCACTCGATATGGTTGGTCATATTAAAACCTTGGGACCCAAATGCATAATGAGTTCTCTAACTCCCCCTTGTGGTCTGGAGCAACAAAGCCATGATGCTGGGTACCTCTAACTCCCACTGTGTAAGCTCGCAACTTTTAAAGGAGGAATGTGTGGCGTCATGTTTGCTGACATCATACAATGCTTTCTGGTTGTCACGTAAGTGTCTGTCAGACCAAAGGTATTATAACGGGATAGTTCAATCGACGAGGAAAAATACAAATTAAATTAACTTCTTATGGGCAGGTGGGACGGTAGCCACCTGGCCAACATCCTGTTAAATTGCAGAGCACGAAATTCAAACTACAGAATTATAAATATTTAACTTTCATAAAATCGCAAGTGTAATACATCAAAATAAAGCTTAACTTTTTGTTAATCCAGCCGCTCTGTCAGATTTAAAAAAGGCTTTACGGGCGAAAGCACACCATTTGATTAACTGAGGACAGCGCCCCGCATACAATACCATGAAAAACATATTTCGATATAATAAATGCCTTACCTTTGATGATCTTCTTCTGTTGGCACTCCAAAAGGTCCCAGTTACATCACAAATGGTCCTTTTGTTCGATAATGTCCTTCTTTATATCCATAAAAACTCAGTTTAGCTGGCGCGCTTCAGTCAATAATCCACCCAGTTTCCCTCCATCAAAATGCATACAAAATGAATCCCAAATATTACTAATAAACTTTTCCAAACAAGTCAAACAACGTTTATAATCAAACCTCAGGTACCCTAATACGTAATTAAATGATAAAATTTAAGACGGAGAATCGTTATTGTCTTTACAGGAGAAGAATACCAAAGAACGCGTTCTCATTCACACGCTTGGAAACACTACAGCCAAAATGGGAGCTACCTAGAAAAACTACAATTTCTGGCTCATTTTTCCAAAACCCAGCCTAAAACTCTTTCTAAAGACTGTTGACATCTAGTGGAAGCCCTAGGAACTGCAATATGGGAGGACTTCGCCTTATAATAAAAGTGACAGCCATTGAACATAATGGTAGGCTGAATATTTTTTTGGGGGGATTGTTTGTCCTCTGGGTTTCGCCTGCCATATCAGTTCTGTTATACTCACAGACATTATTTTAACAGTTTTAGAAACATTAGAGTGTTTTCTATCCAAATCTCCGCATATCCTAGCTTCTGGGCCTGAATAACAGGCAGTTTACTTTGGGCACGCTTTTTACTGCCCCCTACCCAAGAGAGGTTAACCCCCCCCACAAACCCCATCCATGTGTAGCTTTCACGCTACGGTTAGGCTAGGCAGTAGGCTTGTACTTGGGTGATGATCTGTGAGGTGATAACATTTTATTTGCTTTGTGATTTGTCAAAAACGGTAAACGACTTGTCAAGTCATGCGCTCCGGTTCTTGTGTACATTAAAGATTTGTAATATGCTGAAAAGTGGCTAAATTCAGTTCATATTTTTCATGTAATGGGCGCAGTCATCGTTGACTTTCTTTATTTGCGTCTTATAGTGAGTGGCATTATGGGATTGGGGAGTTTTCCCTTGTCTAACAAACAAACATGGCTGCAATCTTAAAGAATTTAGCTGCTGTTAGTTTAGCTGACACGCATCTCTTTTCTAAGCAATATTACATTTCTCCATTGTGCTCAACAGAGATGTGGTTCATTGTAAACAAGTCTAGCTGTTAGGTCACCAACTTATCTTTAGTTTTTTTGTCAACGTAACCTGTTATTTAGACTGGTTTATGGAATGAGTTTGGCTGAGGATGTGTTCCGTGTGCTGTTTGGATGATAAAATGTGCATTTATCGTTTACATTAAAATGTGAAATTGAAGAATAAGTTGTGAAGACCTTGGATGGAGTTTCAATACACCCAGTCACTACAAAGATACAGGCATCTGCTCGGAGACTTCACCATGAGGCCAGTGGTCACTTTAACCCTTTGATGCGTACTATCACATATGTGTGATCAATGTTGACTGGTCTCTGCAGCGTAGCATCCCAAATATGTGATTGGAACAGTAGCAAAAGAAAGGAAGATGCAACAAAAGTATCTAAACCATGTTTTGTGTATGTCATTGGCCTACGCATTATACTCCATAATGTCAAAGTGGAATTATGTTTTTTGAAAAGCTGAAATGTCTTGAGTCAATAAGTATTCAACCCCTTTGTTTTGGCAAGCCTAAATAAGTTCAGGACAAAAATGTGCCTAACAGGTCACATAATAAGTTGCATGGACTCACTCTGTGTGCAATAATGGTGTTTAAAAACTTCTTAAGGCCAGGTGGCACTATTTTCACATCCGGATGAAAAGTGTGCCCACAGTAAACTGCCTGCTACTCAGGCCCAGAAGCTAGGATATGCATATTATTAGTAGATGTGGATAGAAAAAACTCTGAAGTTTCTAAAACTGTTTGAATGATGTCTGGAAGTATAACGGAACTTATTTGGCAGGTGAAACCCCGAGGACAAACCATCCAGGATTTTGTTTTTTTGAGGTCACTCTTTTCAATGGGTTTTCTATGGGGATCTAGATTTCTAAGGCACTTGCTTGCAGTTCCTATCGCTTCCACTGGATGTCAACAGTCTTTAGAAATTGGTTGGTGACTTTCCTTTGAGAAATGATGTAGGGCAGTTCAGAACGAGGGTCGAGTGAAGTGTACTGTTTGTTAGAGGCGCATGACCTGAAAGCTCGCTCCACTTTGTTTTTATCCGCTATTGAACACAGTTTATCCCGTCTTAAATTTTATCGATTATTTACGTTAAATACCTAAAGTTGTATTAGGAGAGTTGTTTGAAATGTCTGGATCAAGTTTACAGGTAACTTATTAGATACTTTGTAGTCATGTTGCGCGAGTTGGAACCGGTGTATTTTCAGAATTAAACGCGCCAAATAAATGGACATTTTGCGGATATAACGACAGAATTAATTGAACAAAAGGTCCATTTGTGATGTTTAATGGACATATTGGAGTGCCAACAGAAGAAGATCTTCAAAGGTAAGGCATAAATTATATGTTATTTCTGACTTTTGAGTTGTGCCTGGCAGGTTGAATTCTGATTTTCATGTGTATGTTTGATGGGGTGCTGTCCTCAGATAATAGCATGGTTTGCTTTTGCCATACAGCCTTTTTGAAATCAGACACTGTGGCTGGATTAACAAGAAGTTCATCTTTAAACCGATGTATAGCACTTGCATGTTTTATGATTTATTATGAGTATTTCTGTTCTTGAATTTGGCGCGCTGCTATTTCACTGGGTGTTGTCAAATCAATCCCGTTAACGGGATTGGCGCGCGAAGGGATCACGTACCACACACAATTATTTGTAACGTCCCTAAGTCGGGTAGTGAATTTCAAATGCAGATTCAACCACAAAGACCAGGGAGGTTTTCCAATGCCTCGCAAAGAAGGACACCTATTAGTAGATGGGTAAAAATATAAATAAAAAGCAGACATTGTAAATTCCTTTGAGCATGGTGTAGTTATTAGTTACACTTTGGATGGTAAATCAATACAAAGATACAGGCGTCCTTCCTAACTCAGTTGCCAGTGAGGAAGGAAACCACTTAGGGATTTCACCATAAGGTCAATGGTGACTTCAAAACAGTTATAGTTTAATGGCTTTGATAGGAGAAAACTGAGGATGAACAATATTGTAGTTACTCCACAATACCAACCTAATTGACAGAGTGAAAAAAAGGAAACCTGTACAGAATAAGATCAGACACGGACAGAGTATGATTAGCTCGGTTTCAAGGGTGTTTATTTAAATAATAAATCAAAAAAGAAAAGGATAGGATAGGTCTCCCCCATAAGACCCTCTCCGGGATACAGTCTTCTGGGCTCCGGGTCTTGCTGTATCCTGTCAGGCACAAAAACTGACCACCCTCCTCATACCTCTGCAACCGTCCCCAACTATACAGGAGTCCTTTCTTCCCCCGCTCTTCGCCGTGTGTTGCCCTTCTGGCAGCTTTATGGGCCTTGCACAGCTGGTGAGCAATCAGCCCTTGATTACTCATCAGCTCCCAATCAGCCCCAATTAGTCCTGGCCAGAGAGCCTTTCGAGACCTGGCACGTCCAGCAGATGGAGCCATCTCCTCGTGATGTATACTCCGTCTGTCACCAGGCCTCGACGAGTCTCCCCCTGGTGGCTGACCTGCTGTACGCCACAGTACGCACCCATTAAGAAGATGACTGTAAAAACTATTAAATCCCCTTGGATTGACGAGGAATTGAAAAAGTGTATGGTTGAGAGGGATGAGGCAAAAGGTATGGCAAATAAGTCTGGCAGCTCAACTGATTGGCAAACATACTGAAAATTAAGAAATCATGTGACTAAACAAAATAAAAAATTAACTATACTATGAAACAAAGAAATTATATAAAGAATGATAGTAAAAAGCTTTGGGGCACCTTAAATTACATTTTGGGAAAAAAGGCCAACTCGGCTCCATCGTTCATTGAATCAGATTTCTCATTCATCACAAAACCCACTGATATTGTCAACTTCTTTAATTACTTTTTCAATGGCAAGATAAGCAAACTTAGGAACGACATGCCAGCAACAAACACTGACACTACACATCCAAGTATATCAGACCAAATTATGAAAGACAAGAATTGTACTTTTGAATTCAGTATAGTCAGCGTGGAAGAGGTGAAAAAAGTATTGTCTATCAACAATGACAAGCCACCGGGGTCTGACAATCTGGAAGGAAAATGATTGAGGACGATATTGCCACTCCTATTTGCCGCATCTTCAATTTAAGCCTACTAGAAAGTGTGTGCCGTCAGGCATGGAGGGAAGCTAAAATCATTCCGCTACCCAAGAATAGTAAAGCCTCCTTTACTGGCTCAAATAGCCAACCAATCAGTCTGTTACCAACCCTTAGTAAACTTCTGGAAATTGTGTTGGACCGGATACAATGCTATTTCATGGTAAACAAATTAACAACAGACTTTCAGCACGCTTATAGGGAAGGATACTCAACAAGCACAGCACTTACACAAATTACTGATGATTGGCTGAGAGAAATTGATGATAAAATGATTGGGAGAGCTGTCTTGTTAGACTTCAGTGCAGCTTTTGAAATTATCAATCATAGTCTGCTGCTGGAAAAACTTAAGTGTCATCAAATCAAACTATTTGTCACATGCGCCGAAAACAACAAGTGTAGACTTTACCATAAAATGCTTACTTACAAGCCCTTAACCAACAGTGCAGTTCAAGAAGAGTTAAGAAAATATTTACCAAGTAGACTAAAATAAAAAGTAACACAATGAGAATAACAATAACGAGGCTATATACAGGGGGCACCGGTACCAAGTCAGTGTGCGGGGGTACAGGCTAGTTGAGGTAATCCGTACATGTCATTGGGGGCGAAGTGACTATGCATAGATAACAAACAAACAGTGAGAAGCAACAGTGTACAAAAAGGGGGGGGGGGTCATTGTAAATTGTCTGGTGGTGATTTTATGTATTGTTCAGCAGTCTTATGGCTTGGGGGCAGAAGATTTACACCCTCTGCTATAATGTGGATAAAGAGTTACTTGTCTAACAGAAAACAGAGGGTGTTTTTTAATGGAAGCCTCTCAAACACCATCCCCATGGTAGTTGGTTAGGCCCCTTGCTTTCTTCCATTTTTACTAACGACATGCCACTGACTTTGAGTAAAGCCAGAGTTTCTATGTATGCGGATGACTCAATACTATATACGTCAGCTACTAAAGAGACTGAAATGACTGCAACACTTAACAAAGAGTTGCAGTTAGTTTCAGAGTGGGTGGAAAGGAATAAGTTAGCCCTAAATATTTCTAAAACTTAAAGCCTTTTGTTTGGGACAAAACATTAACTGAACCCCAAACCTCAACTAAATCTAGTAATAAATAATGTGGAAATTGAACAAATTGAGATGACTAAACTGCTTGGAGTAACCCTAGATTGTAAACTGTCATGGTCAAAACATATTGATGCATTAGTAGCTAAGATGGGGAGAAGTCTGTAATAAAGCGAGGCTTTGCCTTAACAACACTATCAACAAGGCAGGTCCTACAGGCCCAAGTTTTGTCGCACCTTGACTACTTGTTCAGTCGTGTGCTCAGGTGCCACAAAAAAGGACTTAGGAAAATTGCAATTGGCTCAGAACAGGGCAGCATGGCTGGCCCTTGGATGTACACAGAAAGCTAATATGAATAATATGCATGTCAATCTCTCCTGGCTCAAAGTGGAGAAGAGATTGACTTCATCACTACTTTTATTTATGAAAGGTATTGACATGTTGAATGCACCGAGCTGTATGTCTAAACTACTGGCACACAGCTCGGACACCCATGCAATCCCCACAAGACATGCAACAAGAGGTCTCTACACAGTCCCCAAGTCCAGAACAGACTATAGGAGGCACACAGTACTACACAGAGCCATGACTACATGGAACTCTATTCCACATCAAGTAAATGATGCAAGCAGTAAAATTAGATTAAAAAAACACCTTATGGAACACAGTAGACTGTGAAGCAACACAAACAGGCGCAAACACATACAGTGGGGAGAACAAGTATTTGATACACTGCCGATTTTGCAGGTTTTCCTACTTACAAAGCATGCAGAGGTCTGTAATTTTTATCATAGGTACACTTCAACTGTGACAGACGGAATCTAAAACAAAAATCCAGAAAATCACATTGTATGATTTTAAATAATTAATTTGCATTTTATTGCATGACATAAGTATTTGATACATCAGAAAAGCAGAACTTAATATTTGGTACAGAAACCTTTGTTTGCAATTACAGAGATCATACAATTCCTGTAGTTCTTGAAAAGGTTTGCACACACTGCAGCAGGGATTTTGGCCCACTCCTCCACACAGATCCTTCAGGTTTCGGGGCTGTCGCTGGGCAATACGGACTTTCAGCTGGAGCAGATTGAGAGCTTCAAGTTCTTTGCTGTCCACATCACCAACAAACTATCATGGTCCAAACACACTAAGACAGTCGTGCAGAGGGCACGACAAAGCCTATTTCCCCCTCAGGAGACTGAAAAGATTTGGCATGGGTCTTCAGATCCTCAAAAGGTTCTACAGCTGCACCATCGAGAGCATCCTGACTGGTTACATAACTGCCTGCTTTGGCAACTGCTCGGCCTCCGACCACAGGGCACTAGAGGGTAGTGCGTACTGTCCAGTACATCACTGGGGCCAAGCTTCCTGTCATCCAGGACCTCTATACCAGAGTGTGTCAGAGGAAGGCCTTAAATTGTCAAAGACTCCAGCCACTCCAGTCTAGTTCCAAAAAAACTTCTTAACAGCTTCTACCCCCAATCCATAAGACTCCTGAAAAGCTCATCAAAGGGCTACCCAGACTATTACGTCTTTTCACTGTCAACTGCGTTTATTTTCAGCAAACTTAACATGTGTAAATATTTGTATGAACATAACCAGATTCGACAACTGAGACATAAACTGAACCAGTTCCACAGATGTGTGATTAACCTGTCTGGGACTGGGGTTCTGCTAGCGGAAATTGCAGGGCTCAAAATTCAATCAACAGAAATTCAATTTTTTCAAACATACAAGTATTAGACACCATTTTAACGATAAAATTCTCGTTAATCCAACCACAGTGTCCGATTTCAAAAAAGCTTTTCGGCGAAAACAGAACATATCATTATGTTAGGTCAGCAACTAGTCACAGAAAGCATACAGCAATTTTCCAACCAAAGAGAGGAGACAAAAAAAGCAGAAATATTGATCAAATGAATCACTAACCTTTGATATTCTTCATCAGATGACACTCCCGGGACAACATGTTACACAATACAAGTATGTTTGTTCGATCAAGTTCATATTTATATCCAAAAACCTCAGTTTACATTTGGCTTTGCCTCCAAAACATCCGGTGAATTTGCACAGAGCCACATCAAATCACAGAAATACTCATAATAAACATTGATAAAAGATACAAGTGTTATTCACAGATTTAAAGATATACTTCTCCTTAAATCAAGCGCTGTGTCAGATTTCAAAAAAACTTTACGGAAAAAGCAAACCATGCAATAATCGGAGTACGGCGCTCAGAGACCAACACAAGCCAAGAAGATCCAAACCCACGACGCGTGTGCAAGTCCAGCGGAAAGTACGGACGAAATGTTATATTACAGGTCGTAGAAACATGTCAAACTAAGTATACAACCAATCTTTAGGATGTTTTTAACATAAATCTTCAATAATGTTCCAACCGGAGAATTCCTTTGTCTGTAGAAAAGCAATGCAACGCGAGCTACCTCTCACATGACCGCGCATCACGAGCTCAAAACATTCTGCCAGACCTCTGACTCATTCCCCTCTCATTCGCCCCCACTTCACAGTAGAAGCCTCAAACAAAGTTCTAAAGACTGTTGACATCAAGTGGAAGCCTTAGGAAGTGCAACATTACCAATATCCCACTGTATCTTCAATAGGGAATGAGTTGAAAATCGACCAACCTCAGATTTCCCACTTCCTTGTTGGATTTTTTCTCAGGTTTTTGCCTGCCATATGAAAGGAATGGCCCTAGCCCTCACGCTCCTATCCAAATGGTCCCAGACGTGCTCAATAGGATTGAGATCTGGGCTCTTCGCTGTCCATGGCAGAACACTGACATTCCTGTCTTGTGAAAATCACGCACAGAACGAGCAGTATGGCTGGTGACATTGTCATGCTGGAGGGTCATGTCCGGATGAGCTGCGGGAAGGGTACCACATGAAGGAGGAGGATGTCTTCCCTGTAACGCACAGCGTTGAGATTGCCTGCAATGACAACAAGCTCAGTCCGATGATGCTGTGACACATCGCCCCAGACCATGACGGACCCTCCACCTCCAAATCGATCCCGCTCCAGAGTACAGGCCTCAGTGCAATGCTCATTCCTTCGACGATAAACGCGAATCCGACTATCACCTCTGGTGAGACAAAACCGCGACTCGTCAGTGAAGTGCACTTTTTGCCAGTCCTGTGTGGTCTGGTGAGGTCCTGCCTTACAACAGGCCTACAAGCCCTCAGTCTAGCCTCTCTCAGCCTACTGCGGACAGTCTGAGCACTGATGGAGGGATTGTGCATTCCTGGTGTAACTTGGGCAGTTGTTGTTGCCATCCTGTACCTGTCCCGCAGGTGTGATGTTCGGATGTACCGATCCTGTGCAGGTGTTGTTACACGTGGATGATCAGCTGTCCGTCCTGTCTCCCTGTAGCTCTGTCTTAGGCGTCTCACAGTACGGACATTGCAATGTATTGCCCTGGCTACATCTGCAGTCCTCATGCCTCCTTGTGGCATGCCTAGGACATGTTCCTACACATGAGCAGGGACCCTGGGCATCTTTCTTTTGGTGTTTGTCAGAGCCAGTAGACAGGCCTCTTTAGTGTCCTAAGTTTTCATAACTGTGACCTTAATTGCCTACCATCTGTAAGCTGTGAGTGTCTTAACGACCGTTCCACAGGTGCATGTTCATTGAACAAGCATGGGAAACAGTGTTTAAACCCTTTACAATGAAGATCTGTGAAGTTATTTGGATTTTTACTAATTATCTTTGAAAGACAGGGTCCTGAAAAAGGGACGTTTCTTTTTTTACTGAGTTTATACCATTGATAAGATTCCTACAAAATGATCTGCTTTTCATAGACAAGTATTCTTAGCGTGGTCGTTAATATATAAACATGATTTTTCCCCGCATAGGCATTTCATTTGGAACAATTAGGACATTTTGTATAGAAACAAGTCTTTATTTTTTAAGAACTGGTTTAATAATCATATCCTGCTGGTGAGTCAACTTTTTAATGCAGAAGGATGGTTAATTATGAGGAATTTTTATCTCGTTACAATATCCCTGTTACACCAAGAGAGTCATAGTCTTTGATGCTATTTCAACTGGAACTCTCATGTTGTTTAGAGGTGTAACCAGACCTCAACTTCTCGATCTACCCTCGCTTAATCCAGTTGACTCTCCAATAGGAAAAATGTGTTTCTCCTTGCTCCCTCAGAACAACAGATCTATACGTGCTTTATTTCAAAGGGATATTTTATCCATTCCTTATGTCACAACTTACTGATATACATTTGTCAATAATATCTGTTGGGAAAAAGTCAGGTTACTTCCTCCCAATAACATTTCTATGTGAGAATTCCCAGAACAACCTGAGATACCAAAAATATTTTTTGGGCTATTCTGGCATGGAATCACCCATACAGTGTATCTCTTTATCGCTGTAGTAAGGTGTAAGACGCTCTCCTAAGCCTTTATTAGAAGTACAGTAATAAATGGAAAGGCCAGGATTGGAGGAGTACGGGTGCGGTATGATATCTACAGTATAATAAGGTAGCACAGCATTGTCTCACATGACATCTCCTAACCAACTAGACCAGGCTTGACGGATGAAAATGAAACAGGGAGGGACTACATTTATACATTGTTTAATGAAAAAAAAAAAAACTTTATTTTAACAGGGAAGACATATTGAGACATAGGTCTCGTTATCAAATGCGCCCTTTTTGCGTGTCCCAGTTAGCACACCTCGTCACTTGTACCAACCAATTACTCAATGACTGTCTTAGCCGAATCGTGTGGTCACTCAATCTGACACCACAATCTGAATGGATGTCTGATGTGTATTAGCTCGACAAATTGTTTGTCTATTTTCTCCTGGCCAATACTGCACTGTGGCTTATTTCTGATGAAGACATTGTCTCTCGCTGCCAGATGTCAGGTTAATTGAGTGTCCGGATTCCCCATTAGGAAGCAGTCATCTTGGCCTGATGCGTCGACTACATCTAGAGCAGTGGTTACCTACCAGGGGTACTAGGACCCTATCCACAGGGGGCACTTGAGAAGACTCATGAGGCCATAGGCCTGATGGTATAATGCACGAGGAGGTACATCAGGGGTACTTTGAGTAAAATTCAGTTGGTGGTACAGTAACCGAAAAAGGTTGAGAAACACTGATCTAGAAAAAAAACATTCAACGCCACGTCAATTAGAGACTCTCTCTACCTTCAACCCCCCCTTCTCCCTTCAGTGCCTTTCCCCTTTTCTCTCCCATCTCTTCCCCTCTCTTTCCCTGCAGCCCCCCCCCCCCCCCCCCCCTCTTTCTCTCTCTCTGTATCTCCATCTATCATTTCCATGCAACTGATCAAATACGATGTCGGCACACTTCTCCATGCTGTCCTCCCAGCATCAGGAAAATGTTACTCCTTTTCACGTCACCATCACACCCCTCTTCCCAATGTCATACACTGACGAGTATCTAGGAAACGTCATGTATGCACCCATTGTTTATGTATTTCTCCCTGTCTTCTGTCCTTCCGTTACACGTCGCAGGCAGTGGTAACTTATGCTGCAACACCTCTCAATCCCTGCCAGTCGAAGTATGTAGAAGGGGATGTACTTTAACATTTCACTCTGCCATCTTTCCTTCTCCTCGATGTCATGGTCTGTCGAGTATCTAAGAAACTGGATGGATGGATGGATGTACCCGGCACTTGTTTATTTTAAAAAGCTTAAAAGGAATGGGGGATTCTGGCTGCTGAAATAGCTAGACAAGTCTGGCCTAAGTTGTATAATGTAAGACAGCTAGGATGCGTCCCAAATGAAACCCTGTTCAAATGGGCAATGGTCAAAAGAAGTGTACTATATATGGAATAGGGTGCCATTTGGAACTCATCCCTACAGCTCGAGCTATCAAGTCAAAATACGGGGTGACAAACCCGGTTGGGAACGAATGATAATGAGAAGAAGAAATGACTCCCTCTTTCTCTCTCCCTCTCCTAGAGCTGCCCAGACATTGCAAGCCAGACAGGTAGAAAAAGGGATAATATTAACCTTACTTTGTAATCTCCGACATAGCTTGCTAGCTGACTGAAAAAAAAAACTTTCCTATTTACAAGAATAAACTTGTTTCTGGAAAAGTTGGAGTATTATTTATGAGTACTTGTAAATGCCAGTGCCCTTATACTGTATGACGCAAATGCAATTTGACAGGTGCAGAGGCATAGGCAAAATTCCTTGACGTGCTTCGCAGTTAGTGAGATAGTTGGTAGTCTGTGAAAAAGAATGGTGCAAACACAATTATTTGTGCATTTCTCGGTGTAAACAAATTAAGCGAGCTGCGCTTTCAAGTCATTTGTGAATCATTCAAAAAATATATAATAATAAAGTGGTAAGTATCCCTGCCTGTCACACTAGGCTCAATTTCACAACAGTGAGGAAGGCTTCTTTGTGGTGGTCCTGCATGGCTCAATTGGTAGATAATCTCTCATGGACAGACTACGTAAATATAAATTGTATGTACTAGATCTGTCATGATACAACAGGATGCGTGAGTTAACAAGCAGCATTAGTTCTGGTGCTTTGGACAAATCACGATTTCGCATGTGTTAGCATCTTTCCAATTTCAAAAGGGGAGGAGACATTTGGCCCATAGTCTTTCCTGTAACTTGCAAAGAGACACGGTAGAGCTCTTCATTCCGGTTCCAATCTTTTCTCTTAACACATATGGACCCAGAACTTAATTGAGCATATGCCCAATTCTGCGAGACTTTAGTCTAGCATCTGACCTATTACGCGAGACTTTCCTTCTGGGTTAACCAAGATTAAATGGCAGAGCATGGAGCTTGCAACGTCATGATCCATGTCAGTAACACAACCAAATATATTTGGAAAATCTGAATTGAATACACTGACTTGTACAGTATATGATTGCTTCAAGCTTCTTGTTGAAAAAGTCCAACACGAGAGCACAGAATGGAATTCAGCCTAACCCAAGCCAGAAAGGTAGTTCTTCACTCAGAGAAAGCTACAACACATTGCTAATGAGAGGAATTGCAATACAGTTTGACTGTGCGGCACAATAGTTTCACAGGAGCTGAGTCTTTTTAATGTCACGGAAAGATGGTATGAGGGTCATGTTCATTACGGCATGCAATGAAAAACAACGAGAAACGTTTTGCGATGGATAATGATTGTTTCATAGAGTCCCTCCCTTCCTGTTTTTTTCAATAGAATTTCTTCCGTTTAGTGCCTAATTAACATAACCCAGAATTGGGTTGACAGGGGATTCCTGCAGCAGGACCACCTGTGGAGGGAAATCTCAAAATCCCTCTGTGGTGGTACTCACCACTCTGATTGGTCCTTTGGTCAGTTACGGAGTGCACACAACTCACCGAATGTTGATCTGCCGTTAATTTGTTTTTTGTTTGTTCGCCCTTTGTTCGGTGCGGTATGTTTTAGGGACCACTTGTCGGTGGGGGTCTAACTGACAACATTTTCGTGCGATTCTACATGTACACCACTGCACCAATGCACTCTCTCGTCATCTCCTTCTCAAAACAAATTTGATGCGAAAGCCAGAGGTCCCTCAACTCTGACCTTCGCCTCCAATGGCTTTTGTGAAGGAGACGAAGGAGGATGCAAGAAATATGCAATTGAGAAAAGGCCAAGGGGTGGCCAACCCTCCACCTTTCTGGAGAGCTAAAATTCTACAGTTTTGATCAAACCCTACTCAAAACACCCGATTTAATTAATCAACCTGAGGACTTATTTATCAACCGTACGCACATTTCTCATGAAATTCTGGCGCATAATTTATAGTCCAATATTTACACGTGTATTGGGAAAGGAGGGGATGTGGGGCAGCGTATACACTGAGCAGTATAATAAGAGTCTGGTAGCAGCAGTTGTGATGTGTGTAGCACTCAGTGGCCAGTTTATTAGGTTACACACATCTAGTACCCCCTTTGACTCCAGAACAGCCTGAATTCTTCAGAGCATGGAACTGTTGCTCAATTGGTAACAAGGGACCTAACATGTATCAGAAAAACATTCTGCTCACTATTACGCCACCAGCCTGTACCATTGACACCAGGCAGGATGGTGCCATGGACTCATGCAGTTTACGCCAAACTCTAACTCTGCCATCAGCATTACGCAATAGGAACCGGGACTCGTCGAACTCGGCAATGTTTTTCCACTCCACAATTGTCCAGTGTTGGTGATTGCGTGCCCACTGGAGCTGCTTCTTGTTTTTACCTGATAGCAGTGGAATGCGGTGTGGTCATCTGCTGCAATAGCCCATCCATGACAAGGACCGACGAGTTGTGCGTTCCCCAGATGCCGTTCTGCACACCACTGTTGTACTGCTCCGTTAATGTGGCCCGCCTGTTTGCACGGTTCTTGATTCTTGCCATTCTCCTTCGACCTCTCATCAACAAGCTGTTTTCGCCCACAGGACTGCCGCAGACTGGATGTTTTGTTTGTTGCACCATTCTCGGTAAACCCTAGACACTGTCATGCGTGAAAATCCCAGGAGGCCGGCCATTTCTGAGATACTGGCGCGCCTGGCACCAACGATCATACCACGCTCAAAGTCGCTTAGGTCACTTGTTTTGCCCATATACATTCTCGTGTATATGTCTGTGTGAGTGTGTGTGCATGAGTGAGTGCATGTGTGCGAAGGTATGGAGAATCAGAGCAGGTGGACAGTCCAGTTCAAGTGTTCAGCAATCTGATGGCGTGTAGATAGAAACCGTCTCTGAGACCACATGCTCCGATACCGTCTGCTCATGGATGGGGTGTGTGGGGTCCTTGATTATGCTGCGTGCCTTCCTCAGGTACCATTTTGAGTAGATGTCCTGGATGGGTGGGAGTAAGGTCAGAGTGATGGTTGGGGTTAAAATTAGGGTTAGGGGTTAAGGTTAGGGAAAATATGATTTTGAATGCAAATACACTTTAGGTCCCCACAAGGATATTAATACCAAACAACAGTCAACAGTTGGGTCTGCTAAGGAATAAAAAAAAAGGGGTTCCTAAAAATCATTCAAGTCTCTCTCTGTGTGTTTAGGCGGGACAAAAGAGTTAGCTGATGGCTGCGAGAAGGGTGATTAAACTAACACTGTGTAATGTCCCATGCTATCCATTGCACGGTACAAAGGTCCACATTTTGACTAATACGAAAAGATTGGCGATGTACAATGGAAAGGCCTATGGGCAATTTATCCCGATGGAGGCCAACTGGAATAATTCACAGACCTCACGAAAAGAGCGTGTTTTAATCTGTACAAATGGTATGATGGCCTTTACATGTTGTATGTTGCATACAGACCTGGGTATAAATGGTATTTGTTTCATAACTGAATGTTTTCAGTGTTTGATTGAGCCTGCCTGGAGTGCCAGATGGACGGGGTTTGCAATTTTGGGACTATGCCATTGGTTCCATTGTAACAGGTGAACTCAATCAAGTGCAGTTCAAGATTTGAAAGAAAATTAATACTATTTGAACCCAGGTTGGGTTGAACACTGTACATCTTCAACTAATCTAGTGCCATTCGGTGATAAGAACCTGGAAGAAATGAAAGCTGGTAAAATATCAAAAATCAAGACCATTATTCACACATTAACTTCTCAAAGAAACAAAATAGCCTTTTCCCTCCAATTAATCTGATTTGTGCTATTCCCAAAAACTAGCTACAAACAGTACATACTCTATCAGAGCAGATCTCAAAGTGGACCAAAGGATTTGGGATAATTTTCTCACCCATGTATTTTTCATATTTGTTTCAGTTACAGTAGGCTATAAGAAAACATTCCCCCATATTGCTGGTTCACCATTCCAGATGGGAAGCTACAGTAGTAGCGGTTAGCAGAAATGTATGCAGTATTCTGCATGGCAAATCTCCTAAAAAATGTATCCTACACCTTTGAGAAAAACAGCTAACAAGGCCCACATGCTGCAGCACAGTGGAGAAAAGGCTCCCCTGCTTTACATGCATATGGAGATTAACCTGTTAGACAAGCAGGAAAGTACAAGTTGTTCAGCAATAACGAGAGGTGGGATTGACAGCTTTAATTCAACTAAGCTCACCTGGCAACACCTCAGAGGGTTCAGAGAATTTTCTTGCGTGCTGCACCCCAGATTTTCTCGCCTGGATTTCGTCAAAGCAAACAGCGAGAGCTTCACAGTGCAGACATAATTAGGCAGAGATCAAATGAAGCAGTGCAAACTCCCGAAATGGAGGGAAACCCGCCCCCTAGCTTCTCCAATTGAACTTTAAATGAGGTAACATCATGGTAGATCATTAGTCAACTGTTAAATAGCTGTTAATTAATTAGGGCAAACCCCAGACAAATAAAAATGTTGTCATCTAAACATCTTGACCAAGTTTTATTTAGCTGATGATAGTAGTGCTGTTTCTTTGTTTGGTTTACTTTCCGATGAGACTACACCATTTAGGCGGAGAACACTCTGAAACCCCAGTACACACACTGTCCTTCATCTGTGCTTTTAAAAACACCATGGGTCAGAGAGAGGAGAGGAAAGGAGAAGTAGATATCGAAAAAGAGGGAGACAGAAGAGAGAGAGGAAAGGAAGGAACAAGAGGGGGAAAAAAGAGAAATGAGAGAGAAGTCTATACAGTATGTAGGCTGTATGATTCTAATGGCTACGGTAGGGGATAATCCTTCTTTCTCTGTTAGTTGACGATCAGAACTGACTAAAATTATTAATTGAAGGAGAGCGTGAATGGATCATGTGAGAGTTTTCATACAATTCTCGAGGTCGGCATGAGTTGATTCTAATACCCCAGTGAATAGTTATTTAGCAAAAAACATCCAGCAAAAGAGCTGGCGACAATTTTCTTCACCTACAATTGGGCTACTTTTAGTAGATTTGCTGGAATTTTGGTTCAGATTGTGCTGAAAAGTGTAATGACATCTGGCAATACTTTAACCCCTACATTTACTCATTCATTAAAATCATGATACAACTCAGATGAGACATTACTGGTTTAATTAAGGAATTAAGGCTGACAAGTTTACACCCTGCAGGAGTAGTAGTAAGACAGGTCCCTTAAATCAACCCTATGTGCTTCCGACGATACAACGGGCAAAAACTAGTTGAATCAACATTGTTGCCACGTCATTTCAATCCATAAAATCAATGTGATGACGTTGAATCAACATGGAAAACTAAACTTGGATTTGCAAAAAGTCATCAACGTAAGGGCATTTTGTTATTTTTTAAACCAACTTTGAACCGAAATCCAATGACATTGCAAATGTTGTTGTTGACTTCACGTTGAATTCACGTTAGTTGACAACTCAACCAAATGTAAAACTAGATTCTGAACTGACTTCTGTATCCAGTGGGAAAACAGGTCCTGTGGCTGCACAACTCGTTAAACTTGACACAACAAATAATTAGCGAAAACCACTATAGGCACAATGCATCAGACGTCTACTAATGGCGTCTTCTTCATGCAGGATGGAGGAGTGTGTACCCGAGCATTGCTAATGATTTCCATGCGGCAATTATAAAAGCAGAAATTGTAAACGAGGAGGCAACAGAGATAATAACGATTCTGTTTTGGCGTCATCAGTCTTGTTTGAAGAAGCTTGAGTGCGCAGTCAAGGCTGAGGCGGGATTATGGGAGCTTCGGTATAGGAGACGAATTTTGACATTTTCCATTTAAAAATGCTGATATGTAAGAGCCATCGGTTTGGTTTAATACTCTAATTTCCCAAAGGTGCCGGATGGATGGATGGATGAAATTGGATGCGAAGGCAGACATGGAAAACAATTAAGAGACTTAACCTTTTGTGCAGGGAAGATAAGATTAGTTAAATGGCCTTGCGTAGTAGCATGGGAGAGGGTTGAGGTGGGATGGGCAATGATTATGCTATAGATGTAAATTCATACATATCGCCATCTATTCCTCCATTTGCACGAGTTGTCTATATTTCTCAGCTGACAACCCAACAAAGACATAATGAGGCATTTGCAACATCGTGCCATATTATCTTCAATAAGAGTGGTTGGAAAAAACAGGAGTTATATACAGTACAAGAGTAAAAGAGAGGTTGGTTTATTTCAAAGGTAATACGTTACAGTGAGGTGGTACATGAATATGAATCAATGGGGAGTGGGACTCAGTGTGTTGGCTAAACTCTTCTTAAAAGAAGATTATAATTTTCTAAAGAGTGCTCACACAAAGTGTGAAGGGAAGCTCAACAGGATTTCATGGCAGTAAATTGAGGATTTTGTCTGGTGGCTTCTTAGTGCCAACGAGTGAGGCGCTAACATAATTTAAATGCGGGAAATGAAAGAGAAATTAAGGTGGTGTTTTGCTAAATTCTCTCTTTCACTATTATTGAAGAAAATATAGTGTGGGGTTGCGAAAGCCTCATGTCAAAATGTCAGAATTATGTTGTGTTCATTATTTTGATTTGAGTAAAAACTATTATTTGTAGTATCTAATCTTTGCTCTCCAACTGTCTAGCTGACACCATGCATAAACCATTATAGCCACCCCTCCCCTCCCTGGACAAAATAGAAATGTAAAAAAAAAATCTACAGATGCCCTCAGATTTCCTCAATTAACCTATACAAGAGTCAACAGTTTGGTCTGGTTAAGGAATTTAAAAAAAGTTTCTATCTAAAAATCATTCAAGATGATACGATGATACGCACGATATGAGCCTCTTTCTTGGTGATGGGGCCTTCCTGTTTTCCTACTCGAGACTGAGTTAGCAGTGAAAAGCCCTCTTGGTCTATCTCTGCTTGCCACAGAGGTTAGCTCACTCCTTGCTACTGTTAACACTTCACAGGTAGTTTATGACACTGTATAATACGCATCAGCGGAGGCTATTTTTGTATACAACGTCAACGAGCAATCCAATAATTATTTATAGTCCTCTGTGCTATTTTAACTCAGCCCAGCTATAACTAGGTGTTCTCGCCTTTCACGCAGGATACATTCAACCATGGGGTTATACTATTTTTATGAGCGGCACAGTCTCATACACTCCTGCTAGCAGCTGGTCATCGGTTTCTAGTTGACCCGGACAACACTAGCAGGGGTGAGTCACACTCTCTATATCGCGGGTATAGGGTTTCAGCTAAAACTAACTTAATGAAATGACCTCTTAGATGAAAGCAGGGGTTCGACACTTCGTCTGAGTAAGGACAAACTATAGATACTCAGTGCTCCTTTTGTGTCTTTTACACAGTTACCCTGGAGCTCCACTGTGGTTTTTTGCTGGAGCCCACAATGTGGTCTGGCCGCAGGACACCCAAGGTGAAACCCCTGAGCCTGTAGTTGTTACAATGCTACTCTTCTTCTTCAGCACTTTATTCAACAAATAATATAACTAGTTAATGAAAACCAGTAACACTTCTCTTTCGGTTCCACAACTGATGGATTGTAATCGTTTTTTTTTTACAGCAATTCTAATGCAAAAGCTTCTAATATTAATAATCAAGTTATGTTCTTACCTTACCCCTAAAGTCTTCTAAACTCTAATACATCATTCCCTAGAATCTCTGCTACGTTCCTCTGCTTCCCTATCTTTTACATTGGGTTTTATACCCCTTAAATGCCAAGCACATAACTCCTTTGTCTACAGCCACACAAGACATCCTACCCCTTACACGTGACTGTCACGCCCTGGCCTTAGTATTCTTTGTTTTCTTTATTATTTTAGTTAGGTCAGGGTGTGACATGGGTAATTTATGTGGGTTTTGTAGTGTCCAGGGTGATTGTAAGGTTTAGGGGGTTTATTTAGAGTAGTTGGGTTTATGTTTAGTATAGTTGTCTAGCTGTGTCTATGTTGTGAGTAGTTGTCTAGGAAAGTCTATGGTTGCCTGAATGGGTTCCCAATTAGAGACAGCTGGTTTCTGTTGTCTCTGATTGGGAGCCATATTTAAGGTAGCCATGGGCTTTAGTTTGTTGTGGGGAATTGTCTATGGTGAACGTTTGTAGCCTGTATGTGTGCACTACGTTTATAGCTTCACGGTCGTTTGTTGTTTTGTTAGTTTGTAAGTGTTTTGTTTCGTTTTGCCTAATTCAATAATAAAAGGAAGATGGCTTATTTTCCACATGCTGCGTTTTGGTCCGTCTCTCCTCCACACGATCGTGACAGTGACATTTAAGCAAAGTTACATAACACATGTCTTTTTTTCTTTTTTCTTTTTTTTTCATTAGGTGGTAGATCAGCTTTAATATTGCAGATAAATTGTAGCGTCCGTCAATGTAATTGTCTGCATCACTTCCAATCCCCCATATATTTATTTGCAAATATATATATATACAGTACATACATACATACATACATATATATATATTTTGTAAATATATTTCCTTTATTACCCTCCAACCCTACCACCCCTCCCCAAGTGGAGCAAACTAGTGAACAACAACACTTAGGCCTGTATTTCCAGTTTATACATACTATACATTTTACAATAGTTTTATTATGTTTGTTTTTAACTCTTGTCCTTCCTCTATCCTTAACCTCTCCCATATATTTATGATGTCCATCCGGTTTGATTTCCATTTGCCATATCTTTCAAACTGTGCTCTTTCAAAAAGGTTCTTAACCTCTATGCGTGTTACGGGCACAGTATGTTTTACATGAGTTATCTTGTTGTTTTTTAGTTGTTATTAGTCCCAAACTTCAGCTCCATTCAACCCCTCCCATCTATCTCTTATCACCATCCATATTGGATTCTTATTTGCCATACATTTTTCAACTGTGCTGTGATGTTTCACAAAAGTTCTGAACCTTTCTATTCTCAATGTTTCTACAGATTGTTTTTTTTTTTTGCTAAAAGTATTATTATATTATTGATTGATTGACTGTCTTTTCAGATCTCCCAGTAGTGCTACAGTGTCTGCAGGGTTAGCTCCAGGTAAATATTGCAAATCTTCAGCCATTCCTGGACCTATGACTAAAAACAAGCTACATATGGACAGTACCAAAACAAATGATCTAATGATTCTGCCTCTTCACAGCAAAATCTCCTTTGTCTCCTTTGCACGTGATGTCTACACAGAGTCAGGTAACACATAAGTTCCTTCGTAGGTGACGACAATCCGTGATGTCATCTGCTTCATGGCCCACGTGCCATCAGGCAACTCCAACTCAGGGCTGAGATCTGACGGTGTGTCGCCTTATAAGATGAACATCTGCATACAGTCAACCCACACCCGTCATTTCTTCTCTGCCTTTGACTGGGTCCTGCCGCTCTCTGGCTGCAGCTGCTTGTGGTTGAGGCCTCTTCCTCTCCTTCTTCCACTTCTTTTCTTTTCTTGTTTCAGTATTACGAGTCTTGTCTGGGGACTGGGGGAATCACCAGGTCATATTGACTAGACCCTTTCACAACAGCGTGCGTGCACGTGTGTGTGTGTGTGTGTAAAGGTTATCATAGTAAGCTAAAGTTGAAATTAAAACTATACTGAAACTATTTTATTTGACTCCAAAACTGCCTAAATGCTGCCAGGAGATAGCGATGTTTCAAAAAGACCTAGTTTGTGCATCGCTATCACTAGCTAACAATCGACTAGGTATAACTTGATTCTTCTTACATGTATTGTACTACTTCAGCTAAAAAGCAGTGAATTGTTGTGAACAAGGGCGAGAGGGAGTTTCCTTCCATTTTTTTTGCAGCAGTCTCGGTGCTATTCCATTGAAATCCAAGAAGACGCATTCCTACTATTTTGTTCCTGTTGAAAAACCAATATCCCACGCTTAAATACAGTAATGTATACATACTTAAGGGTAAAAGACAATTCTTTAGAGCAACACAAAAAAATTCAGACACAACTGCAAACTTCAACTGGAAGGTAATTTGCTTGCGGGAACAATAGGGCAGCAATAACAAAAGAGGAAAGCTCCCCACGTCATGAGGATACCTGGACCACCTATTGAGATGTGGAATTTGCTAAGTAAATCAGGTGATACATTAGGTGAAAAGGAGACTGGAGCAGTAACCTAACCTATGACCTGACCTATCACCTTATGTATTATTGCCCCCAGTTGCAAAAAGTGACATCCCCAAAAACACCCCAAAAATTGCTATACAACACATAGCTCCTGGCCTCCCACACATGCTGTAATGGGTGCGTGCTGGTGGCAGGGAAGTCAGGCGCAGGAGTGAACTTGGTATAAACGGAGCAGTTTAATAAAATTCAACCAAAAAAATCCGGAAACCAAAATATACACAATAAAATAAGAGGGTGCAAAACCCATCACACACCAGAACATAACTTGCACCAATACATACAACAAACAATCACCGACAAGGACATGAGGGGAAACAGAGGGTTAAATACACAACATGTAATTGATGGGATTGGAACCAGGTGTGAAGGAAGACAAGACAAAACCAATGGAAAATGAAAAATGGATCAGTGATGGCTAGAAGGTCGGTGACTTCGACCGCCGAACACCGCCCGAACAAGGAGAGGGACCGACTTCGGCGGAAGTCGTGACACATGCATTCTGTCCATAACACTAAATCTGAAACAAAGTAATATACAAACGAAATATCTATATATTTTTTGCAACTAAAACTAAATAAATAATAGTAAATCAGTTTTGAAAACTAACTTTAAACAAAATTTAACATTTTATAACTAATATAAAATATAAAAACACAGCTTAAATAACCTTTGTGTGTGTGTGTGTGTGCCTGTGTTCATGCACAGGACAATAAAGCCTTACCATTACTATGACATGGTCCTTGAAAGACACTGTTTTGGTTTGGAGTGTCTCCCGGGTGGGAGCCTCCCGGGTGGCGCAGTGGTCTAGGGCACTGCATCGCAGTGCTAGCTGCGCCACCAGAGTCTCTGGGTTCGCGCCCAGGCTCTGTCGCAGCCGGCCGCAACCGGGAGGTCCGTGGGGCGACGCACAATTGGCATAGCGTCGTCCGGGTTAGGGAGGGTTTGGCCGGTAGGGATATCCTTGTCTCAGTATGTAAAAATGTAATGAAATGTATGTAATAAAATGTATGCACTCTACTGTAAGTCGCTCTGGATAAGAGCGTCTGCTAAATGACTAAAATGTAAATGTAAATGAGTGTCACTATTATAAAGGATGCTCATTCATTATCATTGCTAATTCTCAGAAATTAATCTCAAATTATTTTCCCTTTTTCATAGCATTGGAAGTGGCATATTACTAGATACTATATAGGAAACTGCAAACAGTTTAGAGAAATGGCTGCCCAGCTCGGTGAGACACAATGGTGATGGATGTTAGGTGAGTTCCCCACTTATAACATAATGTGCTTTGAGATTGTAAAAAGCACTATGTTAATCCGTTATCTTAATCATTATCCATTATGGAGACAAAAAGTTAAAAAGGGCAGCTGCAGTGTAATTACATATTTTATACAGTGTCCATATTTATTATTTGTTTTTAAATTCACCTTGTTTAACCAGGTAAGCTAGTTGAGAACAAGTTCTCATTTACAACTGAGACCTGGCCAAGATAAAGCAAAGCAGTGCGACAGAAACAACACAGAGTTACACATGGGAAAAACAAGCGTACAGTCAATAACACAATAGAAAAAAAGAAAGTCTATATACAGTGTGTGCAAATGGCATGAGGAGGTAAGGCAATAAATAGGCCATAGTAGAAAAGTAATTACAAATTAGCAGATTAACACTGGAGTGATAGATGAGCAGATGATGGTGTGTAAGTAGTGATACTGGTGTGCAAAAGAGCAGCAAAGTAAATAAAAACCGTATGGGGATGAGGTAGGTAGATTGTGTGGGCAGCGATCGGTTAGCTGCTCAGATAGCTGATGTTTAAAGTTAGTGAGGGAAATGTAGGTCTCCAGCTTCAGCGATTTTTGCAATTCGTTCCAGTCACTGGCAGCAGAGAACTGGAAGGAAAGGCGGCCAAAGGGGGTGTTGGCTTTGGGGATGACCAGTGAGATATACCTGATATATTAGGCACTGTTACCTGTCCACGGAAGTCGTGTCAAAGTCACTTGGAGATTTGACGATCTAAGCCCTGTATCTACTTACCCAGAGTCTGATGAACTCATGAATAGCATTTTGTTTTTAATCTTGCACTATCCCTTTAATATGGACACTGTATATTTTAGATTGCATAATGTAAAGTAGGACCCTTTCATTAAAAACAATGAAGGTGACTGGCCATAGGGCAGTTCGAGCAAAAGTCAGATGGGCTTGTCCATTTTTAGTCTAGTGGGCCTGTCTAAATGAGTTTATTTGTGACTCGAGGGAAAGAAATAGGCCAGTGTAGTGGCCTTGAGGAAGAAAATGGTCTGGTGTGTTAAAAATGCCCAGGCCAATTCCTTATCCCAGTCCTTCCCTGAAACAGTGTATAAAGCAACACATTTCCAATTACATTTACTCAAAGGAAAGAAGGCATGTCTCCTAGATGGGGGACTAATTCAGTCATCCCAAATGCTTGCTTTAATTTCCCTTTATCCCTCTCCATGATATGATGATGCACACATCAAGAGAATATGATTATACATTTTATGGCTCGCTACGTTTCAGAGCTACTGAAGCATTGAGTCGGAAAAACAAAATAAAGCCCTTGTTCAAGGAATGCACATGTAAGCTTCTGCGTCCCAAATGGCACCCTATTCCCTACATAGTGCACCACTTTTGACCCAGGGCCCAAAGGGCTCTAGTCAAAAGTAGTGCACTATGTAGGGAATAGGGTGTCATTTGGGATGCCGGCTTTGTTCTAGCTTAGCATTCCGAGAGCAATCCACGCCTGCCTTCCATGAAGGAAACTGGCAATGCGTTCATCCTGGTGGTTTCAGTAGGGGTACGGAAGTGAGGAGAGTCGGTGAAATTTAGCAACATCAGTAGGAACACCATGGTCTGTTTCGGCTTCGCTCGGCTAACCAGGCATCATGCGCACAGTGAGGCTTCAACCATGGGACGCTCATAGGCTTCATAATTCTTGTTTCCTCACTGTTAAACACAAACTCTTTAGTTTTTTTTTGTGTGTGTGGGTGTGTTGGAGCGCATGTCAAGTGTAGATGGGACATGATGGGGAATAAGAACAGCTCAAGGCAGATGGCTAGATGAGATACAGTACATTGTAGATGAAGCGTATTCTCCTGTGTGCACTTTACGATTACGAGAAAAACACAGTCACACAAACACACACCCACGAACGAACACACACACACACACACACACACAAAGCTCTTCTGCCAGGGGCTATATACTGTAAGTGCGGTGGCCATGTGGCAAGTAAGCTGCGCACAGGGCAATATATCTTGATAAAAGTACCAGCTGATATGTGGATATAAATATAAATAATTCCCCCCTCGATGGGCATTTTGTTAAATAAACATTTAACATTACATGGGTTAGGTTTTTTGTTGAAAGATTTATGGATGGGTTTTCCTGTTCAAAGATTGGGTTGTTGTTAGAAATTGGAACAATTTGCATATAGTCTTTCAATCTGGCACGTGATCCGCTTAGACCAAAGTCTTTCGAAGGAAAAAGTTAAACAATGACCAGACAAACTATTTAATGTCCCTTTTTAGCAACTACTTTCCCTTGTGGACTTCTTTTTGGTAATCTCGTATCACATGTCAAAACTTCATTAGTTTACTTGCAGGGATTCCCTACCACCTATTTTTCATAATAGCTTATGCCATCTTGTTTCATCCTACTAATCCTTGGTCTTACAGTAGCTAAAAAAAACTCTTAATACATATTTTGTACAATTTGTTGCATTGTTTTACACTATAGCCTACCTGCATATGTAGCTCTATCATGCAATATGATACACATTGTAAAGTGGGTGTCACGACTTCCACCGAAGGTGGCTCCTCTCCCTGTTCGGGCGGCGCTCGGCGGTCGTCGTCACCGGTCTACTAGCTGCCACCGATTCCTTTTTTTTTTCTGTTGGTTTTGTCTTGATTGTTTTCACCTGTATCTTATTTGTTGTTAATTAGGGTCTATTTAAACTCCCAGGTCCCACCTGCTTTTGTGTGGGCTTACCCTTTATGTCAGTGGTGTATTATTGTTTTGCTCTTGCTGTCCGTTATTTACCCTGGTTGGGGGACTTATCGGTTTATTGGTCATTTTGCCTGGTTGTTGGCTGGACCCAGCTGAATAAAACGTGTTCATTGGAAGCACTGCTCTCTGCGCCTGACTCCACACCCACCACTCCTAGCGATCCGTGACAGTGGGACCCATATTTCTTCTCTTACACAAGGTTTATAGTCTAATTGCCTTCGATTCTTGTCTTAAAAATGGATATCACACAAGTCCTTCAAAGAATCATTGTTTATTGTTCAATGGTACAAAGGGTCAACGACTTTAATGCACCCTTGTAATCACTTCACTCTGAAAAATATATAAAATAATTGAATGTTTAATGTGCACTATGCAATGTCGCATACTGTAGCATATTGATCAGACATGGGGGTCAAACCAATTTCCGAAGATGAACGGATATCAAATAGAAAATATATATATATCTTCTTCATTGCTATATTTGCATTTGTCTTATTCCCTACATGCATTGTCCAATGCTCCGCCTCAATACTGGGTTCGCAGTAAAGGATTGAGCAACTGATGTACCTTTTGTATAATATATTTACCTTTTTTTATGAGCTTTTCCAGCAATTGTGTAATGACAATGAAATCAAAATTTCCTGGCAACGTAAACATCTACTGAACCTCAACCAATACACTACGAATGTAAAACGTCCATGGCATTTTACAAAAATGAATGGGATGCTCTTATGTTTCTATACCATTGCAGTCGAATAACCACACTAAGCTACTAAAGACGAGCAGCCAAATAATATACAGTACATGACCTTAATGAAATCATACCAAGAAAACAAGCTCTCACAGTTCACTCACATGGTTTTGTGGAAAGGGAACATAGCATTAGCCCTTTGTCAGCTGGGTCAAAGGGATGATGGGTTTTTATTGCTGAAAGACATTTGAATGAACCCTCATTACAATATCATCTCTCTCTTTCTCTCCCCCTCTCGCTGACTCATAGGCTACAAATCCTTGACGTGTGTCTGCCTGAACACCCTTCAATATGAATATGGAGAGGCATAGACACCACCCACTCACTCCCCTGCATAACAGCTGTCAGTCATCCATCCCCTCTCACCACCCACATCTAAGAGTACATACTGATTAATGACGCTTGATCAAGAAAAATAGCAGCCTATCCGAGCCCATACTCCATTTGTATCCCTGCCGAGGTAAGGAGCAGTGTTAATTTAATGAGCAGCGGGGGTGTAAACAACAAGATAGATATTCAAGATGAAACCAATTTGCACATGTCAATGGCAGTAATGTGGCAATAACAAGAACGAAATAGAAGTAGATAAAGAGACTGGAGATGAAAAATAATCCAGGGAGTTACTGGGGCTTAGTTTCCATTACTTTTTTTGTTCCTGAAGCATTTTGCTTATTAAGAAGCAAGATGCCAATTAAGACCGCCATGCTTTGTGATTCAGCAGAGTGATTACGGCGACATCGATCATATTAAGGAGTCCGGGCCTGGTGACAGCGAGACAACCGTAAATTTTTTGACAAGGTGACTAACTGACTAACCCCCTATGTCTGTGAAAAAAATTAAAATGGTGCCACAATATTTATCGAAGACTACCACCCCTCCCCTAATTGGAGTAAACTAATGGACAACAACACTTAGGCTTCTACTTCCAGCTTATACATACTATATACATTTAACAGACATAATCTATTTCAAAATAGTTATCTTTTGTTTGTTTTTAATCCCATCATTCAGTCCCATTCAGCCCCATGTATCTCTGAAGACCATCCAGTTGTAATTTCCATTTGCCATGTATTTTTTAACTGTGCTTTGATGTATCACAAAATCTCTGAACCTTTCTATTCTCATAGTTTCTACAAATTAAAAAAAAAACGTTTTTTGAAGGAAAGTATTATTATATTATTGATTAATTGACTATAACTTTTCAAATCATCCAGCAGTGCTATTTGCAGAGTTAGCTCCAGATAAATGTTACAATTCTTCAGCCATTCCTGAACCTGCCACAAAAAAACAAGCTACATAAGGACAGTACCAAAATAAATCATCTAATGTTTCTGTCTCTTCGCAGCAAAATCTGCAGAGCTGGGATGGTTGTATCCCCAATACATATTTAACATTCTATTGGTTGCAAGATTTTTGAATCCAGCATTGTTTTGTGTATCAGCTCATAAACCATGTGCCATGGAATCAGTACATTGAAGATCTCTTCCCAACTATTTTGCAATCTACATGGCACAGCTGTCAATGTTGGTCCTTAAATTATACTTTTTTTAATCAACATTTTCCTTAACCAATTTTGGTCTTTAATGCAGGTCCGACAGACAAGCTTGCCTCTTACATTTTTCCAGTAATGCTGCAATTAGTTGGTTGTAATAATGGGTAGAGCAGACACTTCCATATATTTTTGCTAGCTGCATGTGTGACATACAGTTGAAGTCGGAAGTTTACATACACTTAGGTTGGACTCATTAAAACTAGTTTTTCAACCACTCCACATATTTCAAGTTAAACTATAGGTTTGGCAAGTCGGTTAGGATATCTACTTTGTGCATGACACAAGTAATTTCACTTATAATTCACTGTATCACAATTCCAGTGGGTCAGAAGTTTACATACACTAAGTTGACTGTGCCTTTAAACACCTTGGAAAATTCCAGAAAATTATGTCATGTCCTTAGAAGCTTCTGATAGGCTAATTGACATCATTTGAGTCAATTGGAGGTGTACCTGTGGATGTAATTCAAGGCCTACTTTCAAACTCAGTGCCTCTTGACATCATGGGAAAATCAAAAGAAATCAGCCAAGACCTCAGATATAATTGGAACCTTCACAAGCCTGGTTCATCCTTGGGAGCAATTTCCAAATGCCTGAAGGTACCACGTTCATCTGTACAAACAATAGTACGAAAGTATAAACACCATGGGACCACGCAGCCGTCATACCGCTCAGGAAGGAGATCTGTCTCCTAGAGATGAACGCACTTTGGTGCGAAAAGTGCAAATCAATCCCAGAACAACAGCAAAGGACCGTGTGAAGATGCTGGAAGACACAGGTACAAAAGTATCTATATCCACAGTAAAACGAGTCCTAAATCGGCATAACCTGAAAGGCCGCTCAGCAAGGAAGAAGCCACTGCTCCAAAACCGCCATAAAAAAAACAGACTACGGTTTGCAACTGCACATGGGGACAAAGATCGTACTTTTTGGAGAAATGTCCTCTGGTCTGATGAAACAAATATAGAACTGTTTGGCCATAATGACCATCGTTATGTTTGGAGGAACAAGGAGGCTTGCAAGCCGAAAAACACCATCCCAACTGTGAAGCACGGGGGTAGCAGAATCATGTTGTGGGGGTGCTTTGCTGCAGGAGGGATTGGTGCACTTCACAAAATAGATGGCATCATGAGGTAGGACAATTATGTGGATATATTGAAGTAACATCTCAAGACATCAGTCAGGAAGTTAAAGCTTGTCGCAAATGGGTCTTCCAAATGGACAATGACCCCAAGAATACTTCCAAAGTTGTGGCAAAATGGCTTCAGGACAACAAAGTCAAGGTAATGGAGTGGCCATCACAAAGCCCTGACCTCAATCCTATAGAACATGTGTGGGCAGAACTGAAAAAGTGTGGAGGCCTACAAACCTGACTCAGTTACACCAGCTCTGTCAGGAGGAATGGTCCAAAATTCACCCAACTTATTGTGGGAAGCTTGTGGAAGGCTAAACGTTTGTCCCAGGTTATACAATTTAAAGGCAACACTACCAAATGCTAATTGAGTGTATGTAAACTTCTGACCCACTGGGAATGTGATGGAAGGAATAAAAGCTGAAATAAATCATTCTCTCTACTACTATTCTGACATTTCACATTCTTAAAATAAAGTGTTGTTTCTAACTGACCTAAAACAGGGATTTTTACTGGGATTAAATGTCAGGAATGGTGAAAAACTGAGTTTAAATGTATTTGGCTAAGGTGTATGTAAACTTCCGACTTCAGCTGTAACTTCACAAGTTCTATTCATGATATAATTTACAAAGATTATTATTTTTTTATTTTTTTTAAACAGGAATCATCAGCGTACAATGACACCTTTGCTTTTAAGCCCTGGATTTCTAACCCCTTGAAATTAATGTTGGGTACTAAAAAATTTTTGCAACACTGAAGGTCCCCAAGAACACAGTGCCCTCCATCAGTGCCCTCCAAAAGTGAAGAAGTTTGGAACCACCAAGACTCTTCCTAGAGCTGGCCGCCTGGCCAAACTGAGCAATCTGGGGAGAAGGGCCTTGGTCAGGGAGGTGACCAAGAACCACTCTGACAGAGCTCCAGAGATCCTCTGTGGAGATGAGAGAACCTTCCAGAAGGACAACCATCTCTGCAGCACTACACCAAACAGGCCTTTATGGTAGAGTGGCCAGACAGAAGCCACTCCTCAGTAAAAGGCACATGACAGCCCGCTTGGAGTTTGCCAAAAAGCACCTAAAGGACTCTCAGACCATGAGAAACAAGATTCTCTGGTCTGATGAAACCAAGATTAAACTCTTTGGCCTGAATGCCAAGCAACACATCTGAAGGAAATCTGGCACCGTCCCTACGGTGAAGTCTGGTGGTGGCAGCATCATGCTGTGGGGATTTTTTTCAGGGGCAAGGACTGGGAGCCTAATCAGGATTGAGGCAAAGATGAACAGAGCAAAGTACAGAGAGATCCTTGATGAAAACCTGATCCAGAGTGCTCAGGACCTCCGACTGGAGCGAAGGTTCACCTTCCAACAGGACAACACAGGAGTGGCTTCGGGACAAGTCTCTGAATGTCCTTGAGTGGCCCAGTCAGAGCCTGGACTTGAACCCGATCGAACGTCTCTGGAGAGACCTGAAAATAGCTGTGCAGCGACGCTCTCCATTCAACCTGACAGAGGTTGAGAGGATCTGTAGAGAAGAATGGGAGAAACTCATCAAATAAAGGTGTGCCAAGCTTGATGTGTTTTACCCAAGAAGACTCAATGCTGTAATGTTCTTCAAAAAAGTACTGAGTAAAGGGTGTGAATACTTAAGTAAATGTGATATTTCAGTTTTTTTATATGTAATACATTTGCAAGCATTTTTGCTTTGTCATTATGGGGTGTTGTGTGTAGATTGATGAGGGGAAAAAATGATTTAATAAATGTAGAATAAAGCTGTAATGTAACAAAATGTGGAAAAAGTCAAGGGGTCTGAATACTTTCTCGAGGCACTGTATATATTTGTTTGTTTTGTGGGAATTGATCCGAGGGCCTTCAAAAGGCCATCCCTGATTTAGACAGTGAGCACATGCACTCATCTAGTACAGGGTCAGAACATCCTGAATTCTTCGGGCATAGACATGTTGCTCAATTGGTATCAAGGGACGTAACATTCCCCACACCATTACACCACCACCATCAGCCTGTACCGTTGACACCTGGCAGGATGGGGCCATGAGCTCATGCTGCTTACGCCAAACCCTAACTCTCATCAGCATTGCACTGAGGATCATACCAAGTCGATTAGGTCACTCGTTTTTCCCATTCTAACGTTCAATCGAACAGTAACTGAATGCCTCGATGTCTGCCTTCTTTAAATAGTAAGCCACGGCCACTATGTGTACATTGTCTGTAGGAGAGAAATATTTTCATGAACTGGGTGATGTACCTAATAAACTGGCCCGAGTGTACAGTACAGTATTCATGAGTGAGAGAGAGAGACAGAGAGATAAAGAAAAACTATGAGAATAACAAATGTGAAATACAGTGAGCAATCAATCGTTCATTTTGGGAAGGTAAAGATGGCAGAGAGATGATTGCACGGTGCAGTGGGTAAGAAAAAGGGCAAACTAAGCACGCTCTATCTATTAGATCTGGACACTTTTCTTAACAAGACCTGATAAGCTTAGGAGAGAGAAAGATAACCTCTGCCTATTAGTGAGAGAGGAAAATAGTCTGTGATACAGAAACACTGTGGCTGGTGACAACGGAAAGAGAATATTTGTGCTAATTTAACTGTGTGTGTGTACGCGGACGGATTTGTAACCCTAACCCAATTTTGGACTCTGTATGTCTCGGTTCGGGGCTTTACATGGTCCTTCGATTCCAAGAGTTTTGGCTGAATGTAGGATTGATTTACAGGTATTTCAGCCAGAGTTATACACATGGATTGGCTTTTAGGCTGGCTGGCATTGATGAGGTTATCAGTGCTCTCGACTTGGAGAGGGTACAAGATGTTTTGAGGAAAATGTACTGGATGGACTGATATGAGAGGGTGGAAGAGGTAGATAGACTGAGTGAGTGGATGTTGAAAAGAAAAGTGAGGAGACGTGAGAACAGGTTGAAGTTTGTCTAGGTCATGAGCGATCGACAACCAAGTGCCATGTCGAGTGCACAACAAGATATTTGAAGATACGGACTGAAATAAATCAATAAAATAATCTATTCTACATGTAGATATAAATACACTTTTTCCATATTTGACTTCACTGTGACACAATTGACACAATTCATTTCTTTAGCAAGACAACCTTGGAGGGCCACATTAAATCAGCTTTTGAATGCCCCTGGTCTACAGTATACTCAAGTCTACACAAATGCATGACACTGTTTCCCACAGGCAGTTGGCACTGAGCTGTCTATCCAAACTCGTTTTTCCCTCAGTTTTTCCCTCAGTGAAAACCCTGTCCTCCTGCAACTGTACTTTGGTGCCACTGCATGTAGATGCAGATATATCTGCAATGTAGATATATCATGATATCTTGTCTGGGCTGCCTATATTACCATACATTTGGCCCTCTTATCAACTGTATGCAATAATTTGAATTCTTAGGAATTCAGCACTCTCTTTGTTGATCTCTCCAACCCCCATTGTCTCACCTCTGAGTAGCAGAGGTTACATCATGTAGTCTGATATCTGATTGGAGGTTAACTTGGAGGTTAACTTTACAGTAATACTATTGGTCAACGACTCAGAGTTTGAATCCAAACAACTCAGATGCTTATAAAATGGTCTTTGATTCATTGTTCTTTTTCTTTTTTGTTCCTGAACCTTTGTGGTGAGATACTCTTTCTTTCTCCCTCTCCACCCGACAGACTGGCCTTTCTGTCTATGATTTCTCTCGCTCTCTCTCTCTCTCTCTCTCTTTCTCTTTCTCTGACCATGCTTAGAATAATGCCTTTTAATGCCTTGTAATGCCTTGTAACTTAAGCTTTATGCCTTGTATGTGATTCCATTCATTTTACAAAGTAATGAAATACACTTTTATTTAAAATTTCATTCTCAGACATTTCTTGATTGCCTATTACTGTAACTCAACCATAGTCTCTTGCATATTGCTAATCATCTTTATGGAGTCAGATAAACATTTGAATAGGCTAAATGCTTAGTTTATGTCAAGTCGCTTGTGATGTAGAGTATATCACAAAAGTGAGTACACCCCTCACATTTTTGTAAATATTTGAGTATATCTTTTCATGTGACAACACTGAAGAAATGACACTTTGCTACAATGTGAAGTAGTGAGTGTACAGCTTTTATAACAGTGTAAATTTGCTGTCCCCTCAAAATAACTCAACACACAGCCATTAATGTCTAAACCGCTGGCAACAAAAGTGAGTACACCCCTAAATGAAAATGTCCAAATTGGGCCCAATTAGCCATTTTCCCTCCCCGGTGTCATGTGACTCGTTAGTGTTACAAGGTCTCAGGTGTGAATGGGGAGCAGGTGTGTTAAATTTGGTGTCATCGCTCTCACACTCCCTCATACTGACTGGTCACTGGAAGTTCAACATGGCACCTCATGGCAAAGAACTCTCTGAGGATCTGAAAAAAAGAATTGTTGCTCTACATAAAGATGGCCTGGGCTATAAGAAGATTGCCAAGACCCTGAAACTGAGCTGCAGCACGGTGGCCAAGACCATACAGCGGTTTAACTGGACAGGTTCCACTCAGAACAGGCCTCGCCATGGTCGACCAAAGAAGTTGAGTGCACGTGCTCAGCGTCATATCCAGAGGATGTGTTTGGGAAATAGACGTATGAGTGCTGCCAGCATTGCTGCAGAGGTTGAAGGGGTGGAGGGTTAGCCTGTCAGTGCTCAGACCATACGCCGTACACTGCATCAAATTGGTCTGCATGGCTGTCGTCCCAGAAGGAAGCCTCTTCTAAAGATGATGCACAAGAAACCCCGCAAACAGTTTGCTGAAGAAAAGCAGACTAAGGACATGGATTACTGGAACCATGTCCTGTGGTCTGATGAGACCAAGATAAACTTATTTGGTTCAGATGGTGTCAAGCGTGTGTGGCGGCAACCAGGTGAGGAGTACAAAGACAAGTGTGTCTTGCCTACAGTCAAGCATGGTGGTGGGAGTGTCATGGTCTGGGGCTGCATGAGTGCTGCCGGCACTGGGGAGCTACAGTTCATTGAGGGAGCCATGAATGCCAACATGTACTGTGACATACTGAAGCAGAGCATGATCCCCTCCCTTCGGAGACTGGGCCGCAGGGCAGTATTCCAACATGATAACGACCCCAAACACACCTCCAAGACGACCACTGCCTTGCTAAAGAAGCTGAAGGTAAAGTTGATGGACTGGCCAAGCATGTCTCCAGACCTAAACCCTATTGAGCATCTGTGGGACATCCTCAAACGGAAGGTGGAGGAGTGCAAGGTCTCTAACATCCACCAGCTCCGTGATGTCGTCATAGAGGAGTGGAAGAGGACTCCAGTGGCAACCTGTGAAGCTCTGGTGAACTCCATGCCCAAGAGGGTTAAGGCAGTGCTGTAAAATGATGGTGGCCACACAAAATATTGACACTTTGGGCCCAATTTGGACATTTTCACTTAGGGGTGTACTCACTTTTGTTGCCAGCGGTTTAGACATTAATGGCTGTGTGTTGAGTTATTTTGAGGGGACAGCAAATATACACTGTTATACAAGCTGTACACTCACTACTTTACATTGTAGCAAAGTGTCATTTCTTCAGTGTTGTCACATGAATATATATACTCAAATATTTACAAAAATGTGAGGGGTGTACTCACTTTTGTGATATACTGTATATATAATATACTGTATTTGTCACACATGATAAATATTACTACACATCTGTTTGTATGTGCCCCTCTTCGCTGCGTCTGGGCTAGTGAATTCTTCAGATATACTACATATTCTATCCATATACTGTCCCTATTGTCTATACATCCCATCATATAATGTATATACACTGCTCAAAAAAATAAAGGGAACACTTAAACAACACAATGTAACTCCAAGTCAATCACACTTCTGTGAAATTAAACTGTCCACTTAGGAAGCAACACTGATTGACAATAAATGTCACATGCTGTTGTGCAAATGGAATAGACAAAAGGTGGAAATTAAAGGCAATTAGCAAGACACCCCCAATAAAGGAGTGATTCTACAGGTGGTGACCACAGACCACTTCTCAGTTCCTATGCTTCCTGGCTGATGTTTTGGTCACTTTTGAATGCTGGCGGTGCTCTCACTCTAGTGGTAGCATGAGATGGAGTCTACAACCCACACAAGTGGCTCAGGTAGTGCAGCTCATCCAGGATGGCACATCAATGCGAGCTGTGGCAAGAAGGTTTGCTGTGTCTGTCAGAGTAGTGTCCAGAGCATGGAGGCGCTACCAGGAGACAGGCCAGTACATCAGGAGACGTGGAGGAGGCCGTAGGAGGGCAACAACCCAGCAGCAGGACCGCTACCTCCGCCTTTGTGCAAAGAGGAGCACTGTCAGAGCCCTGCAAAATGACCTCCAGCAGGCCACAAATGTGCATGTGTCTGCTCAAACGGTCAGAAACAGACTCCATGAGGGTGGTATGAGGGCCCGACGTCCACAGGTGGGGGTTGTGCTTACAGCCCAACACCGTGCAGGACGTTTGGTATTTGCCAGAGAACACCAAGATTGGCAAATTCGCCACTGGCGCCCTGTGCTCTTCACAGATGAAAGCAGGTTCACACTGAGCACATGAGCACATGTGACAGACGTGACAGAGTCTGGAGACGCCGTGGAGAACGTTCTGCTGCCTGCAACATCCTCCAGCATGACCGGTTTGGCGGTGGGTCAGTCATGGTGTGGGGTGGCATTTCTTTGTGGGGCCGCACAGCCCTCCATGTGCTCGCCAGAGGTAGCCTGACTGCCATTAGGTACCGAGATGAGATCCTCAGACCCCTTGTGAGACCATATGCTGATACATGCACATTTGTGGCCTGCTGGAGGTCATCAAAATTACTATTAGACTCGTAAAAAATGTAATGGACCATTAGAGATCAAGGTATAACTGGGGAATGAATTCTTTCTCCTATTTAGACAGAAACCTTTAAACAACATTTATTTGTAGGACCAAACTAGTCCAATTTAAACTGTATAGAAGCCATATGCTCGCCTGATCGTTGCATTCACCATTCTGATTCACTTCATGTTTCAGTCTGGCCTTTATCCAATGGATGGGCTTTTGGAGTAAGTTAGAAAATGACTGGTCCAATCAGCATCCTCTCAGAAACAATGGGTGGGTTTAGGACAAATTCCACGTGGCCAAACACTGTGCTTTGAATTAGGCCGTCCTCTCACTGACAAGTTAGTTTTGACTAATGCCCCTCATTACAGAGGTAGGTTCGAACAGTTAAAGTGAGCAGGACTGGCAGACTGATATTATGTAAAGTGATATGTGAAATAGAATGGTGAACGCAGCAAACTGTCTGGTTCCACCAGGCTATATAGAAATCAGTGATTGGACAAAGCAGGTTATGCATGAACAGCAGATCTGCTACAGTCTCCTCACTATACTTACACTGTAGTGCTATGTTGCTTTTATGAAAATCAAACTGACTTATGTTGAGCCAGGGAGTAAACAGGCTTTCTGACAGAATTCCCGGGAATTATAACCCGAAGTCACAACACAAGTACTGTGTCAGCTTCCGCCTCATCTATCAGACATCTATACCGCTCAAAACCCATATTTATTTTTGCAACCACAAGCAATTCACAAAGTGACATCAGAACAAGAATAATGCCAGTCTCCCGATCCCATAAAATGTGAAATATACAGAATATTTATCGTCATGTCAGCATTGGTTATTAAAAATGAGCTTTGGGCGGGAAACGGGAGGTAAAATGAGAACTGTGTATGCGTGCTTGTCTGTGCGTGTATAGTGTGTGTGTGTGTGGGTGTGCGCACAGCCGGCCTGCTCATTAGGCAGATTGACGAGGGCAGAATTTTCTGAGCTAAACTGACCAAGACGCACCTCCAACAACAACACCTAAAACCTCACATAATTCTGCCCAAAAACAATTACAATTTCCCTCAACCGGTGGCATATGAGCTCTTTATGTGAGTGCTGAGGCCGCCCTTTGACAACCAGTGCCCACTTTGTCAAAGGCAGGGACGCAAAATATTTTGCTCTTCCATTCCCAGCGCGCCTCTCCAGGTTGCTGTTGGAGAGACACATCTCTGCAGCGCTCCACCAACGTTCAGTCAAAAATCTAACATAAATAATGTAACAGATATAGGATATGGTAGAAAGAGTATGTGGCCTTTTCTGTAGCCTACAGGCTGGAGATAAAATGGATGACAATGTAATGAGACGGACACTTTTTACATCATGCAGGTTTCTCCAGATCAAATAGCCTAACCTAAATGGTGCTCAATCAACAACAAAAAATGCGCTGTCATTTTAACAAACAACATATCCTAAAAGGACAGGTCAAAGTAAAATGGACAATATGGAATGGCCAATCATAACTGTTGTCCAGGAGTTTCACCCCATTGTCATGATCAGTGGTTTCAAGTTTGTATCGGTCAATTATTTACAAGCTGATCATAGCGAAAAATGTATTACTTCTGCATTTCCCGCTGTGTAAACACAATGCAAATAGGCTTGAGAACTCCTGATAAAGCTGGGTAGCTGATATACAGAGCTTAAATAGCCAAATTGATTAGTCACAGGAATCAGAACTAATAAAGCCAATGCAATGGCCTATTTTACAAACGGTAAGCTTACCACATAGATGGGAATTCATACAATTCCATTGCAAGCAACACTGTAGGCTACACGTCAGTAAGCAGGGGTGCAGTTCCGGACTGGCCTTGATTTTCACATCCACGGACATTAACCTGATTTCAATATCCTGGAAAATACACATTTTAAACATATGGAAAATAACTTTGCACCTTTCATTCAGAACCTAAATTGAACCTAACATCAACGTCTGGAAAATACGTATTTTAGATGTCTTTTCAACGTCATTTTGCTTACTGGGACTATTCTAGTTTTGTGGGGGGCGGCATTTTTTGGTCTCGCGTATGGTGGCAGAACGGCAATGACCGGCCGTGTGTGAGCGTGTGCGAGAGGAGGGTTGGAAAAAATACAATCCACTGATTCCTCATCATTAAAAACATCGGCAGCATCTTCGCAACCTAGTTATGCAAAGCCAAGAAGCAGAACTGTGTTCAGTGAGATAGAAAATAAAGGTAGAAGGAGGGAATGGAAAGATGAAGATGGATGGAGGGAAGGAACAGAGGAGGGGCCCAGCTTGCTTTTAATTGGCTCTTTGTTTTTTATCAGTCCCGGCTGAGCCATTAGTTGCATCCCAAAAGGAACCCTGGGACCTGGTCAAAAGTTGTGTACTAGAAAGGGAATAGTGTGCCATTTGGAATGCACCCATTATTTATGAGTTTGATCTTTGGGAAGTTTTGCTGGGTGCTAACAAGACTGCATGCATGACGGTGGAATCAGATCTAATAGCAATGATGAATACCTCTCATGGTGCCAAACAGCCAATGTTTTCTCTGTGACATTTTGAGTAGGGTTTGCTGTTTGGGTTGTGCTGTTGCTATGCCGTACCTTAGAAGTACTGTATGAAAGTCATTCAAAGACTGTAGACGAAATTGAAAGCAATTGCAGAGAGGGTGTTCACTTAACTTGCACTTGTGATTTCAGATGCCACTCCAAAGATGTGGCACTAGCACCAGGGATAGCTGTAGTAATAAAATACATAGTAGTGGAAGTAGGTGTCTAATACCTAGGCATTTGGCTTTAGCTCAGCAGGTTAATGCAGTTGTGGTGTGCAGAAGACCTGTGTTCAACTAATGTATTTGTAATAGCATATTAGTAGGGACAGGTTAAAGAAGTAGCAGTTCATAGGATTTCCTAGGAGTTGTATTGATCAAGAAGAGTGGTAGTATAGCAGTAGGGAAATCTTAGCAGCCATTGTTGTAGGTGAAAGCAGTTATAAGGAACAGTTAGATTTTTGAGAGTATCAAATCAAATTGTATTAGTCACATGCGCCGAAAACAACAGGTGTAACCTTACAGTGAAATTCTCACTTACGAGCCCCTAACCAACAATGCAGTTTAAAAAAAATACGGATAAGAATAAGAGAAAAAAACTATGACATAATTAAAAAGCAGCAGTAAAAAATAACAATATATACAGGGGGGTGCTGGTACAGAGTCAATGTACGGGGGCACCGGTTACTTGAGGTAGTATGTACTTGTTGGTAGAGTTATTAAAGCGACTATGCATAGATGACAACAGAGAGTGGCAGTGGTGTGGGGAGGGGAGGGGGGGGGGATTTGCCATAGTCTGGGTAGCCATTTGACTAGATGTTCAGGAGTCATGACTTGGGGGTAGGAGCTGTTTAGAAGCCTCTTGGACCTAGACTTGGCGCTCCGGTACCGCTTGCCGTGCAGTAGCTAGGGTGGCTGGAGTGGCTGGGGTGGCTGGAGTCTTTGACAATTTAAGGGCCTTCTTCTGACACCATCTGGTATAGAGGTCCTGGATGGCAGGCAGCTTAGCCCCAGTGATGTACTGGGCCGTACGCACCACCCTCTGTAGTGCCTTGCGGTCAGAGGCCGTGCAGTTCCCGTACCAGGCAGTGATGCAACCAGTCAGGATGCTCTCGATGTTGTAGCTGTAGAACCTATTGAGGATCTCAGGACCCATGCCAAATCTTTTTAGTTTCCTGAGGGGGAATAGGCTTTGTCATGCCCTCTTCACAACTGTCTTGGTGTGTTTGGACCATTCTAGTTTGTTGTTGATGTGGACACTGAGGAACTTGAAGCTCTCATCCTGCTCCACTACAGCCCCGTCGATGAGAATGGGGGCGTGCTCGGTCCTCCTTTTCCTGTAGTCCACAATCATCTCCTTAGTCTTGGTCACGTTGAGAGATAGGTTGTTATTCTGGCACCACACGGTCTCTGACTTCCTCCCTATAGGCTGTCTCGTAAATTGTAGGTGATCAGGCCTACCACTGTTGTGTCGTCTGCAAACTTAATGATGGTGTTGGAGTCATGCCTGGCCATGCAGTCGTGGGTGAACAGGGAGTACAGGAGGGGACTGAGCACACACCCCTGGGGAGCTCCAGTTTTGAGGATCAGCGTGGCAGATGTGTTGCTACCTACCCTCACCACCTAGGGGCGGCCCGTCAGGAAGTCCAGGATCCAGTTGCAGAGGGAGGTGTTTAGTCCCAGGATCCTTAGCTTAGTGATGAGCTTTGAGGGTACTATGGTGTTGAATGCTGAGCTGTAGTCAATGAATAGCATTCTCACATAAGTGTTCCTTTTGTCCAGGTGGGAAAGGGCAGTGTGGAGTGCAATAGAGATTGCATCATCTGTAGATCTGTTTGAGCGGAATGCAAATTGGAGTGGGTTTAGGGTTTCTGGGATAATGGTGTTGATGTGAGCCATTACCAACCTTTCAAAGCACTTCATGGCTACTCCAGTCTGCACTAGCAAAACAGTCCTGTAGCTTAGCATCTGCTTCATCTGATTACTTTTTTATTGATCTAGTCATGGGTGCTTCCTGCTTTAATGTTTGCTTGTAAGCAGGAATCAGGAGGATGGAATTATGGTCAGATTTGCCAAATGGAGGGCGAGGGAGAGCTTTGTATCCGTCTCTGTGTGTGGAGTAAAGGTGGTCCAGAGTTATTTTCCCTCAGGTTGCACATTTAACATGGTGATAGAAATTTGGTAAAACTGATTTAAGTTTCCCTGCATTAAAGTCCCCGGCTACTAGGAGCACCGCCTCTGTGTGAATGTTTTCTTGTTTTCCTATGGAGGAATACAGCTCATTCAATGCTATTTTAGTGCCAACCTCTGAGGTGGTATGTAAAACAGCTACGAAGAATACAGATGAGAACTCTCGCGGTAGGTAGTGCGGTCTCCAGCTTATCATGAGATACTCTACCTCAGGCGAGCAATAGCTCGAGACTTCCTTGGATATAGTGCACCAGCTGTTATTTACAAAAATACATAGTCTGCCGCCCCTTGTTTTACCAGACGCCGCTGTTCTATCCTGACGTTAGTTTGCCATGGTAATAGAGTTTATGGCATGGCACAAGTAGCACAAGCAGTACTAGAGGTTTTACTTTTCGGGAGATATTGTGACAAGATTATTACACTATATGGTCAGTATGAGTTCTGTGCGGTGCCAGGGGCTGGTAGTGGTAGTACTGCCATCCCCGAACAACATACGCTCCTGAAGGCAGCAGTTCAAATCCCCGTTTCGCCATTCATCTGTATGTCTCTATCCTAAATCTGTCATTAAAAATATATATTCTGTGTGATTATGCAGTCAGAAAATGTTACCCTTAAGAGGTAGCAGGATTGGATACAGCTCAGCAACAGTTGGAGAAGTATTTTTAAAAAGTTGAGATTAGACTCTCATAATGCCCACACCATAATTTGGATTAATTTGACTCTATAATGAATATCAGGGTGATGTGAAAAGAGTACGAGAAACCAAACCAATTGGCTGGAATCAGATAAAATATGCGAGCGGGCAGACTTGCATAATTGAATGGCCAGACAGATAAGGCCAGGCAATGAGGAATATTGAGGATATTAACTCCCTAAGGTCGATGTCCACACCCCCGCGGAAATCAAAGTAGCATAATTTAAAAAAAACATCAACATCTGTCAGTTTAAACTAGTTATCTGTTTTTTTGCTTTGGACGCGTCTCAATCCACAGTTTCCACCTATGTTGCAACTCCCCATCTCCGGTGAAAGGTGACAGAGCCAGAGTGGTGTTTGTCAGACCATGAGACAACCCCAAAAATCGGTCTTCTCACGGGTTTGGCCTACAAACTATTATGACTCTCACGATGGTGTTATCCGTCTAGCTCTACAACCCCCACAAGTGACTTGGTACAGCGACTCTGCCAACTTCTATCTATAGCCTCTGAACAATTTGGGCTACACACTAATATGACCCCTCTGTGGAAAGGTGACTCTCACAAACACATACATGAGCAGGGCCATGACCCTGGATACTTCTGTATGTCGCTCTGAATGGGAGTCTGTTGGATGACTGGTGTGGTGTAGTTGTTGAGTGTCTTCACTGCAAGTATATTGTATGTTTTGGATTGAAAATGTTTTTTTTAAAACACGTACATGTTGGTTTAGGAGACTCACAAGAGTCGTCTGAAGGTCCCCCGGTACCAGTTGAAAAAAATGATGGAAGTATATATGGAGACTGTTTAGTGCCAAAAAGAAGGGGTTAAATACAGGTACAACATTTTTTTTTAATGTTTCCTGATTTTATATATCTCAGATATAGGACAGACACTTCAGAACAAACTTCCTTTAGAATTTTTGGGGGGGTCTATCTGTTGTTCCATGTAGTGAATCCGTCATTCAATGCGTTTGTATGGGCTAATAGCAAGGCAAATAATTTGTTTCGATATTTTTTTGACAGTGTACTTCAAGGGGTCTTAAAACTCTTAAACGTGCTGCGTGGTCTATCCGACGTCTGCATTGGCTGTGCAGCATTTACGGTGATATGGCCTCTGCAGAAGTCAGGACATCCATACTTCTTGCTCTTCACCGAGCAGCGCAGAGCTGTTGTGAAGGAAATTGTCAAGATGGTTTATGTTTATACAGGACCTCCTTCCCCCACCAGCAGTCAACCAATCATGTCAATGCGGAGCTATACAGCGCCCTCCGGATTGTTATAAAATTGGGAGCTGCACAACAATGCAGTACGGAGCTCAATTTGGCTACTGCATGCCTCCTGAGGCTCCGCGATTGCGTCACACCATCTATATGGCGCATCGGACCACATTTTCGCATCAAGCATAAATGGGCTCTTATGGGTTAAAACCCACGTTTGAATAACACATTTAACACGGCCTTGGCCATCGTCGGTTTGAGTTTGGGATATGAGGGAGATAAGTGCAACAGGAGTAAGCTACAGTCCCCAATGAAATCTCTACCTACTCACACACACAGAGTTGATGCCATTCGTACTTGCATTCCCAGCGTGTGCTATAGCACATGCTAATTGCCATGAATGACTGGTGCGGTATTCATCACAATGGAAATGCAGGAAGTGAAATGATGGAGAATCACTGAGTCATGCTTCAGTCTGAAAACAAACCAATGTTGAATTGCTATTTTTGTAGCAAATATGCAGACTAGTGAAGTCTGAAACATGAATGAGTAATTTTAGTTGAGGGAGGGGGGGTTTCTTCATCTTTTAGCAGTTAAAGTTGGACATAGCCATACAGCTTGCAAATGAATATTTTGTCCATTTAAAGTTGGTGTTCGGAATCTATTTGTAACAAATTTCACAATTTCAAACTCAGACCTATTCTGCCAAGGTTGTAGTCTAAAACTACCTGCTCTAATCTGTAGACCTCTTGAAAAGTTTTGACATGTTTCAGTTCTTTGTAGAGACAGAGAATGACCTTGAGGGAGACATGACTAAGGAACACTAGAAACATACACACACGCACACACTGGAAAGCAAAAACACACTCACCTACGGACACTCTTCCACACTTTATGCATGCACCCAAATGCACACTATTCGCTCTCTTTTGGCATATACCGATGCAATTCCTATGACACAGGCATACAAAGTCAATGACACACACACTCCCACAGGTAATCCTGCAGGCTTTGTTGAGGTGACAGTTGTTCTTCATGCTGTCCGTCTCCAACCGAACGCCTTGATGTTACCCAGGAGGGTTAGCCAGCTAGCAAGGCCACTCTGTACGGCACGCTCTCAGTTCTCTCTAAAGTCAAATCAAATTTTAATAGTCACATGCGCCGAATACAACAGTGAAATTCTTACTTACGAGCCCCTAACCAACAATGCAGTTTAAAAAAAATATGGATAAGAATAAGAGATAAAAGTAACAAGTAATTAAAGAGCAGCAATAAAATAACAATAGCGAGACTATATACAGGGGGTACCAATACAGAGTCAATGTGCGGGGGCACCGTTTACTTGAGGTAGTATGTACATGTAGGTAGAGTTATTAAAGCGACTATACATAGATGACAACAGAGAGTAGCAGTGGTGTAAAGATGGGGTGGGGGGAGGGCACTGCAAATAGTCTGGATAGCCATTTGACTAGATGTTCAGGAGTCTTATGACTTGGGGGTAGAATCTGTTTAGAAACCTCTTGGACCTAGATTTGGCGCTCCGGTACCGCTTGCCGTGCGGTAGCAGAGAGAACAGTCTGTGACTAGGGTGGCTGGAGTGGTTTTGACAATTTTTAGGGCCTTCCTCTGACACCATCTGTTGTAGAGGTCCTGGATGGCAGGAAGCTTGGGCCCAGTGATGTACTGGGCCGTTCGCACTACCCTCTGTAGTGCCTTGCGGTCGGAGGCCGAGCAGTTGCCATACCAGGCAGTGATGCAACCAGTCAGGATGCTCTCGATGGTGCATCTGTAGAACCTTTTGAGGATCTGAGGACCCATGCCAAACCTTTTCAGTCTCCTGAGGGGGAATAGGTTTTCTTGTCCCCTCTTCACGACTGTCACAGCGAGATAGGCATATCCTCAGGTAGTTTCACCTGAAGGCCCCCTCCGCCTAGTCCAACCAACAGAGAACCAATACAAGCCTCCAGCACTGCTACCACAAAATATGTGTGCTGAATATCAATGCACTGGGGCATCACTTTAGGCAGGGGACTACAGTAGTTGCTTTGGCTCCAAGTTGGCATGAGTAGGGGTTGTTGAGCATGATGTATCTAACAAAAGTTTGATTTGGCTGGACGTTTCCCAAAGGCACAGGATGGGAATTGTGGAATGCTATACTCAAAGAATAGAGCACAGTGAGAGAAAGAGAGAGAGAGAGAGAGAGAGAGAGACTGAATGAGAGAAAGACAGAGTGAAAGATTTGTATCTTTCTACTCTACTAGACCTATGGGAGTTTATGAGTTTGTATGTGAGGAAGTATTTTAAGGTTACTCTCAACAGAAATGTGTGAGGTCCAATGGAAGGTGATGGCTCTGAACTATTCAGTCAATTTTTCCACCAAAACTGTGTAATATAGTTGAAAAGAGACCTGAAATCTCTCTAAACATACAACAAACAATGCCAGGCTCTCCCTTAGACCACACATCTTTGTATATGTGTATATGTGTATAGCATCACAGATGCTATTTTGGCATCTGTGAGGGCATGGGCAGCGCCATTAAGGCCATCTCCATTTTGAAGAAGTCAATTTTCTTCTTCTACTACTTCAATGAGTTGGTAAACAAACTGAAAGGGTGCGTACTGCCAACAGGAGTGTGTTGTTTGAACAGGTTGGTGATTTACTGCCACCTACAGTTATGGCTGATCCCTCCTGATGGAATTTTGTGATCCTTCCTTAACCCATACGAAGTCCACAGAGTTGACTACTTTAAAATGGTGGAAGTCCTCAATGGCAATGGCAAAAAAGGGTTATTTCCAAGTAGTGATCTTTATCTATCTTTATAGGCTCTTTTAACAACGGTGGTGCGTTTCTCCGCCCAATCTTTGCTGACGCATGCCAGATCTTACAATGCCTGGATAGGTATGTTGTGTATCAGCTAACCACACCATATGTCATAGCAATCTGGTGCCAACGGCTCAGTCGATGACATGGCACGCAACCATTGGTTGAGCAGAGCAATGCGATCTGGGCCTGCAGCCTAACTCAAGATGGGCCCTATGGGTTGGACACACCTCCACCACACACATTCCTACTGCATAATAGGCAATTATCACCACAACAGTGTCTTGACAAAGTCTTGGCCGAGTACATACATCAACACATTATTTTCATAGATTTATAATCACATTCATTTTAGGGGCAATGTTTAATTTCATTGCTTTCACAGTAACACGTGTCTCACATTTTGAGCCCTAACTGAATACAATGCTCTCCTCTTGTAAAAAAAATCACACCTGTCCCAGATAATTTGACACTAATAATTAAATCATTATTATAATCGAATTGAAGTACATTGTAAGTATGGGCATGATTACGTCACACTTTTAAACCACTTTTAAGCTATTTATTGTTACTGTATCAACAAATCTTACAAGCACTCATGCATTGGTGTTAGTTTAGGATGTAGACGTTATTAATTTAGTGCTCTCTCAGGGGTTTCTTGTGTTGTGTATTCTTCCCCCATCGCATCCTACCACTCTGCCAGAAGGCATTGGCAAGTCATTTGTTTGCTCCCTGGTTTTCTCTTAAGTGAAAACCTACCGCATTAATATTAATGAATAAATATAGTAGCCACTGTAGAAATCCATAAAAATGTACATGAGCAAACCAGTTCAGTGCTTAGAGCAAAGTAGAGGTACGTGGGGGGTGCATGGCCTATCTACAGGGGGTATGTGTCGTTTGTCATAAAATGTATACACAACCCACAGGGTGTGCAGGCTTTTATTCCAGCCCAGTACTAACGCATTGCTCATATCCTTCAAAGGGTATTTATGCTCTACAGATCGAGACGAAAGCAACCACCAAATCAATAAGATAACTCAGAGAAAATGTTCATGTCAATTTGGCCTCAAATCTCATAGACATGATGTGCACATTGTACAGCCAAGCATGAAAACAGACAAGAAAAAAGTATTCCACACTAAAGCATTTATTCATCATACCTTAATCAACCCCACCCAGCCACACAGATCAAGCACTGCTGCAAGGCATGATGATGGACATGCTAGGCGGAAATCAGTCCGTCAGAGATACTTTGAGCTTGTCTGGGGCCCAAGAAAAGCCACGGGGATGCCGAGCGGACAAACACACGGCTTGCGTCCTCAGCCTCCAGACCAACACAAGAAGGTGAAGGGGGCGGGGGCGGGGAGGAACAATGATGACCAGAGAGACACACTGGGGCCTCCATGTCCACGGTTTCGGCTAAGCCGCTTTTGCTGCCATTTTCAAAGCAGTGGCCAGCGCACTATAGCCTCTAAGCCTAGCATTTGAGCCAGCGGGCAGGGCAGGCGGCGCAGGGTATAAAGAAGAGGGAGGGGGAACAGAAAAATGTGGAGAGAGGAAGATTGAGAGAGAGAAAGAGACAGGGAGGGAGATGAAGAGAAGGAAGGAAAGGGAGGAGGAGAAAGGAAGGAAGAGCACTGCCTCAATTAGCTATGGGGCATCTGGGTGCCAGAGAAGCGCACGACATTGAGACGCTCACACACACTCACACACACACACACATCCCAGAGGCCCCTCCGGCCAAAGCTCCATGGTGTGCATAATTAGATTTCAAATTTGTGCGTTTGCATTCACTAGAAAATGAGCAACAGCTTTCCCTCTCCCTCTCTCTTTGTTTTTCTCGCTCTGTCGCTCTCACTTGTATTCGCCCTCTCTCACACTGTTTTTCTCTCTGGCGCTGATGAGAAAGGAAAATAGGCCTGCTCTCTCTTTTGGCAAAGAGTAGAGACTGACCTTCTCTGTCTCTTTCCCTCTATCTCCCTCTCTCTCTTTTTGTTTGTCACCCTCTCAATCTTTCTAGAGTGACAATGGGTTCATGCTCTTTCTCTATTTCCCTCTATCTCTCTTTGTCACCCTCTCCATCTTTCTAGGCTAGGTCAAGAAAGAGGTCCACACTCTCTCTCCCTTCCTCAATTTTTCCCTTCCTCTAAGGTTTAAATATCACCAACGGGTGTCACCGTTGAAGGCCGTTGTACACTTTTAAACCGCTTCACTGCTAAAGAGGCACTTCAGGGCTAATGGAAAAGTAAACAACGGTAAAGAAGGGAATGATTTGCGGGGGAAAAACATTAAACAGGAAACATCCTTTGCATTCGATCCCATGTACAGCAATGTAGTGAAACCATGCCTGTGAAGGAAGTGGAGGAAGGTTCAGTTTGCTGTCTCTATTCGTTACGAAATGAATTGCGAGTGAGTGCATAAACAACGACAAGTGGAGGACTTTGTCACAGGCAATCGCACTTCGACTAGAGACATCCAACAATCATATAAACTAAAAAGTGTGCCATACATCCAAGATGGAGGCTCACTTGTCATTTTAAATGCATTTTAATCCATTTAATTTTAATACATTTGATCCCCTAATTAAAACCTTCCTTCCCTTCATCCACAATAAGACCCATCAGCCTGTGAGGTTTATTTACTCTCAAATCAGAGTGTGGATGCTAATATGATCAGCTAATGTGATTTGCCATTAACATGGTAAGGCTTGACTTGGAGACATCTAGTTTTACCCAACTTCTGCATATAACTCAATACGGATTATTCATGAGCATTCTTGTGATTAATAACATTTCTTCATTATAAAATGCCAGAATTCCTATACTCTTGAATTAGCATCAGTTGTAATTAAGCCTTAGAATTATATGATATTAAGTGGGTCTTGGTAAGAACTAGTCAGGTAATTAAAAAAACTTGGAACCATTTAAGCCCTCAAGGCCAGGAACTCCCTTGCCCAAATTATGCCATCTCAAAATTGTCTACTGCTGCCAAATCCACCAAATCTCTCTCACTTATCTTTTATTCTTTCTCTTCTCTCTCTCTCATTCGCTATGGCACTGGAAGATGTGGCAAATTGCTATCAATATGATTTGTGAGTGTATTAGTGCTCTTACAAAAATCAAGTCTGAAATCTGAAAAGTGGAAATTACAAACTTCAAAAGCCTTTTTTAAACCTCAAATACACTGCAAGTTTATATTTCCTCCATTACAGGAAAGTTATCCTGCAACAGGGTGATCAAATGAAGATCCTACATATGTACTATGTAGACTGTATCATATGTTCCATAGTCCATAATGGAGCAATGTTTTGGGCATGCACCCTAAGTGGTATACAAGGGTGGGTATTAGAACAGTGTTTAACTGTTAGTGTGTGTGGGTATGAGTTTCATGTTTATGTATGACTTTCTAAGTATGTGAAATGTTCGAAAGTGTCAATGTTTTAAGGTAGCCAAAGGTGGAAATGCATACAGGAGCCTAAAGCACTAATGATGGAATGTGTGTAGAGGTCTGTTTATGTGTCCGTTTTTTATTAACATTTCCCAAAGAGGGGGGGTGGGTGGGTGTGTGTGTGTGTGTGTGTGTGTGTGTGTGTGTGTGTGTGTGTGTGTGTGTGTGTGTGTGTCTACTTGTCAGGATAACCTGATGAATAATGGCTGACTTGACAACATGAGTGAGGGGGTGATGCAACGTTTTCCCTTTTCTAACAACGTCGAATGCATCACCAGTCATCCTGTGCCATCAAAAAACATAGGGAGAGAGACAGCCAGAACGTGGAATGCTGAAACCAGTCCTTATTTTTATTTCCTTGGTTGCGAACCAGAAACCATTTGGCTTCATGATCATGTTGCTGTTCCCAGAAGTTCCCTGCGGTTAGCCAGAGCTGAACCACGAGCCCCCAGCAGGCCAGGTGATTTACCCAACCCCGCTGTACTCCTCCCTGGGCAGCTGGGAGTCATTAGCCCCTGAGAAACGTACTCCTCACTCAACCATATTACATCTGTAGGCCTGTTGTGTTTTTCCACATTATCTCATTCATTTGTCTTTGTGGGTATGATTTATGTTGAGGACATGGGCTTTTACGAGCCATGTAACATACATGGGGTTGATTGCATGTAAAGTGCAGGCAGCACAGGAACAAACACTCAAACCATGTATTTGAACAATGAAGCTACACTACATGACCAAAAGTATGTGGACACCTGCTCGTCGAACAACTTATTCCAAAATCATGGGCGTTAATATAGAGTTGGTCCCCCCCCCCTTTGCTGCTATAACAGCCTCTACTATTCTGGGAAGGCTTTCCACTAGATGTTGGAACGTTGCTGTGGCCACAAGACCATTAGTAAGGTCGGGCACTGATGTGGGCGATTAGGCCTGGCTCGCAGTCAGAGTTCCAATTCATCCCAAAGGTGTTAGATGGGGTTGAGGTCAGGCCTCTGTACAGGCCAGTTCTTTCACACCAATCTCGACAAACCATTTCTGTATGGACCTCGCTTTGTGCACGGGGGCATTGTCATTCTGAAACAGGAAAGGGCCTTCCCCAAACTGTTGCCTCAAAGTTGGAAGCACAGAATCATCTAGAATGTCATTGAATGCTGTAGTGTTAAGATTCCCCTTCACTGGAACTAAGGCTGGTGAAGCGTGATTCATCACTCCAGAGAACGTGTTTCCACTGAAATGTCTCCAGAGTGGTGTCTAAGGCTTCCCCCACCTCTCTCTCTACCTTTTACTGTCCACCAGGACCCAGTGTTGACACCACTGGTCTGGTGCATGTGTGTGTTGATGCTTAAAGTAACTCAGTTCAGCTGTAAATCCTCTGAGTCCCCTTGGCTTTGAGAGGGTAACTATACTTCTCCATCTCTCTCTCCATCTCTCGCTCTCTCTCTCTCATTTTAGCTAACCATTTTCCTAACCCTAAACTGTTACGTTACCTCTCCTAACCTGCTAAGTAAAATACCTTCTGTCCGTAGCCAAAACCCCCAGTCTGTTGGTAGCCATGATGTGTTATTTGCTCTGGCTCTCTGCAACCACAGACACACTTCCTGTGGTTAATCAGGCTTCCCTGGTCTCCCCACAGAAGCAGTGAGTGCAGGGGTTAAACACACACATACATGGGGACCCACATACACTGTACAAGCACATACAGTGCACTCACTCTCCATCACTCTGTGAGCAGGGTGACTGAGAAACCACACCCGAAAAATATACAGCGCTGGAAAAAATTAAGAGACCACTGCAAAATGATCCGTTTCTCTGGTTTTACTATTTATAGGTTTGAGTAAAATTAACATTTTTGTTTCATTCTATAAACTACTGACAACATTTCTCCCAAATTACAAATAAAAATATTGTAATTTAGAGCATTTATTTGCAGAAAATGACAACTGGTCAAAATAACAAAAAAGTTGCAGTGTTGTCAGATGTCGAATAATGCAAAAAAAATAAGTTCATATTCATTTTTAAACAACACAATACTAATGTTTTAACTTAGGAAGAGTTCAGAAATAAATATTTGATGGAATAACCCTGATTTTCAATTACAGCTTTCATGTGTCTTGGCATGCTCTCCACCAGTCTTTCACATTGATGTTGGGTGACTTTATGCCACTCCTGGCACAAAAATTCAAGCAGCTCGGCTTTGTTTGATGGCTTGTGACCATCCATCTTCCTCTTGATCACATTCCAGAAGTTTTCAATGGGGTTCAGGTCTGGAGATTGGGCTGGCCATGACAGGGTCTTGATCTGGTGGTCCTCCATCCACACCTTGACTGACCTGGCTGTGTGGCATGGAGCATTGTCCTGCTGGAAAAACCAATCCTCAGCTTTGGGGAACATTGTCAGAACAGAAGGAAGCAAGTTTTTCTTCCAGGATAACCTTGTATGTGGCTTGATTCATGCATCCTTCACAATGACAAATCTGCCCGATTCCAGCCTTGCTGAAGCACCCCCAGATCATCACCAATCCTCCACCAAATTTCACAGTTTATACGAGACCTGGAGAGGCCTACAAGCCACAGTGTCTCATTGTGGCTTCCCCCCCCCCCCCCCCCCTTTACACTGTTGCTACTCTCTGTTATTATCTATACATAAGTCACTGTAATAACTCTACCTACATGTATATATTACCTCAATTACCGCGACTAACCGCTGCCCCCACACATTGACTCTGTACCGGTGTCCCCTGTATACAGCCTCGCTATTGTTATTTTACTGCTGCTTTCTTTAATTATTTGTTACTTTATTTCTTATTTAACCAACAACTGCATTGTTGGTTAAGGGCTTGTAAGTAAGCATTTCATTGTAAGGTCTACTACACCTTACACCTTACAGTTGTATTCGGCTCATGTGACAAATACAATATGATTTGATTTTGATTTGAAAATGTAACAGCCATTCTGATTCAAAGACCAACTGCCATTCCAGCATGATGGTGCAAGAGGCAAGAGGACGATGGTTGAACCAACTTGCAAGCAGCCTACCAATAACCATGTCATTCTTCAATGTATCAAGTTAACCAAAGCTGATTATTTAATTCAAATATATGAAGCTCAAGTCATATGATAAACTAGATAAATAAAGGCTAAATAAATAAAGTTGAAACATTATCATAATCTGAGCATGTTTTGTAGGCTAGCTATCTAACTTAGATAGCTAAACCAAAAAAGTTAGGCTACTTTAATTCGCCACTTTACAAGCTAGCCAGCCGACTCTTTTAAATATTTTGTTTTATTATGGGAAATGCCAAATAGAGCTACAGACCTAGTCTGACATTTTATTTTATTTCAGTGTGGAGTCAGTTGAGGGGGCTGGGGGACTATGTTTCATGAAGCCATTAGACTGTGTCTGACAGAGGAGGTATGTATACATGAATTATAAGAAGACTTTGTGATTTTAATATCCCAGTTAATCATTACATGACTTCAAACACACTATCTCTGTTTTGCTCAGTCTGGCAGTAACCCAGAACTATCAGAGGCAGAGGATCTCTCTTTTGGCTGTTGATGACAACAACTGCATGTAAGTTGTTCTTCTACGTCATAATACATATGTCTGCATAGCATTTAGTCTTCATTTTGGCAGATGAAATCATGCTTATTTCTGAAGATGAACTCATGTTTTAGCTCATTTTTTCTTCTTCTCTGGAACCAGTCAGGCAACAACCCATACTGTACTGGCGGAAGGTAGCCCAACAGCTAAGGATTTGGACCTATGGCCGAAAGGTGGCCTTGTTCGAATCCCAGGCTGGGCGCTGGAAAAAACGGGTGTAATTGATCTGACAACTGGAGGGCTGCTGGGTTCACAATATTCCCCTACCGTTGGGCCCTTGAGCAAGGCCCTTAACCTCATAGCATGCTCTCCATCCAGGGGCACTGCAGTTTGAACCTGTGCTCGTCTTAACTGTATGTGTGAGTTCTGCTGTTTGAGCGGGTTGAGAACAGAGCAGAAGCCACATTTTTGTTGTTCGCTGTAACTAATGGACAAAGTTGTATTGTAAAGAAGTCCGCCAGAGTTGACGTGGGCCATCAAAGAGATGCCTCCCTGGCCACTAGTGCACATTTCTAAACTATATTGAAAATACATTTGAAAAACAGTTTAATTAATAAATAAATGTAATAGTAGTAGCCATAATTCATAAATGGCACCATGCAGGGTTCTATATGGAACCATTTTGGTTCAGATAAGAAGAACCTCTAGAGTTCTGATAACAATAACCCTTTAAAAGGTTTCTATATAGATTTTGTAGGGGTTCCATATACAGTGCATTCGGAAAGTATTCAGACCACTTGACTTTTTCTACATTTTGTTACGTTACAGCCTTATTATAAAATAGATTTTTTTTTTTATAATCCTCATCAATCTACACACAATACACGTGTACTAATTTATTACAAATAAAAAATGAAATATTACATTTACATAAGTATTCAGACCTTTTACTCAGTACTTTGTTGAAGCACCTTTGGCAGCGATTATAGCCTCGAGTATTCTTGGGTATGACAAGCTAGGCACACCTGAATTTAGGGAGTTTCTCCCATTCTCTCAAGCTCTGTCAGGATGCATGGGGAGCGTCTGTAACAGAGACGCTGAGAGTTGAGAAGCAGGTGCAGGTGAAACGTTTTATAAAACAACAAACATGGAACGAGACAAAGTAACAGTAGCGTCTACACATAACACAGGAACAATACTGACTGGGGAAAGAACCTAAGGGACTGCCAGATACAGGGGAGGTTATACGTGAGGTAATGGAGTCCAGGTGTGCCTCATGATGACGTGCAGATGCGCATAATGATTGATGCCAGGTGTACGTAATGATGAATCCCAGGACCGGTGGTTAGTATACCGGCAACGTCGAATGCCAGAGGGGAGGAGCGGAAATAGACGTGACAGCGTCGCTGCACAGCTATTTTCAGGTCTCTCCAGAGATGTTCGATCAGGTTCAAGTTCAGGCTCTGGCTGGGCCACTCAAGGACATTCAGAGACTTGTCCAGAAGCTACACCTGCATTGTCTTGACTGGTTGCTGAAGGTCGTTGTCCTGTTGGAAGGTGAACCTTCATCCCAGTTTGAGGTTCTGAGCACTGGATTAGGTTTACATCAAGGATCTCTCTGTACTTTGCTTCATTCAGCTTTCCCTCGATCCTGACTAGTCTCCCAGTCCTTGTTGCATCCTCACAGCAAGCTGCCACCACCATGCTTCACAATGCTTCAACCTGGTTGGTGCCAGGTTTCCTCCAGACACGATGCTTGGCCATCAGGCCAAAGAGTTCTATTTTGTTTTCAAGAGTTCTTTAAGAGCCTTTTGGCAAACTCAAAGCAGCTGTCATGTGCCTTTTACTGAGGAGTGGCTTCCATCGGGCCACTTTACTATAAAGGCCTGATTGGTGGAGTGTTGCAGAGATGGTTGTCCTTCTGGAAGGTTCTCCCATCTCCACAGAGGAACTCTGGAGCTCTGTCAGAGTACTACCACATCTCTGTCCAAACATCAGCTGTGATGGCCATCGGCGTGGACACAGAAATAAAGGATGCCTTTATTAAATCCCTCAGTGTGAGCTGTCAGTCACAAAGTATCACTCACACAAACGCACAGGCACGCACACAAACGTGTGCACCCACACAAACATGCTTATCCTAATCCAGGTCACATCTAGAGGGCTGTGGCCTGACAGTGCTAAAACAAACACTGATGTTGGTTTCTTAGCCTACCCATTGTAATGGAAAAGGAATGGATATCTCCTTTTAAAGGACGGGAGCAATGGATGGACCAGTGTGTGGGAAGGGTGTGTATGTGTGCATGTGAGCCTGCATGTCTGTGTGTCGCTTTGGTCTGCTAGGGTTACTTTCTATAAGGAATGGAAGGGATATTACCCTTTTCATATACCTTTCAGTGGTACCTTCATGGAAGGATGTATTTTTAAAGTACTCAAACAGGGCTTCACACACATTTTCTGCAGACATACATATCCCGCCTGCCACTGACTCCTTGTATCTCATCCCTGCCTATCTTAACACACAGGGCCAGAGCTATATTTAGAGATGGATAAACGACTGGAGTGGTGTGGGTCAAATCAAAGTTGCGTCTCACTAAAGTCCTTTTCAGGCAGCAACACTGAGGACAGAGCCTGACAGATTGGTTGGGGGGTGGATTGTGTGTATGTGTGTGTGCATAAGAGAATTACATATGTACATTGTATGCACACACGTTACTTCACATACACATTCCCCTTCCTTCCATCCACCTTCCTCTGCCTGCATGTAGCTCAACACCAGCAGTAGTAGGAGGTGGGAGTGAAAGTTCGCTGAGTATCATGTTGGGGTATTGACTCAGGTCCAAGGGTTTGACGCTAATGTAGCCATTAGCTACATTACCCCCCCCCCCCCCCCCCCCCCCTCTCACCATCACCTGGGATGTGGAGCGGCATTACTCCCGAAGTAAACGGGATCTCACAATGCTACAGAACATGCTAGAGAACCACGTGCTACGTCGGTGGAGGCATTCACTCCATTCAAGCCATTACAATACACCGTCTTCCTGATTTTTCCCTAAACCAGCCGCCACTGATGCCCGTCTCAGCACTGCTGTACTCCATACAGAGAAGTAGGGAGCATGTAGGCCCCCTTAAAATGGATCTTCTCATAATGATTCAGAATTATCTAACAGCAAATTATAGTCACTTTTAAACGTACATAAAGAGACATCAAAGTTAAAGTAAAGTAATGTTATACTTTTTCAGCAAGCTTAAAAGTGCTACCAAGTTCCTAATAGCTAAGATGTACGTGGAAAGTACAAACCTAGCAAACGCAGGGCTAGCCGTTAGCTTACATATTATTAATTAACTACTAAGCTGGTTTGATGTAAGAAACATCTAAACTAATAGCCTACACATGTTACTTAAAGGTCCAATGCAGCTGTTTTTATCTCAACATCAAATCATTTATGGGTAACAATTAAGTACATTACTGTGACTATTATAATTAAAATGGTCAAAAATAAACAAAAATAAGCAATTTCTCAAGCAAGGATTTTGCTAGGAGTGGTCTGAGTGAGGAGGGGAAAACTGAAAACTAGCTGTTGGCAGAGAGGTTTGGAACTCTATTTGTTGGGGTCTATTAACTAATTTACAACCTGGTGATGCCAACAGACAGACCAAAACTCCATCCCACCAAAACAGGCTGAAATTTCAGGCAGTCTTTTCAAACAGCTCTTACACTAAAAGGGCATTATCATCTTTTTCACAATTTCACAGTATTATTCCAACCTCATAGTGTAGAAATATATATAAAACACAGGAAAAACACATTTTGGACTGCGCTAGGCCTTTAATACAGATGCCGTGACTTAATTTGATCATCCTGTTGTTGCAGACATTTTCCTGCACAGTAGGAAATGCAAACTTGTAGTGTATTCAAGATTTAAAAACGCTTCTAAAGTTTCTAAATTCTACTTTAAAATGTCAGACTTGATTTCCCTAACGAAAAATGTATCATCCCCTACAAAAATGTCCATTCATTATAATTCACATAACAATTCACATTTCCTTTTGCTTCAGGATTATTTTCCTGCTGTGGGAAACTGGCTAAAATTGAGATATGGCATCTGTCCTTATTCAAATACCACACCTGCCATTGTATGTAAACCACAGATCAACACGACTACAATAGATGAGTTCACAAACAGTATCAGAGCTAGATTGCATTCACCCTTTAGCATTCTTGTGTCTCAATGCTAATTTGGTTTAGCCACTACTACATATGCACACTTGTTGGTTTGTTTTATTTTTTTCCCCCCTCACCGGCAGCTGTTGAAAACCTGTAAAATACATTTCTGTGGGTTCACGTACAAAGCCAACTGAATAATATGAATAGGTAAGCAGCAATTATCAAGATATATTTTTGCACTGTACCCAGTGTGGTAGCTGGACTGACTTTGAAGCCTGGGAAAGAGGATATAAGATCTCCCACGCAAAACTGGTCAATGGTTAATGCAGCACCAGTGGGTCTCTTGCTTTTCAAATTAGCATGAGAAGCAATGTTATTTTCATAATAATCATCCAATTTACATGCTGGAGGATATGAGGCTGTAATGTGCATTTGAATACAATGAAATGAAAAGCCATTATGCCCATTGTAAGAATATTTTGAAGATAAATACACAACGCAGAGGACTAACGGGCAAGAGGGAATTAACGATAAATGGAAATAGTGTTTTTTCTGTAATAGGGAATTAATGATCAGTGGGTCAGAGATAGGAGGAATCTGTCTAGGCATTGAGCCTGAAACAGGATTCTTGTAATTTGGCCATTGGCCCCGTTTTATTGCAACGAATTCTAATTGGTAAACCACAGGCTAGGGTTGGCTTGTAAAACTACATCCTGTCTCTTTGTTCTGTGGAGAGAATCACTGAGGACAGGGGAGAATGAACATCTACCTCTCAGCATAACATCTATTTTTCTCCCCCTGGTTTGCCTTGGGGTCTGTGTTATTGAAAAGTAACATCAACTGCTAACATCATGAATGGGGTGGATGGCAGAGAATACATGGTACTCCAGGCTTCTAAATCAACGATTGCTGGGAGTAATCAAGATGATGACTTGTTTAAGAGTCATTCATTTTCAATTGGGGAATGAAAATCCTCTCAAATCCTTCTCCATATGATGATGAACTGAGCGGGAACATTTCCACCCCAGCAATTCGGTTTCCTGCATTCCTCGGTTTAAACTCGATTTTTAATGAGAGTTCTATTTCAACATGAAACAACATTCCATAGCCCTTAACAGTGCTACTACAGCACCATTAAGATAATTCAAGCACTTCTTGTATCAAATTTTTGTGAAATGCAACTTCCTTTCATTACCTTTGCAAAAAAATATATGGATTATCAAGATTTCTTATTACCCCGAGGCTTTGGCGAAGCGAGATGTTCACGCCGGCTTCACTTCCTTTTCAAGGTAATGAAAGAGAATCTGCGTCTGTTTATTAGGCCTTCCAGTCTCTAGGGTAGACAGATTCGACAAGAGAACGGAGCAGTCTTAAACAAAGAGATATAATGAGCAAACAGTGCTGATGGTGGGAACTATAACTCGGCATCAAGGCTCAGACAGAAGACAATTTAACACTGCATATTTTTCCTCGACTCTAATTCTAAATATGGCTTCGGTACGGAATGGAAGATTCAGTACAAAGTATTGTCTGATGTGAGAGATGTTCTTCTGTCGCCTACCTGGGTCGTGTTCTGTAGAGGGCATGATGTAGCGAGACGTTTTGTGATGGAAATGAACATGTTTTTTTGTTGTTCTTTAACTCAGCATAGACTGCTTATTGCGGTGGTAAAAAATACTAAAGAAAAGTACACACTGTTTGAGACGACGCCAGTTCAAAATACAAGAATCTGCAAGTTCCATCAGACAACTATATTTTTGAACAATGTTTCCACTCAGCGGTTTAAGCTGCTACTTTGGAAGAATGATTTCAAATAATGATTCAAATATGGGCTAATGGTAGGATTGTGTTCAGAGGGGCCCACCTGTGAGCAGAAGAAAACCTAACCGTATCTTGTTTTCTCCGCCTTCAAAGTTCTCAGCGAATCGAACAAATAAATGGATCTGTTGACCTCATAATGCAATTGACAATAGCCATCACATACCCAGGTAATCACATCAAGTCATTTAAGACCCCAGTTGTCCTTGAAGATGGCCATTAGAAAAACAAACATAGCCATCATTGCCTGCATGGCCTTTGATGGTATTCCTCATATATAGAGAGTTGGGATCTGCACCAAGGCAACTGATAATTGAGTCAAGTTAGGCACTCCCACTCAAACCATATTAGAAAATATCAGAACGTTCAGTTATACTCCATACTTGACCTTATAGTATATGTCAGAAAATACATCTTGTCCCAACATCTTGCAAAGCTTAGAGCACTAACCTTGACCAGTTTTTTCCTAGGCAATGCCCTTCTGGAAAGGTCAAAGCTGATTGGCTGGGGGTCAACTAATCACAGTCCACCAATAATACAGTATAGTCCATTATTGGAATCTTACAGAAGCAATCTACTGTTGGTAATTTCTTCACGTATTGTGGCCCATTGGTGGCTGTACATTGGGGTGGTGGGAGGGCTAGATGGGTTGGGTAAAGGGTGATTACTAGTGCCTTGTCAAAAGCAATCATTCCGAATCGTTTCCTGTCACCCATCATCTACTCCTTGTACACACTCTCACACACACTGTACCTTCGATATCAAGTAATCGTCAAGTAATAGTCACAGGTCTTTGCTTCTAGCATCATGGGACCTATTACAGACTAACTGTATTATTCGGAACTCTTATGGTTGGTTGCGTCGTGCCGACAAATCAGAACGTTTTTTTCCCCACCCACCAATTGGTTCTTGGTTGCACTGCGAGGAAATCTGTGATGCAAAAAAAAAATATTTGGTTGGCCAATTACAGAATGAGAAGAATGAGAACTTAAAACTGATAATTGAAGAAGTGTGGCTACATGTTGACATTGTAGGAAATGTAAGATAGCTGTGTGATATTTCCTATGAGTGTTGAGTAAGAGGATAGAACAATCCAAATGTGTGTATTTTCCAAGACAAGTGGTTAGTAAATAGACAATAGAATATAGGTTGAATTACATTTTACATGACAATTACCTGTTGTATTTATCCCTATTCAGATGGGAGTAATATTACTATACAGAGCAGCATGTCTTGACCTTCACTGTACTCAGAGGCATAATATCGACATGTGAATTTTTCGGGCCTCAAATGAAACTGCTAAACATTTTTATTTATCACAATTTTCTTTAGCCAATTTTGGTCTTTAATGCAGGGCCAACAGACAAGTTCCTTACTTTCTTTCCCTTCCACATACCTCTTCTATTTTTGGTTAGCTGCATGTGTGACATAACTCCGCCTGTCCTATTTATGATATAATTAACAAAGATTATACCGTTTTTTAAATATTTGTTAAAGAAAATGATTTTTTTAATCAATTAATATATTTGAGTTTTAGCCATAATATTTGTTGTCTTTTCTGCTGGATTAAACTAAAATTGCAACCAACTTTCTATGGCTTGTTTTAAAAATAGCAATATTTTGGAGATAACCGAAAGTGAGAGGTTGTACTCTGAATCCAAGGAAAAAGGCCATTCTTGAAAATGGGGTGAGACATTCTTACTAATCTGCTAGAGAACCAGTTTGGATTTAAGTATAGCTTTTGTATGACTGAAGTTTTTATTGAGAGTTCTAAGGCTTTAATATATAACAATTTCTAAAAAACAGATACCTTATTTACAGAAGTATTCAGACCATTTGATATAAAACTTGAAATTGTGCATCCAGCAACGCTCCCCATCCAACCTGACAAAGCTTGAGTGAACCTGCAGTAGAATGGGAGAAACTCCCAAAATACAGGTGTGCCAAGTTTGTAGCATCATACCCACGAAGACTTGAGGCCGTAATCGCTGCCAAAGGTGCTTCAACAAAGGCTTTAATTGCATAAATAAGTTTCTCCTCTTTAAATGGGCTGTTCATTTTAAATTATTAATTTGAAAAAAATTGACTGTCTGATCGCATCCTGTCCCATATCAACACTTTAACTTTTGGTGCCAGCAAGAATGACATAAGAAAGTAGTCAAGACGGCTATCTTGATTGAGCCTCTGCTATGTATATCTCACTAGGTCAGGGTAGTTCCAATATATCCATGATATTTGTGAGGGCCATTAGTTTGGTGATTTCCTGTATGGTTCATTGAGGTATTTAAAACTGTATTATCATCTCCCACCATAATAATAGTATTGTATTGCTTGATAAATTATTATGTATATTTTCAAAGAAGCGTGGATCATCATTATTTGGACCATATAGATTAATGAGCCAAATCTTTGTATGGTACAATAACATATTCAAAATAATCCATCTACCTTGCGGATCGGTTTGAGCATTAATTAATACCATCACCCTTTTTAAGTTTCTTAGCCCATGGGAGAAGTATATTCACCCCACCCCCCCCCCCGTTTTTTCTTTACACAACTTAATCTAAAAATGTTGAATGAGTTTCCTGTAAACAATAGATATTATATTCCTTCTCCTTTAGCCAGGTAAATACTGATCATCTTTTTTATTATCTGCTTAGCCATTACAATTATAACTGGCTATACTTATTTCACCACTTACCATTTAGCTATACCATGGTATTTGCATTGCTACTGATTAAACCTCCAATTGTTCTCCACTATTTCATCCGCTTGAACCGCCCCCCATCCCAAGTTGGATTGTCGTCCCAGTGACTGGCAGACCACCCCTGTCCACTTGTATCCTAGGGCCTTTGAGAGATTGGGACCCATCCTTTAAAAAGAGCATGCAGAACAGAAGCAGATTAACTGCCAAAGGCATTTCCAACGCACTGAACTCGATTGGATTGTATACAGTTATATATTTTTTTATATACACAGTGTCTTCGGAAAGTATTCAGACACCTTGACTTTTTCCACATTTTGACACGTTACAGCATTATTCTAAAATGGATTAAATAAAACATGTTCCTCAGCAATCTACACACAATACCCTATAAAGACAAAGTGAATACGTTATGCAAAAACAGAAATGCCAAATTTACATAAGTTTCAGGACCCTTTGTTATGAGATTCAAAATTGAGCTCAAGTTTCCATTGATCATGCTTGATGTTTCTACAACTTGATTGGGGTCCACCTGTGGTAAATTCAATTGATTGGACATGGCACACAGCTGTCTATATAAAGTCCGACAGTTGACAGTGCATATCAGAGCAAAAACCAACGTAGACTTTGATCTGAAGACATTCTTGTGATTTTGCCATTGTAAATGTTTGTAGGCTTATGTAGCCAAATTGTATCTATGATCATACACTATCCATTTATGTTTTTTGTTTGCTATTTTAATATGAGAATTAACCAATTATATCAGGCCACAACCGGACATGATTACAGACACCTGTGTGTGTCTTTTGAAACTATATAAACGAGTCACCCCGCAGTGTTTGTCATTATACCCTGATGAAGACAACTTGTCTGTCGAAACGTTGGACATTCAATATTTGCATCTGAGCTCCTAGAGTGTGCGGCTTTCCTTTATTTTCAAGTGTTACGCTCTTCTAGCCAGCACCTCACCTAAATAGGTGTGCGTTTCTTTCGGCTCGAGTGCAAAAACCAAGCCATGAGGTTGAAGGAATTGTCCGTAGAGCTCCGAGACAGGATTGTCTTGAGGCACAGATATTGGGAAGGGTACCAAAACATTTCTGTAGCATTGAAGGTCCCGAAGAACAAAGTGGTCTCCATCATTCTTAAATGGAAGAAGTTCGGAACCACCAAGACACTCCCTACAGCTGGCCGCCTGGCCAAACTGAGCAATCGTGGGAGAATGGTCTTGATCAGGGAGGTGACCAAGAACCTGATGGTCACTCTGACAGAGCTCTAGAGTTCCTCTGTGGAGATGGGAGAACCTTCCAGAAGGACAACCAGCACTCCACCAATCCAGCCTTTATGGTAGGGTGGCCAGACAGAAGACACTCCCCAGTAAAAGGCACATGACTGCCCGCTTGAAGTTTGTCAAAAGGCACCTAATGACTCTCAGACCTTGAGGAACAAGATTCTCTGGTCTGATGAAACCAAGCTTTAACTCTTTGGCCTACATGCTAAGCATCACGTTTGGAGAGAATCTGGCACCATCCCTACGGTGAAGCATGGTGGTGGCAGCATCATGCTGTGGGCATGTTTTTAGTGGCAGGGACTGGGAGACTAGTCAGGATCGAGGCAAAGATGAACGGAGCAAAGTACAGAGAGATCCTTGATTAAAAACCAGGTCCAGAGCGCTCAGGGCCTCAGATTGGGGCGAAGGTTCACCTTCCAACAGGACAACAACCCTAAGCACACAGCCAAGACAATGCAGGAGTGGCTTCAGGACAAATCTCTCAATGACCTTGAGTGAACCAGCCAGAGCCCGGACTTGAACATGATCAAACATCTCTTGAGAGACCTGAAAATAGCTTTGCAGCAACTCTCCCCATCCAACCTGACAGAGCTTGAGAGGATCTGCAGAGAAGAATGGTAGAAACTCCCCAAATACAGGTGTGCCAAGCTTGTAGCGTCATACCCAAGAAAACTCTAGGTTGTAATCGCTGCCAAAGGTGCTTTAACAAAGTACTACGTAAAGGGTCTGAGTACTTCTGTATATGTGATTTTTCTGTTTTTTTATGTAACTTTGCAAAAATATGTTTCTTCTTTTTCATTATGGGGTATTGTGTGTAGATTTATGATATGAAAAAAAACAATTGAATCAATTTGAGAATAAGGCTGTAACCTAACAAAATTTTGAAAAAGTCAAAGGGTTTGAATAGGCATACAATATGTAAAAAAAAAATGTACTCACTGTCAACTGCGTTTATTTTCAGCAAACTTAACATGTGTAAATATTTGTATGAATATAACAAGATTCAACAACTGAGACATAAACTGAACATGTTCTACAGACATGTGACTAACAGAAATTGAATAATGTGTCCCTGAACAAAGGGGGGGTCAAAATCAAAAGCAACAGTTAGGATCTGGTGTGGCCACCAGCTGCATTAAGTACTGCAGTGTATCTTATCCTCATGGACTGCACCAGATTTGCCAGTTCTTGCAGTGAGATGGGGGGAATGGCTCAATGGGATTGAGATACGGGCTCTTCACTGTCCATGGAAGAACACTGATATTCCTGTCTTGCAGGAAATCACGCACAGAATGAGCAGTATGGCTGGTGGTATTGTCATGCTGAAGGGTCATGTCAGGATGAGCCTTCAGGAAGGGTACCACATGAGGGAAGAGGATGTCTTCCCTGTAACGCACAGAGTTGAGATTGCCTGCAATGACAACAAGCTCAGTGCAATGATGCTGTGACACACTGCCCAAGACCATGATGGACCCTCCACCTCCAAATCGATCCCGTTCCAGAGTACAGGCCTTGGTGTAACGCTTCGACGATAAATGCAAATCCGACCATCACCCCCGGTGAGACAAAATCACGACTCGTCAGTGAAGAGCACTTTTTTCCAGTCCTGTCTGGTCCAGCGATGGTGGGTTTGTGCCCATAGGCGACGTTGTTGCCTCTTATGTCTGGTGAGGACCTGCCTTACAACAAGCCCACAAGCCCTCAGTCCAGCCTCTCTCAGCCTATTGCGGACAGTCTGAGCACTGATGGAGGGATTGTGCATTCCTGGTGTAACTCGGGCAGTTGTTGGTTGCCATCCTGTACCTGCCCCGCAGGTGTGATGTTCGGAAGTACCGATCCTGTGCAGGTGTTGTTACACGTGTTCTGCCACGGCGAGGACGATCAGCTGTCCGTCCTGTCTCCCTGTAGCAATGTCTTAGGTATCTCACAGTACAGACATTGCAATTTATTGCCCTGGTCACATCTGCAGTCCTCATGCCTTCTTGTGACATGCCCATTCATGCAGATGAGCAGGGACCCTGGGCATCTTTCTTTTGGTGTTTTTCAGAGCCAGTAGAAAGGCCTCTTTAGTGTCCTAAGTTTATATAACTGTGACCTTAATTGCCTACCGTCTGTAAGCTGTGAGTGTCTTAACCACCGTTCCACAGGTGCATGTTCATTAATTGATTATGGTTCATTGAATAAGCATGGGAAACAGTGTTTAAAAGTGTTTATTTGGATTTTTACGCAGTTGACAGTGAGAGGATATACTGTATATTAAAAAATCTTGCATATCTTAATTTATTTCCACAGTCAATAATATGCGTAATAGCGTTGGCAGTTCATACTAAGGATTGTTACCTATAACCTGGATTGGAATTGTAAAATGACATTTTTGGAAAGCAATTATTTTTGGGGTAAACAATTATTGTGATTCTTCCTGTATTGTCCCTAACATCTTTGCCCTCAGTAATCTTTCTCTGATTTGTCATCCTGAGGGTCCCAGAGATAAAATGTAGCTTAGTTCTGTTTGATAAAAATACATTTTTTGATTTAAATGTAGGAACTGGGTCTTTGGCTCCACACCCACCCCGCCCAGTCATCTAGATGTGTGAAAGTTAGTGTATTTCCTGTTGGGAAGCTAATGATCAATAATGTATGAAATTCCTGTGAGTGTGTGAACATTTATTTTTATTACCGTAGCATTTTTGTTATGTACTTGAAAATGTATCAATTGACCAATTCGGCACATTTGGGTAAACTCGTGAAAGACACCTGGCAGACCAAATATTGTGTCGTGATGTTGTTCTTCAATGGCTTAGTCTGAAATGTTGCACACACACTGCTGCCATATTGTGGACAACATCTAAATTACATCTAGAATCCTACGTCTGGCCTTGCTCTTGCATTTCAAAGATGATGCAAAAAAACAAAACAAAAATAGAAAACATGTTTTTTTTATTTTTATTATCTTTGTATTTTTTGTATGTATGATCTAATGTGTTATATTCTCTTACATTAATTTCACATTTCCACAAACTTCAAAGTGTTCCCTTTCAAATGGTACCAAGAATATGCATATCCTTGCTTCAGGTCCTGAGCTACAGGCAGTTAGATTTGGGTATGTCATTTTAGGCGGAAATTGAAAAAAAGTGTCCGATCCTTTTAACCAATGTCAAGTCCTAGCTCAGATACACCACCCTACCCTGAAAGACACAAACGCTGGTCCCCCGTTGTGACAATTTTCCCAAGCATCTCTGTGCAGTCAGACCTTTTGATTATTTTGTGCCACCAGGGCCACAATTTGCCCCCTCTCTGATTGTCCGAGTGTGTCCCCCTCCCCATGGGTTACTGTAGCTGGTGTTGCCAGCTCTGCCACTGCCTGGGTGGGGGCACCCCACCGGAATCACCACCGGCTAGGTACAATGTCATCAAGGTTTTCATTAGCAGCTTTGAGAAATTCCTTGTAAATTATGCTCACCCATCCAGGGGCTTTGGCTTTGTTGGACCAACCCTGCCAGGCAGGCTCAGAATCTTGAGGGGGCAGTTCTGCTTTAGTAGGTCTCTGACTGAGTTTATGTTTCTGTCTTGGCTGCATATAAACTACTTGCAGTAGGCCTAGAAAACAGATAAAGAATTTAAAAATGTTGTCTTGCCCACTCACCCTCTGAATGCCACACATGCACAATCCATGTCTCAATTGTCTCAAGTCTTGAACATTCTTCTAATACCTGTCTCCTCACCTTCATCTACACTGATTGAAGTGGATTTACAGGTGACATCAATACGGGATCACCTGGTCAGTCTATGTCATGGAAAGAACAGGTATCCTAATGTTTTGTACACTCATGTACAGTATATACATTACCTTCCAAAAGTTTGGGGTCACATAAAAACGTCCTTGTTTTTGAAAGAAAATGACATTTTTTGTCCATTAACATAACAAATTGATCAGAAATACAAATGTTACAGATGGGATTAATCCTGGGATTCTAGATTCGTTTTCATTCAGAATTTACCGTTAAAAGAGGCCTGGACGCTGTTCTAGGAGTGAGGATATTTCAACTTGTCTAAGGTTCGGAAAAAGTCTAAATAATAATGCAATTCAATAAAAACCATGAACTGTTTGCAGACATTGAATTATCTGACGTATTTGGTGATTTCAGTTATTGGCTAAAGGAATCTGCAGGTAACTAACCAATCAGGTTCAATGGTAGCTAGCTAACATTAGGCTATAAATAGCAATGCAAATGGCTCTGAGATACGAATAAATAACTACACAGATCATACACATAATGTTAGCTAGCAAGCCAGCCAGCTAACATTAGCTAGCTAGCTAGCTAACAGTGCACTTTAACTTGAAATGAAAATGACTTTCTGACTAAATTAGAAACGTGTAATCTGAAAATGTAGCCAGCCAAACTCGGACACTTCTCCCTCTCTGTCACGGATGCCATGGTTGCCCTTAGTTTGAAGATCCGGAGACAGGTGTTTTATACAACAGCCTTCTGTGTGTTCTCTTTTCAACTCCCTCTGCATATATTGCAAGCAAACGCCAAAATGTTAGATGTCATACTCCTTAGCTATCATACTCTAATTCCACTGATTTCAAAACTCGGTTCCACAGAAAGTGGCGAGCAACACTTATGCAGTTCTACTTCGGGATATCTTTCAAAAAAGTTAATTTTAAAAAGGATTATCAACACATACTGACCAGTTCATGTTATAGACAGAAGCGTGCTATTTGGCAGACCAATCCAAACTCATCTCTTGGCATGTCCAGCCCACTCATTATCTTAGCCAATCATGGCTAGCGGGAAGGTTGCTGGCTTTCTCTGTGGCTAAACCAACTAGGCTCGTAATGTATCAATGGCATACAAGTTTGTTATTTAGGCACATGAAAGTTCACATGTTCCAGAAGGTATTTCTACCCAAAAACACATTTTTTTTAAATAAAAAAGTTTATGCTCAAATGGCTCTCCTGTAAAGTAGGGGCCTTGCGACATGCGCCTAGTTTCCTGAAACGAGTCACAAATATATTTCTGGTGCTCCTTTATTTTATGTGGTGCTCCTAACCTTTTAGGGCACAAATGAAAAGCTTGCCTAATAATTTTGAATAATTGGTTGATCACAGATACCTTAAAAATAAGGTAGGGGCGTGGATCAGAAAACAAGTCAGTATCTGGTGTGACCACCATTTGCCTCATGCAGCGTGACACATCTCCAGCACATAGAGTTGATCAGGCTGTTGATTGTGGCCTATGGAATGTTGTCCCACTACTCTTCAATGAATGTGTAAATTTGCTGGATATTGGCGGGAATTGGAACACACTGTTGTACACGTTGATCCAGATAATCTCAAACATGTCTGGTGAGTATGCAGGCCATGGAAGAACTGGGACATTATTAGCTTCCAGGGAATTGTGCCCAGATCCTTGTGATATGGGGCCATGCATTATCGTGCTGATGGCGGGGGCGGATGAATGGCACAACAATGGGCCTCAGGATCTCGTCACGGTATCTCTGTGCTTTCAAATTGCCATCGATAAAATGCAATTGTGTTCTTTGCCTGTAGCTTATGCCTGCCCATATCATAACCCCCCCCCCCCCCCCCCCCCAGTTCACAACGTTGTCATCAGCAAACTACTCGTCTGCCATCTATCCGGTACCCGGGATTAATCCGTGAAGAGCACACTTCTCCAGCGTGCCAGTGACATCGAAGGTGAGCAATTATTCACTGAAGTCGTTGACGACTCCGAACTGCAGTCAGATCGAGGCCCTGGTGAGGACAACAAGCATGTTAGAGGCGGTTTCAGACAGAAATTCTTTGGTTGTGCAAACCCACAGTTTCATCAGCTTTCAGGATGGCTGGTCTCAGACGATCCCGCAGGTGAAGAAGCCAGATGTGGAGGTCCTGGGCCGGTGTGGTTACACGTGGTCTGCGGTTGTGAGGATGGTTGGATGCACTGCCAAATTCTCTAAAACGACATTGGAGGTGACTTATGGTAAAGAAATGAACAATCAATTATCTGGCAACAGCTCTGGTGGACATTCCTGCAGTCAGCATGCCAATTGCATTCTCCTCAAAACTTGAGACATCTGTGCCATTATGTTGTGTGACAAAACTGCAAATTTTAAAGTGACCTTTTATTGTCCCCAGCACAAGGTGCACCTGTGTAATGTCATGCTGTTTAATCAGCTTCTTGATATGCCACAACTGTCAGGTGGATGAATTATCTTGGCAAAGTAGAAATGCTTACTAACAGGGATGTAAACAAATTTGTGCACAAAATGAGAGAAGTAAGCATTTTGTTTGTATGGAAAAATTCTGGGATCTTTTATCTCCCCCAGTAAAACGAATCCTGTTTGAACAGGGCTTTTGACAATTACCGGATTTTAATATATGTTCCTAATTACTTCTTCGAAACTACACACGGTTGGTCTGTTTTTAAACTCACTTTGTGGATATGCCAATCTAATATAGGCCGTTTTCATTTTCAACATGTGAAAAGTGCCTTAGACATTCTTTGAGACACGAGGAAGTACAGTCGTGAGAGAGAAGACAAGAGGCATGAAGGCTGAAACTCTGGGGAACTGAACTCTGGGGAGCTGAACTTTACTTGACTGTAATACATTAATACAAAGTCACATTCAACATTACTTAGAGGTTTTTGTGCTTGTGGGGAAGAGTGCCATGGCCTTTCGAAAAACAAAGAACGAGAGAGAGCTCTCATTGTCTGCTCAGCTCGTTGCTACTGGACAGGAAATTAGGCGAGGCATCGGAATCTGCATGTTAGTCACACTAGTTGCCTCCTCCCAAACAGAGGGACTTAAATGATTTGGAGTGGATTAGAAGTCTTGTTACAGATCATATAGCCAACCTCTTATTAAATGAGGATTGGCCACTATGGTAGAGTTCCCAGACCATTATAAGCAGAGTGCGCTGCCAGGCTTGGTGCCAGTTTGATAACATTGTTTGGTATGGGAACACAAGCGAGTGCACATTCTATGCAACACATCAATTTAAATCCCTGCGTATGATTCTGTCGAACAAAAACCATTTGTTGTGATTGTGGTGTTAATACGCTTCAATGGTGGTGATAAGTCAGAATGATGTTGCTTGTTTTTCCCAGATATTCCCCCCAAGGTGTACCTGTGTAATGTTTACCACGGTGGGCAATCTGTTCTGAAAGTTGGCTGGCATTGCTGGTTGTCTGAGTACGTAATTACAAGTCACAAGTAAGGTGTTAGGGGTGCGTGTTGGTGGCAGGGAAGTCAGGTGCAGGAGAACGAACTTGGTATAAACGGAGTTGTTTAATAAATGCTGACAAAACTCCAAAACAACCTAAATGTACAAAATAACAAGTGGGTACAAAAACCCATCGCACACCAAGACTAAATAGCACATCACATACAAACAAAACAATCTCCGACAAGGACATGAGGTTTCGGGTCGAGAGCAAGACCCTGTCCCCCGGTGCAAATACCGGGGCCTCACTGCGGTGACGGTCTACGCCAACTTTCTGGCGCAGTACGGCGCGCTGAAGGTGGACATGGGCGGCGTCCCATGTTTCTTCCGCGCGCCAGAACCAGTCGTCCACCGCAGGAGCCTCGGTGTGACTCTGATGCCAAGGAGCCAGAACCGGCTGATACCCCAATACACACTGGAAGGGAGAAAGGTTAGTGGAGGAGTGGCGGAGCGAGTTCTGGGCCATCTATTCCCAGGGCACGAACGCCACCCACTCCCCCAGCCGGTCCTGGCAATTAGACCTCAGAAACCTACCCACATCCTGGTTAACTCTGTCCACCTGGTGAAAACCTGAGGTAAGGCTGACCGAGACCCCCAGACGTTCCATGAACGCCTTCCAGACCCTTGACGTGAACTCGGGACCCCGATCAGACACTATATCCTCAGGCACCCCTGTAGTGCCGGAAGACGTGTGTAAACAGGGCCTCCGCAGTTTGTAGGGCCGGAGGGAGACCGGGCAAAGGGAGGAGAAGACAGGACATAGAAAAACGATCCACAACGACCAGAATCGTGGTGCTACTCTGTGAAGGTGTTAGATCGGCTAGGAAATCCACCGACAGGTGCGACCACGGCCGCTGTGGAACGGGTAAGGGTTGTAACTTAACTCTGGGCAGGTGTCTAGGAGCCTTGCACTGGGCGCACACCGAGCAAGAGGAAACATAAACCCTCACGTCCTTGAAGCTGAAGTGGGCCACCAGTACTTCCCACTAAGACAGCGCACCGTCCGACCAATCCCAGGATGACCAGAGGAGGGTGACGTGTGGGCCCAATACATCAGCCGGTCGCGGACAGCAGACGGAACGTACAGACGCCCAGCTGGACACTGGGGGGGAGCTGGCTCTGCACGTGACGCCCGCTCAATGTCCGCGTCCAGCTCCCACACAACCGGCGCCACCAAACAAGAGGCGGGGAGTATGGGAGATCCATGCGCCGCTCCTCTGTGTCATACAGCCGGGACAATGCGTCTGCCTTAACGTTCTGGGAGCCTGGTCTGTAAGAAAGGGTAAACACAAAACGGGTGAAAAACATGGCCCACCTTGCCTGGCCGGGGTTCAGTCTCCTCGCCGCCCGGATGTACTCTAGATTGCGGTGGTCAGTCCAGATGAGAAAAGGGTGTCTAGCCCCCTCAAGCCAATGTCTCCACCTCAAGCCAAGGCCTTCAGGGCCTTGACGACAGCCAACAGCTCCCGGTCCCCCACGTCATAGTTTCGCTCCGCCGGGCTGAGCTTCTTCGAGAACCTGAGCGCTGAGAGAGCACAGCTCCTATCCCAGCCTCGGACGCGTCCACCTCCACTATGAACACCAAAGAGGGATCTGGATGGGCCAGCACGGAAGCCGAGGTAAACAAAGCCCTCAGGTGACTGAAAGCCCTGTCCGCCTCAGCTGTCCACTGCAAGTGTACCGGTCCCCCTTTCAGCAGTGAAGTAATGGGAGCCGCTACCTGACCAAAACCTCCGGTAGTATTTGGCAAACCCTAAGAATTGCTGCACCTCCTTAACCGTGGTGGGAATCGGCCAATTACGCACGGCTGCAATGCGGTCACTCTCCATCTCCACCCCTGACATGGAAATGCGATACCCTAGGAAGGAGACAGACTGTTGGAAGAACAGGCATTTCTCAGCCTTGACGTACAGGTCATGCTCCAACAGGCGACCAAGAACTTTGCGCACCAGGGACACATGCTCGGCGCGTGTAGCGGAGTATATCAAAATGTCATCAATATACACCACTACACCCTGCCCGTGCAGAAAGCTTGGAAGACTGATGGCGCATTGAGTTGCAGTTATCACAAACAGTGTTAAGGACACTAACTCCCCTAACTTTAAAATCTTCTGAAGCATGTTCCAGGATGAAGGGGCATTATGGGGAAAATATTGTTTCCCCATCTCAGTTCTAGCCTTCGGAACAGAAGCGACTGTGAACGAAGACTATATTGAGTGACTGATCTGGTCAGTAAAGAACAGAGATACAAAGGGAGTTGTCCCATCCAGCCTCCTAGTGGAGAGAGAGGTCCAATGCACCATAGCATACAGATCACAGTGATGAGTGAGTGATCTAGCATTTGTAATGAATCTTAAACCACCATGATACACTGTATCCAGAGTTTTCAAGGTACTTGCTGAGGCCTGCATATAGACAATATCACCACCATAATCCAGCACTGATAAAAGATATTTTCTGACTAACATTGAAATGCAAGATTTGTTCCTGAAATAGAAACCCAATTTCAACTTGGTCAAGTTTCTTGGTCAAGTAATCAATGTGCTGTTTAAAATTCAACTTTTCATCTAACCAAATCCCAAGATACTTATAGGAGGTGACACTATCAATTTGTTGGCCTGTTATAGTTCAAATCTGCAAGTGACTCCATCTGTTAACTTTCAGGGAAGAGAAAACTATAAACTGTTTTCCTTTCATTAACACAAGTTTCAATTGGAAAAGCTGCCTTTGAATAACAAAGGCCAGCTGTAAGTCCAGAAAAGCCTTCTCAATATTACATGCGCTAGAATAAATAATTGTGTCATCAGCATACAGATGGAGATTTGCAGAGTCAACCGTCTTCCCTACATCATGTATATACAGTGTAAAAAGGATCGGACCTAAAATTGAGCTCTGGGGAACTCCTTTTGTAAGCCTTCGAATCTCAGATTTCATACCCTCCTGAGCTACACACTGTGTTCTGTCAGAAAGGTAGTTTTGGGACCAATCCAATGCATCAACACTTAAACCATTTTTTAGTCTATACAACAGCAGGGCATGGTCAACAGTGTTGAAGGCCTTCGATAAGTCAATAAAAGTGAAAGGGATTTTTCTTGGCCTGAGCTAGAATATCACCTACAACCTTACTTACAGCAGCAATACTACGTAGTACTAAGTACTACGCTTGGCTCTAAAACCCGACTGGAATTGAGATAAAACTGAGTTATTATAAAAGAAAGTCTTTGAACTGTGAGTCCACCAGGTTTTCCAAAACTTTTGCCAGTGCAGACAGTTTAGATACGGGACAATAGTTATACAACTGGGACAGATCTCCACCTTTATGTAAAGGCGTGACATAGGCTGCTTTACAGACTTTTGGAATGGTATTACTCACCAATTAAATATGTAATATGTGAGTGAGAGGGGCAGCAATAATCTCTTCACCAATCTTTTGAAAATATGGCTTTAATTCATCCGAGCCAGATGCTTTCTTAATATCAATAGATTTGAGTTACTTTACAACTTCTGAAAGTTCAATCTCGGTAAAATAAAATAGATGATCCGTAGGCCGGCATGCGGCAGTTTTTCACAGCCTCATTCGAGATGTTAGAAAAGAGTTCATTATCAAATAAATGCCCAGCTTTAGCAAAATGCTCATTAAACATGTCAAGCAGTTTATTATTGTCAGTAACATCCATTGAATTTGAGGTCAATTTCAGCGGAAGACCAGAGGAGTTAGTGTTAGCATTCATGGATTTAATGGTTTTCCATAATTTTGTCGGGTTATTGAGGTTTGACTTAGTAGATTCGTAATAGAAGCTAGATTTGCATTTCTGTATTAACAAGGTGCACTTATTTCTCAGTGCCCTAAATAACTGCCATTCAGCCAGATAATTACCCTTTCTAGCCCATTGTGTATTTCTGGATCAAATCAGACAATTCCCCTGTAAACCAGGGATTGTCTACCTCTTACCGCAGATAGTAGAAAACATAGAATGAAAATAGAATGCCTCTTCGATATCTGGAATAAGTGCAATCGTATCCCAGTTGCATGCATAAAGTTCATGCAGGAATGCCTGCTCAAAGAACTGCGTCAAATTTTGTTTGACTATAAACCGAGAGGGCACTTTGGGGATTTTGGTGTCTCTAATGCAAGCAACTGCACAATGATCACTTAAATCATTCGCAAAAATACCAACGGCCGATTATTTATGCGGATTGTTTGTTAGAATAACATCAATAAATGTTGACTTAGAGATGTCTTTGGGATTGAGTCTTGTGACTGCATGTATAATTTTAATCAAATGTAATGTATTGCACAGTCCTCTTATGGTCTCAGAGTTTGGAGATAACCAATCCCAGTCTAAATCACCCATAAGGACCTTTTCATTTCCCCCCCCCCCAACCACGCATCAGTTCAGCCAGAGAATCCAGGGATTCTACTTTTGCAGATGGAGGTCTATAAAAACCTATCAAATCTAGGTTCACAGCTTTTGATAACTGCAGCTTCAATGCTAAAAACTCAAACTGTTTTGGTTTAGATAAAGACCTTAGTTCAGTAGCCACATATGTCTTTAATCTTCCATCTTTACTTTGTCAGTCACATCGATAAACATTATAACCATCCAAGCCTATAGACTGATTTAGAACAGATTTCTTAAACCAGGTCAGCAGTGTGAACCCAGACTTTTATCATGTCCAATTTCAGCATCAAACTCCTCACATTAATATGCATCAGTCCCAACCCTGATCTAATTCTAAAATAATTTGGAGTGGGAAGTTCATCCATAGCCAATGTGCCTGGGTTTGGGTGAATGTTTTATGAGAAAGTTTTATGAGCATGTCGCAGTAGGACTCAAATGGTAACACAATCGGATCCCTCTGAAAGACAAAAGCTGCTATACCATCAGTCAAAGTAGAGTTTAGCGGTATCTCTGGGTTAGGGGAGATGAGATTGTTTTTGATAATTTAGACTATGCATTGAGCCATAACCCATGTAGGCAGCAATTGTACAAAAATACCCATTTTAACCACTGAATCAAACAATTCACTGAAACAAAAAGAAAACTAATTAAAATATGCTGAGTCAGTCTTTTGAAACCTTAAATTCCCAAAACATGTTCAGCTGTAGCCTACAGGTCTAGTAGAATTAGAAAGAAAGTGTGTGCCCAAGCATTGTTGCCTTAGTTAGAGCGTTCAGCGTGTTCAACAGCCGCTGCAGGAATGTACTGACAGGGATTTCGCACAGTGTGTGGGTCTGGTCAATGCACCCAGTCGCCTTGCAGTAGGCTACCGCACAGTGAGGCAGAGTGGGCCCAGTAGACCGGCCAATCACTGGTTGCTAGTCCACCCGGCAGGGGTATCCTGGGTTAGGAAGCCCAGCGCCTCTAGATGTTATGTCACAGCGCAGATACCAACCCCCAGCTACCACCGCACAGTCAGAAGACTCCGGTAGAATGGCGAAACACAGATAAAACCATGACCTTCGAGGAGTATCCAAGGCTAGTCGGCCCAATGTGTCTAGACCGGCAGTCACAGCACAGATGTATCCTCTCTCGGCTTTCAGGGAGGGAACACCGGCTTTATCTCCTCGTGTAGAAAACAGCAGATGTCAATTTGACGCTTTAATTGCTTTGATCCTGTAGGATTTTAGATTTTGCCTGTTGTTTAATGACAACTCTCGCAGCCTATAACGGTTTTGCTAAGTAATAAAAACGTGTAACACTTGAAACAAACAAACAGTGTGACACAACACGCTCAGCAAAACTGCCCTGTCGCCATCTTGGATGTTTATGACTGAAGTGAATCTGAGTTTGGCAGATGGCATGTATAATATAGTAACAAAAATGTCTTTCAACTAATGTACCATACTTGAACATGTTTCCCCCTTGAGTATCCCTGCTCAGTATGAAGTCCAAAAGAGGGATCAATGTTCTAAGCCCACATTCCACTCCATGAAGTGTGTGTGTGCTTCTGTGTGTGTGGAGGGGGTGTATCAAACCCGGCAGGAGTATGCCATAGAGGAAGTGCCTCACAGAGCTAAAGGATGGAGGTAATACAGAACACACAGCATGAGACTCAGCTCGCCATGTTCCCCCAGAGAAGTAGTACCACTAGAGTGGAAGAGCTAAACCAACTTTCCTTGAGTGCTGGCAAATTGTGGAGATGGCACCCCGGTGACGAGTTCTCAGACTAATACAATCCTATTCTGTCAGTCTTCACAGCCTGGCAGCCACAGTCCAGTCACCGCCACACCCCAGCAAACATAGTGACAACTATACTGAACAGAAATAGAAATGCAACATGTAAAGTGTTGGTCCCACGTTTCATGAGCTGAAATAAAAGATCCCAGAAATCTTCCATACGCACAAATAGATTATTTCAACAACAAAAAAGTGTTTTAATCTTATTCAACTTTTATCATGCACCTGCGAAAAAGTTAGCTCAGATGTACGAGTGCCTTTTGAATTTTCTATTTCTCAAATTGGGCTAAAAATGTGTGAGCATTTCTCCTTCGCCAATATAATCCATCTGACAGGTGTGGCATAGCAAGAAGCCGATTAAACAGCATGATCATTACACAGGTGCACCTTGTACTTGAGACAATAAAATATGCAGTTTTGTCACACAACACAAGGCCACAGATGTCTCAAATAGAGAGAGCGTGCAATTGGCATGCTGACTGCAGGCATGCTGACTGCAGGAATGCCCACCAGATCTGTTGCCATGTTCATTTCTCTACCAACATTTGTTTAGAGAATTTGGCAGTATGTGTTAACTCGAAATGACACAACGACAAGGTTCCAGTTTAACAAAGTTTACTCTACTATATGAACACACTACAAGGTAGCCATTACACTCAAGGCTAGGTCCAACAACGACAAGACTTCCTGCGCATGCGCACTCTTGACTGAGTGATAGCCCCGTAATAACAGAAATATAGGGATACTTAAAACATGAACTTAACAATCTCCCCCTTTTCTTTAAAGACAAATAAAACATCAACAACATAGTTAAATGTCCAAGTATTATTCAAGATCCCCATTACAAATGGGTTGTGTGACAGTTCTTATTTGTATTACTCAAGCTGCCACTTTCCATTACTGAGAGCCTGTAGGAGCGAGAGCCTGTAGGAGCACAAGACCGGATGCTCCTTTTTTAGTCAGACAGTCAGCAAGCTGTTCCTTTGTGGTCTACCACAGAATCCGCTGGATTCTCTGTGCTTGAATAAGTTCCTTGATGCTGCTAATCTCAAAGTCTTTTCTCTGTGACAGACTTGGTTGACTTCACAGCATCAACTAATGAGTAGTTGTCAGTGACACAAACTACAGGTAGGAAGTGCCGTTTTGTCCCACCAGTGATAACCTAGCGAAGCATCACGGAAGACAACTAGTTTCAAAGAGTCATCTTTTCCAACATGCTGAAACTTTAAAGTCACTTGTTGTGATTTCAGTTTACGAACAACTTTGTTTGCCTCATGAATGGTTTGTACAGTGGCGTGTTTTGTGTTAGATGCCAAGTTGCAACCATCAAACCAGGTCTACTCTGTCTCGCAGCCCATAAAATTTGTCCCATCTTTGACCTCAATTGACCAGCTTCAATTCCACAGAGGGGAATTCCTTTGTACGGCTCTTGAAGAATCCATGTGGATAGGTTGAAGATTCTTGATATAGCTCTCCTGTTGCATCAGTATTTTTCCATCAACTGTAATAAACTCTATGCCAACATAACAAAAATGATCATGCTCCTCACGGCCAACCTAGAAAACAGCTTTGAGGTGTGGAATCACAGTTGAAGCAAAGGTCTGTGAGCCACCCCAGATAAAGTCATCAACATGACAGGCAAGTACTCCAGTCACATTGCAGTCTTGATCAAGCCAATAGAAGACTGCAGGATCCACTTGTGACATTTTTCCACCTGTATTCAGCATTGTTGCCTTGACTTTGTTGTACCAGTAGAGTGATCCATCTGCCAGTCCATACACACACTTTTTTATTTTCCACAGTGTTCCTTCACTTTTAGCTTCGGGCGGAGGTCGGATGTGAATGTCCCTTGACAGCTCTGTTCCCTGCAAAAATCCAGATTTGATGTCTATGGAATTAAGTTTCCATTTTTTCTGGCAGATCACTGACATCAGCAATCTGAGTGACTCTGAGGCGCATGTCGGTGAGTCTTTTGGGAGTTCTTTAGCAGCCAGCTCCTCAAAACCTCTAGCCACTAGACGTGCTTCGGGCACTATTCCAGTTAAGGATTCTTTAAGGGTACACACCCACCTTGTTGAGACGCACTTTTGGCCAATGTCTTTGACTTCCTCAAACACTCCATTTTTCCTCCAATTACTGAGCTCATCTAGCTTAGCTGAGTCAAATGACACGTCCTTTGTTTCAAGTACATCATCATTTTGAATGTCATTCTGTTTTTCTCGATTTTCCATTGGTTCAATTCTGATATTATCTACAAGTGGCAGGTCAGCTGACCCTGTTGTACCAGAAAGTGTAGCTGGTTCAGAGTACTGCAAGTTGTACCAGTTCTTGTGTTTTGCTTTTCCTGCTCGTCCAATGACGGTTGCTGTATGTGGAATACCACTTTCTCTGTCCGTGTATTTAACAGTTTGTCCAGTTTTCAGATTGGAACAACCATGTTCTCTTAACACATGTGGCTGTTGAATGTTTTCCTCATTTGAACGCTCAACAGTATTACCTGTGGCATGGTTGAAGGTCTCTGCTCCATTTCCTGTGTTAGTTTCGGTGTCCATATCATCGGATGCGACATCTGGTAGGTTTGTGTCTGTTACTGTTTCCTTTTTGTCATTTTCATTAGGAGACTGATTCTCAGCAACAGCCCCTCTATCTTGTTGATCATTTACTTTCCGCAATCTTGAGTGATGCACCCTGACAATCATGCCTCCGTGCCTCACAAATATCACCACACCATCTTGACCAATGACTACTCCCGGTCCTTTCCACTCTTGACAGTCAACTCGTTTGTAGTACACTTTGTTTCCAGTTTCGTACTTCTCATCATCATTATTCCCTGAACTGCTGAGTAACTTCTGAAGTCTGTTAACTGTATCATGTCCAAACTGTTTGTAAAGCTTTAACAATATTTTGTGTTTTTCTTTAGTGCTCATGTTCTCTGTGACTGTCAGAATCTTCATGTGCTCTGTGTCAGTCAGAATCTCATTTTTGCATGGACTCTGTGTGATGTCTTTGTCTAAAATGTTTACACAATAGTGGCCTGAGGTAGTAAGTTCAAGAGTCACTGGTTGTTTAAACATCACTGCCTTGTCATTTTTTATGTCTAGTACAGCCTCTGCCTTCTTGAGGGAAGCTTTGCTTAATAGTAAGGGGATATCTGTAGGGACCACCTCTGTTTCAATGTGACACTTAGTCTGACCAATTTTTGCTGGTATCTTAACTCTCTTGGTAGAATGGACAATTCTCCCGTCTCCAAATTTGAAAGCTCTGTTGCTTGGTGTGTCAATCATATTTTGTACTTCTTTCATATTTAGTTCACTGACATAGCTATCAAGCCATTTTGCACCACACACTGTCCGTGTACATGCAGTATCAATCACAGCAGATCCTAAGGATTCAACTATAAAAATCTCAGTATCAGAAGCAGATTCATTTGAAAACAGTGTAATGTTACACTGCTCTATCTCTGTGTTTACATTTTCCTCTGTTAGTTTAACTTGTTCATTTTTATGAGGACAGTCTTTAACCCAATGGTAAGTGCTTTGACAAATTGCACATTTCGATCTCCTTCCATATTTGTCCAGTGGATTTGTGCCGGGAAATGGCGCCCTCTTCTGGTTGTCTTGAGAATGTGACTTGTTGGCGCCTTTTCTGTGCTGCTCGGTGTAATATGCTGCGTCACTCACTTGCATTCCATCTGTTATTGGCGCGACAGACGTCTTCTCACCAAATATTCTTTTTAGTGCCGACTTCATAGATGCAAAAGTCAGCACAGTACAAGCAGTCAAAGCCAACTGTTTCTCCCTACCATCTAGACAAGCAGTGTCTAGCAACTTGAACCCTAACACTGCATCTGGGAGAACCATGTCGTACTTGCGCATTCTATTGTACCTCTGTTCGAAATCAATGATGTAGTCTGCCATTGCAACCGAAATATCTCTCGTAACACTGTCAAAGTTTGAATATGCCTCGTAGGCACGGTCTTTCTCTTCTTTGAGAAATACAGAATCCAGTGCTGTGATCAAAGTTCCCATACCGTCATCCTTGTTCAAATCCTCAACGGATATTTCCAGTGCTGTATCTCTCGCTCTTCCCTCGAGCGATAATACCACCGCAAGTGCTTGCTTTTTCGCGTCCAGATTAGTAACGCGTGTCCAGATTCCCAGTTCATTTTTCCAACTTTCGTACGACCTCTTCTCGTCGAAGCGAGGTGGCACGTTGTAGTTAGAAGCCATCCTCTGCTACCAATGTTAACTCGAAATGACACAACGACAAGGTTCCAGTTTAACAAAGTTTACTCTACTATATGAACACACTACAAGGTAGCCATTACACTCCAGGCTAGGTCCAACAACGACAAGACTTCCTGCGCATGCGCACTCTTGACTGAGTGATAGCCCCGTAATAACAGAAATATAGGGATACTTAAAACATGAACTTAACAGTATGTCCAACCGGCCTCACAACCGCAGGCCACATGTAAACACGCCAGCCCAGGACCTCCACATCCAGCTTCTTCATCTGCTGGATCGTCTGAGACCAGCCATTCGGACAGTTGATGAAACTGGGTTTTCACAACTGAAGAATTTCTTCACAAACTCAGAAACCATCGCATGGAAGCTCATCTGCATGCTCATCATCCACACCAGGGTCTTGACCTGACTGCAGTTCGGTGTCGTAATCAACTTCAGTGGGCAAACGCTCACCTTCGACGGCCAGTGCCCCATGGTGGTGGAGGGGATATGCTATTGGCAGGCATAAAAGCTACGGAAAATGAACACAATTGCAATTTATTGATGGCAATTTGAATGCACAGAGATACCGTGACGAGATCCTGAGGCCCATTGTCGTGCCATTAATCCACTGCCATCACCTCACGTTTCAGCATGATAATGCACGGCCCCATGTCGCAAGGATCTGTACACAATTCCTGGAAGCTGAAAATGACCTAGTTTTCCACGGCCTGCATACTCACCAGACATGTCTCCCATTGAGCATGTTTGGTATGCTCTGGAACGACGTGTAAGACAGTGTGTTCCAGTTCCCCCAAATATCCAGCAAGGAGATGTGTTGTGCTGCATGAGGCAAACGAAGTTCACACCAGATAATGACTGTTTTTCTGATCCATACCCCTACCTTTTTTAAGGTATCTAACTGTGACCAACAGACGAATATCAGTATTCCCAGTCATGTGAAATCCATAGATTAGGGCCTAATTTATTTACTTCCATTGACTGTGACTCAATAAAATCTTTGAAATTGCTGCATGTTGCGTTTATATTTTGGTTCAGTGTAGTTTAAGGTCTGGGTGGGATAAAAATGAAAGTAAAGTAAACGCTTTACTCTATAACCCCCTAGAGTCTAAGTAACACAATACAAAACTCCCCATCGATCTGTCAGTTTGTTGGTGATATCTTATTTTTTGCATCGGATGCGTCTCAATTCACCGCATCCGCTGAAAGGTGGCAGAGCGAGAGCTGTGTGTCAGACCATGAGACATCCCAAAAATCATCCATTCTCATGAAAACGTATGTAGCATACAAATGGTTTGACCTTCAAACTATTACTTCCACTCTTATGGAACTCCCACAAGTGTCACGCGACTCTTCTGAAAGCGATACCGCCGATGTGCCAACTTCTGTTTGTAGCATCCAAACCATTTGGGATACAAACTGTGGCCCCACTGTGGAAATGTGAGATTCTTACAAACACGATGGTGATCTCCCACGTGTCACAAGAGTCGTCTGAAGGTGAAGGTAGTTTTGTGTCTACCCAAAAATGGGGTTAAATCGGTGTAAAAAAAAATACATATTTCCTAGATAGAAGACAAACACTTCAAAATCTTGTTTCTTATTTTTTTTACTGTTTACCATTTATGAATGTGTTATTCAATGAGTTTCTCTGGGCTATAGTAGTAAAGGCCAAATTCAATATTTTATCAAACACTTTAATATTTTCCTTTGATACCTAAAGGGGTCCTAAAATTCCAAATCAAATAGCTAAATAATCTATAGCATGACCATCTTAAAACAATTCTATATATCAGCTTAATAACACCCCCCCCCCAGACTTTTAAGAAACAACTTCCTTCAGCTGGTCCCAATTCACCACCTACCCCTCCCCCTTGACCTCAGTCATCTGTAAGGAGGACGCTTCACTACGCTAGGGGGCAGAATTTTATGTTTGGAAAAATAACGTTCCCAATGTAAGCTGCCTATTTCTCAGGTCCAGATGCTAGAATATGCATATAATTGACAGAGTAGGATAGAAAACACTCTAAAGTTTCCAAAACTGTCAAAATATTGTCTGTGAGTATAACAGAACTGATTTTGCAGGCGAAAACCTGAGGAAATCCAACCCGGAAGTGACTCTTATTTTGAAAAATCACTGTTCCATTGCCTGCCTTTCGTCCATTTAAAGGGATATCAACCAGATTCCTTTTCCAATGGCTTCCTCAGGGTGTGAACAGTCTTTAGACATAGTTTCAAGCTTTTATTCTGAAAAATGAGCGATATTTATCAAATCGCGTCAGTGGACAGGCGGATGTCCTTCCATTAGTTCATGCGCACGACACTGGTAGCTCAAATTTTCTTTCTCTCCTGGTTTGAATAGTTTACAGTCCGGTTGAAATATTATCGATTATTTATGTTAAAAACAACCTGAGGATTGATTATTAAAAACGTTTGACATGTTTCTACGAACTTTACAGATACTATTTGGAATTTGTCAACCCTTGATGACTGTGGAATACTGAACATAACGCGCCAAACAAATTGAGTTTTTTTTATATAAAAATAATCTTTATCGAACAAAAGGAACATTTATTGTGTAACTGGGAGTCTCGTGAGTGCAAACATCCGAAGATCATCAAAGGTAAGCGATTAATTGTATTGCTTTTCTGGCTTTCGTGACCAATCTACATGGCTGCTAGGTGTTCTTAATGTTTTGTTCAGTGATCGATAAACTTACACAAACGCTTGGATTGCTTTCGCTGTAAAGCATATTTTCAAAATCTGACACGACAGGTGGATTAACAACAAGCTAAGCTGTGTTTTGCTATATTGCACTTCATGAATATAAATATATATTTTTTTGGCGCTCTGCAATTCAGCGGTTGTTGATGAAAATGATCCCGCTAAAGGGATCTGTGCGTCAAGAAGTTAATACCTGTCCAGACCCTTCAGATTTGCAAACATCAAAGAATTAGGGCCAGGGCGAGCGGTAGGTAGTGAGTTGGGTCTGCTATCACATCTTCACACTTTCTAAATAAAGGCATCCCAACAAATATGCATCTTTCATGCTTCAGGAGTTCAGCTTCGCGCCATCTGACAAATATGTTGGAAGGGGTAGTAGTTGGTAGAGTTTGGTATGAGGGTTTTGGCGTGGATGATGTTCAGGGAGGCCACCTTCCAGTTGTGGACCGGGGCTGCAGGGTGACCTGCCATACAGTCTATTTGTTAGACAGAAGTACGAAGGTGCTCTTATTCAGAGCGACTTATAGTTCATTTTAAGATATCTGGTTCTCTCAACTAGCTATCAGTTAAATATATAGGGTACAAACATTCCATTCCAGCTAAACAATTACTTTTTTAACATTTTAACACATTTTAATACACACACTAAAATATATTCATTAAAAATCATCTGAGAACCGTAATATTTTACACACACGTGAAGGTATCCATAAGCCATCATTTCTAATGAAAAAACATTGGTGGCTATAGTGTTTTGGAAATAAACTCATCACATATTGTCTGAAACACAGGTAATTTAACACTGCTGCTACAAATGATAGATAAAGGGATTAAGAATTGTGCTTTTTTTCTCTACTTTAAAGAGATAAATGCTACAAAAACGGTAACAACATGCATACGCAAATATAATCACACTGTGATAGCAATGAGTCTTCTCAATGGGTGAGGAATTGACCAACATTATTGAGCGAAATGGGTTCTTCTTTGAAAGCCAATCCGTTTCAGCAGACAGTCATCAATAATGGCACGTCTTAATCCACTCTGTCGTCAGCAGGCATCTGCTGGGTTTCCAGAATCCTTTTGGATTACTGCTCAGCATATCGACAAACAGTATCCCAGATACCGAGGGCTTACATCATTACGCATGACAAATGACCGGCGCTCAGTCGGTGTGACAGATGGCTTTTCTTTCCAATTAGTGTTTAGCAATGGCTTCCAGCTTGAGGCATTGCACATTAGGAATCTTTATTCCCCCCATCCTGTGGCGTCACAGAAACAGAGAGGGACCCGAGAACTGGGAACTGTGGCTTGATTCATGAGGTGATAGCACCAAGATAAGTATATTGATACACTGACCTCTCGAGAGGATCAAGCCAATTCCCTATTCGCTATTACCCCAAGTCATTGCCAAGGAAACTGGAAATGAAGACGAAAGGAAACTCGGTTTTCTAATTAAGAGACAACAGATAAGCAAGCACTCCCGATGCTTGAGTATTCAAACAGCACCTGCCTGTCTTAAAACATTTCAAGACGGCCATAATACAATGGCTGGTTAAATAGTAATTTTGCGTTTCGATCGAGGCACGCCCCAGACACCAACACAGAACATCTTATTCATCTTATTTGAAGCCGCAAGAACAAGCAAGTCAGAGGGTAATAAGATTTTCAGAGCCAAAACATTATTAGAGGATGGTTATCACACGTTTGCAAATGAAGTCATGCGAAGTGACACATTTGCCACTCCCCAACAGCTCTCCCTAATGGTTGGGATGAACACCAACAACCCCAAAAAATGTTTTTCTGACTGGGGAAGAGGGAAGCGGGAGAAAGCTGTTTGTTAGGATTTGAGAGAGAAAAAATTTACATAAAAAACAATTGTGTGACTCATTCATACGTTGAACCCATTTGTTGTGGAATTGGAGTCAACTGTCACTCTGGCAGAGAGGGAGATTGTTTAGAGCTATTGGCAGGCTGCTAAGAGCAATTCATCTCCCCCTAAAATGCCTGTGTAATCCGTCTAATGGATCCTGCCTATTCTCACCTGTGGCTGAAGGAGACTCATATGTGCTCACTGCAGCTAGTCAGCAGCCACATTTACTCCAGGATGTACACACACTTGCTGTACTTTTCTCATTCACTAATATATGGGGACCCAAATACTATACACACTTCTTTAAGACTGATATCTGCATATGTTACACAAATACTGTATATGGAGACCCCCTACTATAAGCACTTATTCAAGACTGATATTAACATATATTACACATACGCTGTATGCCCTCATTGCTAAGGGATATGCTCAATACACAATTACTCAATACTAATATTTACATACACTTGCTGTATGTCCACATTCACTAATACGGAAAGGGAAAGGGGATACCTAGTCAGTTGCACAACTGACCGAAATGTGCAGCGAAATGTGTCTTCTGCATTTAACCCAACCCCTCTGAATCAGAGAGGTGCAGGGGGCTGCCTTAATCGTCCTCATCGGAACCCAGGAAGCAGTTTTTTTGTTGGGGGTTAACTGCCTTACTCAAGGGCAGAACGGCAGATTTCTCCACCTTTCGGTTACTGGCCCATCACTCTTAACCACTAGGATATGTACATGCTATGCACACTTACTCAAGACTGATATAAAAATGATCTCAGATGCTATGACGAAGGTCACTTCAGTCTACTCTGGTGTGTGTGTGTGTGTGTGTGTGTGTGTGTGTGTGTGTGTGTGTGTGTGTGTGTGTGTGTGTGTGTGTGTGTGTGTGTGTGTGTGGTCAGATGTAAATGTAGGGTGAGTATGTACATTACTCACCCTACACTTACATCTGGCCAAACACACACACACCAGAGCAGAGATGTGGACTCGTCATGTGACTTGGACTCGAGTACTCCCTGAGTCGCAAATTTTGCAAGTTGAGACTTGACTTGGCAAAAATAAAAATAGTTGCCACTCGACTTCGACTTGAGCATCTATGACTCATGACTTAACTTGGACTTGAGACAGCATGACTCGTGACTTGGACTTGATCTGTATGACTCGAGACTTAACTTGGACTTGAGCGGTATGACTCGAGAGACTCAGGAGACTTGTTTAGATCTCCCCATCCCAAAAGGGCATCACCCTCCTCTCATTGTCAAAGACTCCAGCCACCCTAGTCATAGACTGTTTTCTCTGCTACCGCACGGTAAGCGGGACCGGAGCGCCAAGTCTAGGTCCAAGAGGCTTCTAAACAGCTTCTACCCCCAAGCCATAAGACTCATGAGCATGTAGTCAAATGGCTACCCAGACTATATGTGTTGCCCCCCCCCCCCCCCCCACCCACTCTTTACACCACTGCTACTCTCTGTTGTCATCTATGCATATTCACTTTAATAACTCTATCTACATGTAATATACTACCTCAAATAACCTGTGCCCCCGCACATTGACTTTGTAACAGTATCCCCCTGTATATAGTCTCGCTATTGTTATTTTACTGCTGCTCTTTAATTACTTGTTACTTTTATCTCTTATTCTTATCTGTAGTTTTGAAACTGCATTGTTGGTCAGGGGCTGGTAAGTAAGCATTTCACTGTAATACCTGTTGTATTCGGCGCATGTGACTTATACAATTTGATTTAATTTGATCCTGTCAATTCCTTTCCTCTCGCAGCGCCTTCTATTATTAGCCAACCAGCCTCCACAGACCTCTCAACGCGCATCTAGTTGGCGGGAAAACAAAAAACTAAAACTGTGTCTGTCAAAACTAGCAGAGAGGAAGAGGCGAAGTGAGAGGTTCCACTCCCATCAAAATCTGTCCACGGGATAAGCAGAACAATAAGCAGATCTCCTGCTTTCCCGCCTTTGGGACGACTGCCATTGTTAAGGGCAAAGACAAGACCATCTTGTCATTAGATACAGTATCTCTGACGCTAGTTCACCAATTCAAAGAGACGTTGATTGAGTCTGTCGTCATCATCATGGCATCATCTGCATCAGTCCCAAAAATCGTTGCATTTGGGTTATGCGGTGGCGGGGGAAAAAAGGGTCCAAAATCAACGATGCAACAACCTCAAACTTCAGCCATATGGTGGGTGACCCAAGGAATCCTCTCATCTTTCTATCAGACCATATGTCTACCGTGACAGAGACGTGGTCAGCTTGTGCCTTCTCGTCTTTGAGTTTTGGCTGTAGATAATCAAATCTCACCATCATGTTTTGTTGAATTCATGAATGAGCATAACGTTAAGGAAACTGATTTTATTCAGTAGATAATTATCTGTGTATACACAAACCTTTAAAAATAATTTAATAGTAGGCCTCCACAGGGATGTTAAAAACAAAACAACAATCTAAATGTGCTGTCCACTTTGGACACAAATGGTAGGGGGGCCATTGCAAGCTAGCTAGCTAGCTAACCTTAATAAGTTCCAGAACATTACCTCATGTTAGCTGGCTAGCTAACTCACACAGCAATCATGTCATTCTTACCTCTCTTTATGGGACTTAAACCCACTGGATTGAAATGGAGAATGAGGTCATACAACTGAAGTCCAATCTGTTGGCATGTAACCGCTTTACAGGATCACAGACAGGGGAAAGAATATGCAAGCAGTTTGCGGGCATTTGTGATGATTATGGGATCAAATGCAAGCTAGTTTACATAATACGTGACAATGCAGCTAACAAGAAAAAGGCATTCACAGTGTGCTTCCCAAGTGAAGAGGAATAGGGTGTCTATGAAGATCACCACCTACATGACGTCTTGTTCTGGGCAATGAACATAAACATTCTTTCACTGTTCCGAGTGGCAAGGAGGGTCTTGGATGTGCCTGCATCAAGTGCTCCTGTGGCGCGTGTGTTCAGCCATGAGGGAATCATACTGCAGCCCCATCGCTCACAAATGGGTGATAGACTCTTGGGCAATTTGATATTTTGCAAATGCAATACACTATAAGAGGTAGAGGAAAGTCATGATTATAATGTAGCATTAAAGTCCTTAGAAGACATACAATGGCTATTCTGAAGTTTGCACTTGTTTTTTTGTATATGTATATTTTTTGTATGGAAAAACAAAACACAATTTTGGATTTTACTGGTCTATATTTTGTGCCTTCAGTGGGTTTAAGTTCAAATTGTATTGAACAAGGTATCAAGCATACACAGACATGGTATTACACAAGCTCTGATCTTTCCTGTTCTTTGTCTCTCTCACACACTGATTCATACACATGCATAGCCTCTCAGCTCTCTCACACATACACATTTCCTCTCACATATGCGTAGCCTCTCCCACACACACACACACACAGCAGCCATGCGTATGCTTATCACATGCTCCTACAAACACAGCCCAGATGCACCTAAAGACTAAAACCTTTTTTTTACTACACATTTATTTAACTAGGCAGGTCGAACAAATTCTTATTTGTTATTATTATTCTTATATGCACATATTCAATATTTAATATTTCTAAATAAATCATTTCTATTTCTTCAGCCAATGGCCCACCACTCAAATTATATTTTGCCCACCAAGCCCAAAGGTTTGAGCACCCCTGACATAGGGAATAGGGTACCATTTGGTACACAGTCACATTGTTTTCTTTCCCCGAAGATCAATCTCTGTGTATGTCTGTACTCTCTACTCTTTCATTCCCTCTTCCTTTTCATATCCACAGTCCTGATGAATAGGATTGGTTTCATTCATCTGGCAGTAATGATTATCCATTGTTACTACGGACGTCTTTCTGTTCATTGTAGATGTCTTGAAGACTTATGATGTGTTACCAGTGCCTCATCAAGCGGAGTACAGATAATGATTTATTTCAGCTTTTATTTCTTTCATTACATTCCCAGTGGGTCAGAAGTTTACACACACTCAATTAGTATTTGGTAGCATTAACTTTAAATTGTTTAACTTGGGTCAAACATTTCAAGTAGCCTTCCACAAACCTCCCACAATAAGTTAGGTGAATTTTGGACCATTCCTCCTGACAGAGCTGGTGTAACTGAGTCAGGTTTGTAGGCCTCCTTGATTGTACACGCTTTTTCAGTTCTGCTCACAAATTTTCTATAGGATTGAGGTCAGGGCTTTGTGATGGCCACTCCAATACCTTGACTTTGTTGTCCTTAAGCCATTTTGCCAAAACTTTGGAAGTATGCTTGGGGTCATAGTCCATTTGGAAGACCCATTTGCGACCAAGCTTTAACTTCCTGACTGATGTCTTGAGATGTTGCTAGAATATATCCACATAATTTTCCTACCTCAAGATGCCATCTATTTTGTGAAGTGCACCAGTCCCTCCTGCAACAAAGCAACACCACAACATGATGCTGCCACCACCGTGCTTCACAGTTGGGATGGTGTTCTTCGGCTTGCAACCCTCCCCCTTTTTCCTCCAAACATAACGATGGTCATTATGGCCAAACAGTTCTATTTTTGTTTCATCAGACCAGAGGACATTTCTCCAAAAAGTACGACCTTTGTCCCCATGTGCAGTTGCAAACCATAGTCTGGCTTTTTTATGGTGGTTTTGGAGCAGTGGCATTTTCCTTGCTGAGCGGCCTTTCAGGTTATGTCGATATAGGACTCGTTTCACTGGGGATATAGATGCTTTTGTACCGGTTTCCTCCAGCATCTTCACAAGGTCCTTTGCTGTTATTCTGGGATTGATTTGCACTTTTCGCACCAAGTACGTTCATCTCTAGGAGACAGAATGTGTCTCCTTCCTGAGCTGTATGATGGCTGTGTGGTCCCATGGTGTTTATACTTGCGTACTATTGTTTGTACAGATGAACGTGGTACCTTCAGGCATTTGGAAATTGCTCCCAAGGATGAACCAAACTTGTGGAGGTCTACAATTTTTGTGGAGGTCTTGGCTGATATCTTTTGATTATCCCATGATGTCAAGCAAAGAGGCACTGAGTTTAAAGGTAGGCCTTGAAATACATCCACAGGTACACCTCCAATTGACTCAAATGATGTCTATTAGCCTATCAGTAGCTTCTGAAGCCATGACATCATTTTCTGGAATTTTCCAAGCTGTTTAAAGGCCCAGTCAACTTAGTGTATGTAAACTTCTGACCCACTGGAATTGTGATACAGTGAATTATAAGTGAAATAATCTGTCTGTAAACAATTGTTGGATAAATTACTTGTGTCATGCACAAAGTAGATGTCCTAACCGACTTGCCAAAACTATAGTTTGTTAACAAGACATTTCTGGAGTAGTTGAAAATGAGTTTTAATGACTCCAACCTAAGTGTATGTAAACTTACGACTTCAACTGTATGTAATACGTGGCAAGCGGAAATCATCCGGTATTTGATTATGATGATATATTCACCTAGCAGCGGATACTCCACCAGAGCAAGACTACCTTTATTATGCATGTGACAGCAGATACCTCTCCGCATTTGCAATATTCATTCAGGCTGAAAATGTATGGGTCAGTAATGAAATATGGGCGATTTTACAGTGTTCCAAACTCCCCAAGAACGCCTTTTTCCTAATTGGATCCGGAGATCTTCTTTTCCATCACATGCCCTCCTTCATCCCTCCTTTCCTCTTCCTCTCCTCTTTTCCCTCCCACTCTCCAATGAGTTCAGTAGCGAGTTGGGACACGGGGCAGGCAACAGAGCTAATTGCATTAGCATCAATTTACTGGTGCGGCAGAGGACAGCTGTGTACGCCGATGTGATGACTCGGCTAGCAAACCAAAAGTGTGTGTATCTGAGAGAGAAAGTGTACACGTGGTAGAGAAAGTGTGTGTATCTGAGAGAGAAAGTGTACACGTGGTAGAGAAAGTGTGTGTCTGAGAGAGAAAGTGTACACGTGGTAGAGAAAGTGTGTGTATCTGAGAGAGAAAGTGTACACGTGGTAGACAAAGTGTGTGTGTCTTAGAGAGAAAGTGTACACGTAGTAGAGAAAGTGTGTGTGGCTGAGAGAGAAAGTGTACACGTGGTAGAGAAAGTGTGTGTGTCTTAGAGAGAAAGTGTACACGTGGTAGAGAAAGTGTGTGTGGCTGAGAGAGAAAGTGTACACGTGGTAGAGAAAGTGTGTGTATCTGAGAGAGAGTGTACACGTGGTAGAGAAAGTGTGTGTATCTGAGAGAGAGTGTACACGTGGTAGAGAAAGTGTGTGTGTCTGAGAGAGAAAGTGTACACGTGGTAGAGAAAGTGTGTGTGTGTTGCTATATTCCAACTTCACAGGCTCTCCGAAGAGAGACTGTACTGCTACGTCAAGTTATGCAGATTGAGCCAAGATGGCTCATTCACACTCTCACACACACTTACACTCCCGTGGTGACCTCCTCCTGTTTAGAGATGATGAATCATATTTATGGCCTTGTGTCTCTGTTACTCCAGCATCAAGGACCCCACATGGGGGAGAATTCAAATATCATGTCACAGCCTCTTAGTGCCTTCAGATCAGTGGGCATACGTCCCCTTTCTTCCCTCTGCCCCGAAGGCACATTGATGAGTAAATGCCATGCAGGTGGAAAGAAAAATATTGATAGTATCTCCATAATGTCTGTGTGGGAGGGAGAAAGTGTGTCTACTGGTATGCACGTGACACCAGACAGTACTGGCACTGACTTCTAAGGGGACTTCTATGCAACACAGACTCAAACTTGTAGCAAATCAGTTTTAAAAAGCCACATCACCGTTTGAAAACGTAAAAATGTGTTTTTAACCTGTCTGGCACCGGGGTTCCGCTAGCAGAACTCCTCCCACATTCCACTGAAAAGGCAGAGCGCGAAATTCAAAAAATATTTTTGAGAAATATTTAACTTTCACACATTAACAAGTCCAATACAGCAAATGAAAGATACACATCTTGTGAATCCAGTCAACATGTCCGATTTTTAAATTGTTTTACAGCGAAAACTCCACATATATTTATTTTAGCTCACCACCAAATACAAAAAAGGACAGACATTTTTCACAGCACAGGTAGCATGCACAAAGCCAACCTAACTAACCAAGAAACAACTTCATCAGATGACAGTCTTATAACATGTTATACAATAAATCTATGTTTTGTTCGAAAAATGTGCATATTTGAGGTATAAATCAGTTTTACATTGCAGCTACCATCACAGCTACCGTCAGAAATAGTACCGAAGCAGCCAGAGTAATTACAGACACCAACGTCAAATACCTAAATACTCATCATAAAACATTTCTGAAAAATCGATGGTGTACAGCAAATTAAAGACAAACATCTTGTGAATCCAGCCAATATTTCCGATTTTTTTAAGTGTTTTACAGCGAAAACACAATATAGCATTATATTAGCTTACTACAATAGCCTACCACACTACCGCATTCATTCATCAAGGCACGTTAGCGATAGCAATAGGCACGTTAGCGATAGCGAATAAACCAGCAAAATATATTAATTTTCACTAACCTTCAAAACCTTCATCAGATGACAGTCCTATAACATCAGGTTATACATACACTTATGTTTTGTTCAAAAATGTGCATATTTAGAGCTGAAATCAGTGGTTATACATTGTGCTAACGTAGCATCTTTTTCCCAGAATGTGCGGATATTTTTATGACACTCAACTATTCTGACCAAATAACTATTCATAAACGTTACTAGAAAATACATGTTGTATAGGAAATGATAGATACACTAGTTCTTAATGCAATCGCCGTGTTAGAATTCTAAAAATAACTTAATTACGACATCCAGCTTAGTTATAGCGAGAGAGTGCCCAAAATCTGGGCGCAAACTACTATTTCACATGTTCGACAGATATATGAAATAGCATCATAAAATGGGTCCTACTTTTGATGATCTTCCATCAGAATGTTGTACAAGGGGTCCTTTGTCCAGAACAATCGTTGTTTGGTTTTAGAATGTCCTCTTCTCCAGTCAATTAGCACGGAAAGCTAGCAAAGTAGCGCGAAGCTCTCCTTCCTGAACAAAGGCACACAACGCAACACGCCTAACGTCCCGAATAAATTTCAATAATCTAATAAAACTATATTGAAAAAACATACTTTACGATGATATTGTCACGTATCAAATTTTTTAAAAAGCCGGAGATAATAGTCGCCTATAACGACAGCTTTTCAGAAGGCAATACCAGGTCCCTTCTCGCGCGCTCCAGAAAACAGGAAACTGGTGACACGTCATGCCAAGAGCTTTTATTCGACCCCAGATCAAGTTATACACTCCATTTCTTCTCTCACTGCCTGTCGACATCTAGTGGAAGACGTATGAAGTGCATGTATACTAATAAATATCAAGGACATTTATAGGCAGTCCCTAGAACAGAGCATCGATTTCAGATTTTCCACTTCCTATCAGGAAGTTTGCTGCAAAATGAGTTCTGTTTTACTCAGATATAATTCAAACGGTTTTAGAAACTAGAGAGTGTTTTCTATCCAATAGTAATAATAATATGCATATTGTACGAGCAAGAATTGAGTACGAGGCCATTTAAATTGGGCACGATTTTTCCCCAAAGTGAAAACAGCGCCCTCTGTCCTCAACAGGTTAAAGTCAGATCTTGTTTTACATTTCTGGGTAAATGAATTAGTAATTATACAACGGGTGGGTCTAATCCTGAATGCTGATTGGTTAAAACCGCATTCCAGCCGGTGTCTATTTCACAAGTTACCACCGGCTAAATATATGACGTTGAAATGCCTATTTACTCTGTTTCATCTCACTGCGCAATCCACGGTCTCATCAACCCTGCCAGGAAATGTATAAACTTGATCTCCACTATAAAAAGCATCTAGACATTATCTCCCATTTCTTTCAGACTAGCATTTGGTTTTCAACAGCAGAGATTTGTATAAACCGTGTTGTCTGTCTCTCTGACCTTTTCAATATTGTTTCAATATCGAATTGCGATCTCCACTGTCCCATATAAAGTGAATGTGTCCGAACGAGACAGACAGCAAATTGAGCTGCTTGTCATAGCAACATACAAAACTTTTTTCCGTTGACTGGCTAAATCGGTACATTGTTACGAAAACTAAAATGGATGAGTGGAACATTTCTTTTGATCTTTTCGGCAGCATGACTATGGATGAATGGGAAAAAGAGATGGCAAAAATTCCCAGGCATGCAGATTTGAAGGATACTGAATTGAATGACCTAGAGAAAAGCCGCAACGAAAAAAACACAGTTAAGAATACAAACTGGGCTGTGCGTTGCTTCGAGGGCTGGCTAGCAGAGAATAAAAAAGTAGCTGACTTCAAAACTGTCACTAAGGAAGAGTTTAACATCCTTCTCCGACAGTTTTATGGAAATGTACAAAATGGGAAGGGGAGTGGGCTCAACTGGTTTCTAAATGACCCACCCATTGGCCGCAGCTGGCGCCTTATGAAGGACACTGAATTTACCACTTCGAATCACCACCTCCTCTCAGTTGTCCACTGCACTGAGGCTAGGAAACACTGTCATCACCGATAAATCCACGATAATCGAGAATTTCAATAAGCATTTCTCTACGGCTGGCCACGCTTTCCACCTGGATAGCCCAACCCCGGCAACAGCTCTGCACCCCCCGCAGCAAATGGCCCAAGCTCCCCCCTGCTTCTCCTTCACCCATATCCAGACAGCTGATGTCTTGAAAGAGCTGCAGAATCTGGATCCCTACAAATCAGCTGGGCTTGACAATATGGACCCTCTCTTCCTTAAATTATCCGCCGCCATTGTCGCAACCCCTATTACTAGTCTGTTCAACCTCTCTTTCGTATCGTCTTAGATTCCTAAAGACTGGAAAGCAGCCGCAGTCATTCCCCTCTTCAAAGGGGGAGACACTCCAGACCCAAACTGTTACAGACCTATATCCATCCTGCCCTGCCTTTCTAGTCTTCGAAAGCCAGGTGAACAAAGATCACCGACCATCTCGAATCCCACCGTACCTTCTCCACTATGCAATCCGGTTTCCGAGGTGGTCACGGGTGTACCTCAGCCACGCTCAAGGTCCTAAACGATATCATAACCACCATTCGATAAAAAACAGTACTGTGCAGTCGGCTACATCGACCTGGCCAAGGCTTCGACTGTCAATCACCACATTCTTATCGGCAGACTCAACAGCCTTGGTTTCTCTAATGACTGCCTCGCCTGGTTCACTAACTACCTCTCAAATAGAGTTCAGTGTGTCAAATCGGAGTGCCTGTTGACCGGACCCCTGGCAGTCTCTATGGGGGTGCCACAGGGTTCAATATATATCAATGATGTCGCTCTTGCTGCGGGTGACTCTTTGACCCACCTCTACGCAGACGACACCATTCTGTATACATCTGGCCCTTCTTTGGACACTGTGTTAACAAACCTCCAAACGAGCTTCGATGCCATACAACACTCCTTCCGTGGCCACCAACTGCTCTTAAACACTAGTAAAACTAAATGCATGCTCTTCAACCAATCTCTGCCCGCACCTGCCCGCCCGTCCAGCATCACTACTCTGGACGGTTCTGACTTAGAATATGTGGACAACTACAAATACCTAGGTGTCTGGTTAGACTGTAAACTCTCCTTCCAGACTCACATTAAGCATCTCCAATCCAAAATTAAATCTACAATCGGCTTCCTATTTCGCAACAAAGCATCCTTCACTCATGCTGCCAAACATACCCTCGTAAAACTGACCATCCTACCGATCCTCGACTTTGGCAATGTCATTTACAAAATAGACTCCAACACTCTATCCAACAATTTGGATGCAGTCTATCACAGTGCCATCCGTTTTGTCACCAAAGCCCCATATACTACCCACCACTGCGACCTGTACGCTCTCATTGGCTGGCCCTCGCTTCATACTCGTCGCCAAACCCACTGGCTCCAGGTCATCTACAAGTCTTTGCTATTTAAAGCCCCGCCTTATCTGAGCTCACTGGTCACCATTGCAGCACCCACCCATAGCACGCGCTCCATTAGGTTTATCTCACTGGTCACCCCCAAAGCCAATTTCTCATTTGGCCGCCTTTCCTACCAGTTCTCTGCTGCCAATGACTGGAACGAACTGCAAAAATCACTGAAGCTGGAGACACATATCTCCCTCACTAGCTTTAAGCACCAGCTGTCAAAGAAGCTCACAGATCACTGCACCTGTACATAGCCCATCTGTAAATAGCCCATCCAACTACCCTCATCCCTATACTGTATTTATTTATCTTGCTCCTTTGCACCCCAGTATCTCTACTTGTACATTAATCTTCTGCACATCTACCATTCCAGTGTTTAATTGCTATATTGTAATTACTTCGCCACCATAGCCTATTTATTGCCTTACCTCCCTCATCCTAACTAATTTGCACACACTGCATATAGACTTTTTCTACTGTATTATTGACTGTATGTTTGTTTATTCCATGTGTAACTCTGTGTTGTTGTATGTGTCGAACTGCTTTGCTTTATCTTGGCCAGGTCACAGTTGTAAACGAGAACTTGTTCTCAACTAGCCTACCTGGTTAAATAAAGATTAAATAAAATTTAAAAAATTAAATTAAAAATTCTATACTGTCTATTCACAAACTGGGGTACGCGCAATGTTGTCGGTGGTACGCCAAATAAAATGTGATTCAAATTTTCAAACAGTCCATTTAGATTTTCCAACGGGGCTATACATTTGGGTGATGTATTTTTCAACGCCTGAGTAAATTTGCCTAGCCTGAAATAATGAACATGAACCGTTACTCTCTCAGGGGAATTCCACTATGTATGTAGCCAAATGCAGCTGCTGCTCATTCTGTTTGCTCGAAAATTGATAAATGGTCCAAAAAAAGTAATGCCCAAGTCCATAGAGACACATACCAGCTCTACTGGTAGTACTGCTACCACTATCAGTACTACACCTGCACTGTTACACGACGCATCAGTGACATGGCAGGAGATGTTTTGAAACAATTACTGCTTCGCATACAAGCCAGTGAATTCTATCCATTACAGCTGGATGAGTCCCAGGTATATGTCCATTACGTTTATGGGGGGTCAATTAAGGAAGACATCCTCTTCTGCAAACCACTGGAAACCAGGACAACAGAAGATTATATTTTTTAACTACTGGACAGCTTTGTGAAATCAAATGGACTTTGGTGGTCAAGATGTGTTGGTATCTGTACTGATGGTGCAAAAGCCATGAAAGGGAGACATAACGCGCGTTCAAGCAGTTGCTCCCGAGCAGTTGTTTGTTTCAAGCAGTTGTTTGTTTGTTTGTTACACTGCAGCATCCATCGAGTGGCTCTTGCTGCCAAGGGAATGTCTGACAGCTTGAAAGACGTTTTGGACACGACAGTGAAAATGGTTAACTTCGTTAAAGCAAGGCCCCTGAACTCTCGTGTATGTTCTGCGTTATGCAATGATATGGCAGTGACCTTGTAACGTTTTTACAACAAGTGTGCTGGTTATCAAGGGGCAAAGTATTGACACGTTTCTTTGAATTGAGAGACAAGCTTAAAGTTTTCTTAACTGGCCATAATTTTCACTTGTCTGACTGCTTGCATGATGACGAGTTTCTCACACGACTGGCCTATCTGGGTGATGTTTTTTCTCGCCTGAATGATCTGAATCAAGGATTACAGGGACTCTCTGCAACTACAGTTGAAGTCGGAAGATTACATACACTTAGGTTGGAGTCATTAAAACTCGCTTTTCAACCACTCCACACATTTCTTGTTAACAAACTAGGGTTTTGGCAAGTCGGTAAGGACATCTACTTTGAGCATGACACAAGTCATTTTTCCAACAACTGTTTACATACAGATTATTTCACTTAGAATTGACTGTATCACAATTCCAGTGGGTCAGAAGTTTAAATGAACTAAGTTGACTGTGCCTTTAAACAGCTTGGAAAATTCCTGAAAATGATGTCATGGCCTTAGAAGCTTCTGACAGGGTAATTGACATCATTTGAGTCAATTGGAGGTTTACCTGTGAATGTAATTCAATGCCTAACTTCAAACTCAGTGCCTCGTTGCTTGACATCATGGGAAAATCAAAAGAAATCAGCCAAGACCTATTTCCAAATGCCTGAAGGTACCACATTCATCTGTACAAACAATAGTACATAAGTATAAACACCATGGGACCACGCAGCCGTCATACCACACTGGAAGGAGACGTGTTCTTCTCTTAGAGATGAACGTACTTTGGTGCGAAAAGTGCAAATCAATCCCAGAACAACAGCAAAGGATCTTGTGAAGATGCTGGAGGAAACAGGTACAAAAGCATCTATATCCACAGTAAAACGAGTCCTATATTTACATAACCTGAAAGGCCTCTCAGTAAGGAAGAAGCCACTGCTCCAAAACCGCCATTTAAAAAGCTAGACTACGGTTTGCAACTGCACATGGGGACAAAGATCGTACTTTTTGGAGAAATGTCATCTGGTCTGATGAAACAAAAATAGAACTTTTTGGCCATAATGACCATCGTTATGTTTGGAGGAAAAAGGGGGAGGCTTGCAAGCCGAAGAACACCATCCCAACCGTGACACACGGGGTTGGCAGCATCATGTTGTGGGTGTGCTTTGCTGCAGGAGGGACTGGTGCACTTCACAAAATAGATGGCATCATGAGGTAAGAAAATTATGTGGACATATTGAAGCAACATCTCAAGACAACAGTCAGGAAGTTAAAGCTTGGTCGCAAATGGGTCTTCCAAATGGACAATGACCCCAAACATACTTCCAAAGTTGTGGCAAAATGGCTTAAGGACAACAAAGTCAAGGTATTGGAGTGGCCATCACAAAGCCCTGACCTCAACCTATAGAAATATTTGTGGGCAAAACAGAAAGAGCATGTGCGAGCAAGAAGGCCTACAAATCTGACTCAGTTACACCAGCTCTGTCAGGAGGAATGGGACAAAATTCACCTAACTTATTGTGGGAAGCTTGTGGAAGGCTACCTGAAACGTTTGACCCAAGTTAAACAATTGAAAGGCAATGCTACCAAATAAGTGTATGTAAACTTCTGACCCACTGGGAATGTGATGAAATAAATAAAAGCTGAAATAAATCATTCTCTCTACTATTATTCTGACATTCCACATTTTTTAAATAAAGTGGTAATTCTAACTGACCTAAAACAGGGAATATTTACTCAGATTAAATGTCAGGAATTGTGAAAAACTGAGTTTAAATGTATTTGACTAAGGTGTATGTAAACTTCCGACTTCAAACTGTATATTTAATGTACGGGACAACATTGAGGTTATGATTAAGAAGTTGAAGCTCTTCTCTGTCTACATTAACAAGGACAACACACAGGTTTTTCCATCATTGTATGATTTTTTTGTGTGGAAATGAACTCAAGCTTTCGGACAATGTCAAATGTGATATAGCAAAGCACCTGAGTGAGCTGGGTGCGCAATTACGCAGGTACTTTTCCGAAACGGATGACACAAACAACTGGATTCATTATCCCTTTCATGCCCTGCCTCCAGTCCACTTACAGATATCTGAACAAGAGAGCCTCATCGAAATTGCAACAAGCGGTTCTGTGAAAATTGAATTTAATCAGAAGCCACTGCCAGATTTATGGATAGGGCTGCGCACAGAGTATCCTGCCTAGGCAAATTGCGCTGTTAAGACACTGATGCCCTTTGCAACCATGTACCTATGTGAGAGTAGATTCTCGGCCCTCACTAGCATGAAAACTAAATACAGGCACAGACTGTGTGTGGCAAATGATTTAAATCTGAGACTCTCCAATATAACCCATCATTGCAGTGTTGTATATCCTTCAAGCACACCCTTCCCATTAACCTGTGGGTTATTCACAATATTTGGTTAACAAATAAGGTTTTATATGTAAGATGGCTAAATAAAGAGCAAAATGATTGATTATTATATTATTATTTGTGCCCTGGTCCTATAAGTGCTCTTTGTCACTTCCCATGAGCCGGGCTGTGACAAAAACTCACACTCATTCTTATGTTTAATAAATGTATTGTATAGTGTGTGTGTGTGGCAGGCTTACAGTGATGGCAAAAAACAACATTTGAGAGTGCGCTGACCCTGGTGCTAGAGGGGCTGGAGGTGGAATGTTTGAAGGGATACGGAACTATAAAAAGTTTGGGAACCACTGCTCTATTGCATCTTAGCCTATGCCGCTCTGTCATTGCTCATCCATATATTTATCCATTCCTTATTCCATTAGGTATTTGTTGTGTACTTGTTAGATTACTTGTTAGATATTGCTGCACTGTCAGAACTAGAAGCACAAGCATTTCGCTACACTCGCAATAACATCTGCTAACCATGTGTATGTGACCAATAACATTTGATTTGATTTGCTAGGCACCCCCCCACCCGACGCCCCACATGCTCTCTCTCACACACACACACACACAACCCATGAGTCTTTTTACTCAGTCAGGAGCCCAACCGATACCCACACAGATTCTATGTGCATGGCTTTGATGTCGCTCCCAACGTCTCTGAAACAGAAAACGATTCTCTTCACTCTCTAATGCCAGGATTGTGTTCTGCACACATACACACACACACACAAGCAAACACTCTTTTACACACACACACCCACACAAACAAACACTGTTATACACGCAAATACATACACACACAATCACTCTCTTACACACATACATGGAAGCACTGTTTACATGGAAGCACTGTTTACATGGAAGCACTGTTTACATGGAAGCACTGTTTACATGGAAGCACTGTTTACATGGAAGCACTGTTTACATGGAAGCACACACTGCAGGGTGTTGCCGTTGCTTCAGATTGAGACCTCTCCTCCCCCTGTGCTATGGCCTCGGATATTTGCTCTCCGCTGCGACCGTACAGCATGAGAGAATGTGTGTGTGTGTGTGTGTGTGTGTGTGTGTGTGTGTGTGTGTGTGTGTGTGTGTGTGTGTGTGTGTGTGTGTGTGTGTGTGTGTGTGTGTGTGTGTGTGTGTGTGTGTGTGTGTGTGTGTGTACACAAGCGCTGGTGTATTGTGATCAGCATTGCACCACTTTTGTCTCTTTTATTTTCCATTGTTTGGCTTTAATTAAAATCGGCTAAAGGCAAATACAGCTACCCTGAATACACTGTTGCCTTGCATTTCTTTCTGAGAAGGAGAGCAAGCACAATACCACTCAACCAATTAATGGACTAAACAGAGAGTGGTACAGATGCCGTATCTTAATTTGACCCAGTTTCTCACAGCAGGAAAATAATCCTGACGCAACAGGATATGTGCATTATTATGTGGATTATAATTAATGGACATTTTTTGTAGGGATTGATACACTTTTTGTTTTGGCAAATTAAGTCTGACATTTTAAATTGGAAAGTACAAACTTTACAAGCCTTTGTAAACCTTGAATACACTACAAGTTTGCATTTCCTGCAACAAGATTATCAAATTAAGATATGGCATCTGTACGTGATCAGAATCCTCAGAGGCAAAGGTATGTGATGTGGGTGGCTAGCATACTGTTAGACAATAAAGTGCAGTAAAGTAATGGGGCGGACCACACAAAGAGATTGGACTCAAGTGTGTGTGTGTGTGTGTGTGTGTGTGTGTGTGTGTGTGTGTGTGTGTGTGTGTGTGTGTGTGTGTGTGTGTGTGTGTGTGTAATTGGTACATATTCCAGTTCAAAACGCCCACATAGCATCAGAAAGTATAACAAGTCAACAGCAAACATGTTGTCCCCCACGAATGATGCAGCGCCTCACCCTTGGGCCAATTAGTGCCAACAATTCAAACTAGACTATACTGATAGCAACAAAACCTGTGCCTGCTATAGCTCCACTGTGTGGTCGATATGAATGGTCTCGCATATAATTCTTGACAGTGTTTGCAACATGACCGATTTGATATGTATTTATGTGCCAGACCCAGCCCACGTTAACATTTATTGGTAAATAGAGGCCATGTTGTTTTAGGTACTAATCTGGAAAATATTGAGTTTAGACACCTTTGCCCATAGATGCCACATATCAAGTTTCATGCAGATCGTTCATTTGGTGCCAGAGGAGTAGCGATTTAAGTGTTTTTTACAAAATTCCAAATGAGGGAAAATCCATCATGGTGGACCTTACGGGTCCCGAGGCAAATGTGTTCCTTGTGAGGAGAGGGACCTATACACCAAATTTCATGACTTTAGGTCAAATGTTGTGAGGGGCGTGACCTTTAAAAGTTTACATTTTCAATCGATTTTTATAGCGCCACCATCTGGCCAATCAGCATAATTTTGTAAATGCTGGACCTCAATAGCAAGAGGCATCATTTACCCATGTTTCGTCAAAATTGGGCCAGGTGTCTGAGATATCGCGTGTGATGTGTACATATGTACAGAGACAGATCCATAAGTCCCCTTCCCGTTTTCATATTGCGGGACAATGAAAAAAGACTAAAGAACTTCTCTGTACTTTTGGAGTGTACTGTACTTATTTTATGTGGGAGAGAGTGCAATAGAGAGGAGAGAGAGAGAAAGAAAGAGGTAGACAGACATATCTGAAACACTAAAGAACTAAAGAAGTTACACAGCGGTGAAAATGGGTGAATAATACAAAAACATAATCGAAAAATCCCATTGTTCCACTACTTAAGGTACATTTACTAAGATCAGATGCAGAAAACTTTCAAGAGTTCATTTTACTTCTGCTTTTATGGCCCTTTTTAGGGCGACTTAATAAAACCTGCACCTCTATATCCACGACATGCGTCGGTTAACGAGGTCCCCAACATTAACACTTAATCAAATTAGGACTTTTAATGGGGCTCACAAAACTAGAAGAAAACACTGTGTTACAGGCCTTGACTTTATAGCTTTGTTTTCCTAGCTCGATGCCTGTTGTTCCAGTTTGTTGGACAGCCGACTCCCTGACGCAGCAACGTCATTAAATCTCTCTGAGAATATATTGTTCATCGCAAAAGCGCCATCCTCGACGGCAAAAGAGATGCATGTTCCTCCCCTCATCGTAAAAAGAAGCAATCGGAACCTCTTAGTTTATCTACTGACGAAGTCAATTTCTGCACTCAAACTCAACTTAGTTGTGAGGGTGGCAGATGTCCGCGTTTCATGTATACATTTTTCTTTCACCTCGATTAAATTAACATTACACTACCAATCAAAAGTTTTAGGCAATTTGAAGAATCTCAAATACAATTTTTTTTTGCTTACTACATGATTCCATGTGTTATTTCATAACTTTGATGTCTTCACTATTATTCTACAATGTAGAACATAGTTAAAATTAAAATTAAAACTGGAATGAGTAGGTGTTTTAAATCTTTTGACCGGTAGTATACGTTGATAACTCGAGGGGACTTGATTTGTGCTCTTAAGTTGAAATAGTGTTCTCATTAGTAATCAAATCCAAAGAAATCCACAGCAGTAGTGGTGTGTGGGCAAAATCACTGGGGAAGTCAGTAAAAAAGCCATAATGACAACCTATGTTCTGATATTTGTGTTGTTTGCGCTATAACCCATTTGTTCATATGCCACCGTGATATACAATAAGGCCGTGACAATAAAAAGACAACAGTCACACAGTGGCGGAATAGATTAAACTGCACATACGTTTGTTTCATCACAAAACGGGAGAGCAACATCTGTCCGATGAAGTCCACAAAGCAAATATTGTAACAAAAAGTTATATGACATGCAGCATGGTCAAGCAAGTTAATGTTTGACAGTTTACAAAAAAAACTACTGATTTAGAACCACGGAGTTACCACAAGTGTAAGGGGCTTAATACCGTTGTATTCCAGCCACTAGGGGGTACTCGGGCGAAGCCCATAGGAAATAAAGATGAATAATGTAAGTGTACTGTGGGAGAAGAAGAAAAACGAACAAAAATTCTGTAAACTGCTGTTACATCGTGCTGACATGATTAAAATTCAAGTAAACAGTACCATTCGCGTTGGAGTTAATATTATAAGCTCATAGAAAGGATAACAAATTTGGAGGCACTGTTGAGATTTATTTTCACGTGAGCACCCGACCTATATTCCTTGAACGGAGAGTAGCTAGCTAATGTTAGCAGGCCAACCACCAAACTATCTTGCTATTGCCTGCATTGTAGTTGTTGCCACATGAGTAGGACAATATGAGTCAAGAGAGGGAAACATTGTTGGATGAAATCGAACAGAGTCTATGATCTTTAACTGAGGACAATTTAAGGCACCTTTGTGTACATTGTGGAATAGGAGGTATGGATGACTCTGAAGTAAAAGGAAAGAGCCATCACGCATTGCGGTGCAAACTGATTGAAGATTACTGTGAGCATTTATTGGAATTAGAGGATGAGAGAATGTCTTGGCTGCTTCAACTGAAAGACGGCACCAACGACGCAAGTGGACAGCGAACCCAGCAGAGAGACAGGAGCCGAGGCAGGACGAAAAGAGGAGTTAGGGGCTCCTCAGCCCAGCAGAGAGGTTAGCCCAGCTCCAGAAAGGCACACACCACAGAGAGAGAGTGGAGTGAGTATGGCCAGTCAGAAAGACTTTAAAATCCATGGAAAGATCAGAATCAGAAAGATAAGCTCAGCTTCAGCAGCCTAGAACATCAGATTGAAAATGGACTGAGAAAAGGATACAGTGAATTAGACATCATGGAAGCAGTAATCAGAGCTGTGAGCCCAGGACTTAAGATGACATTATGCAGACAATGACACCACTGAACTGTATCACAAGTTGACGAAGGCAACACAAGAGCCGGGAGAGTCTGCCTTGGAAGTCCGAGTCTTCGACCTGAGACAGAAATTGTTTGTGCCCAATCAGGATTGAAATATGGCACAGAGTTAGTCAAGAGCCAATGCCTGCAGGCTATTGTTTTTGGATTAACAAATGATAACATCAGGGCAGAGATGAGAGTGCATCTCCAGAATATTAACACAAGTGGTGTAAAGTACTTAAGTAAAAATACTTGAAAGTACAACTTAAGTAGTTGTTTGGGGTATCTGTACATTACTACATGTACATTCGGAAAGTATTCAGAGCCCTTGACTTTTTCCACATTTTGTTACGTTACTGATTCAATAGTTTTTTTTCTCATCAATCTTCACACAATACCCCGTAATGGACAAAGCAAAAATAGGTTTAAGACATTTTTGCAAATTTATAAAAAATACAAAACTGAAATATCACATTTGCATATGTATTCAGACCCTTTACGCAGCACTTTTTTGAAGCACCTTTTTCAGTGATTACAGCCTCAGGTCTTCCTGGGTATGATGCTACAAGCTTGGCACACCTGTATTTGGGGAGTTTCTCCCATTCTTCTCTGCAGATCCTCTCAAGCTCCGGCAGGTTGGCTGGGGAGCGTCGCTGCACAGCTATTTTCAGGTCTCTCCAGAGATGTTCGATCAGGTTCAAGTCTGGGCTCTGGCTGGGCCACTCAAGGACATTCAGAGACTTGCCCCGAAGCCACTCCTACATTGTCTTGGCTGTGTGCTTAAGGTCGTTGTCCTGTTGGATGGTGAACCTTCCCCCTGTCTGAGGTCCTGAGCGCTCTGGAGCAGGACCTCAGAACTTCATCAAGGATCTTCATTAAGGACCTTCATCAAGGATCTCTCTGTACTTTGCTCCGTTCATCTTACCCTTGATCCAGACTAGTCTCCCAGTCCCTAGCACTGAAAAATATCCCCACAGCATGATGTTGCCCACAACATGCTTCACCGTAGGGATGTTGCCAGGTTTCCTCGAGACGTGAGGCTTGGTTTTCAGGCCAAAGAGTTCAGTCTTGGTTTGAGAATCCAGAGAATCTTGTTTCTCATGATCTGAGAATTTTTGGTGCCTTTTGGCATAATCCAAGCGGGCTGTCATGTGCCTTTTACTGAGAAGTGGCTTCTGTCTGGCAACCCTACCATAAAGGCCTGATTGGTGGAGTGCTGCAGAGATGGTTGTCCTTCTGGAAGGTTCTCCCATCTCCACAGAGGAACTCTAGAGCTCTGTCAGAGTGACCATCGGGTTCTTGGTCACCTCTCTGACCAAGGCCCATCTCTCCCAAATGCTCAATTTGGCAGGGTGGCCAGCTCTAGGAAGTGTCTTGATGGTTCCGAACTTCTTCCATTTAATGATGGAGGCCACTGTGTTCTTGGAGACCTTCAATGCTACAAAAATATTTTGGTACCCTTCCCCAGATCTGTGCCTCGACACAATCCTGTCCCGGAGCTCTACGGACAATTCCTTCGACGTCATGGTTTGGTTTTTGCTCTGACATGCACTGTCAACTGTGGGACCTTATATAGATAGCTGTGGGCCTTTCCAAATCATGTCCATTCAATTGAATTAACCACAGGTGAACTCCAATCAAGTTGTAGAAACATCTCAAGGATAATCAATGGAAACAGGATGCATCTGAGCTCAATTTCGAGTCTCATAGCAAAGGGTCTGAATACTAATGTAAATAAGGTATTTCTGATGTTTTTTTCTAAAAATATATATTTTTTCGATCTGTTTTGGCTTTGTGTGTAGATTGATGAGGATTTTTAATCCATTCTATAAAAAGGCTGTAACGTAACAAAATGTGGAAGAAATCAAGGGGTCTGACAACTTTCTGTACTTTCTACTCAATACATTTTCCCTGACACCCAAAAGTACAGAACAGGAAAATGGTCTAAGACACACTTATCAGAACATTCCTGGTCATCCCTACTGCCCCTGATCTGGTGGACTCACTAAACACATGCTTCAAATATAAATTATGTCTGAGTGTTGGAGTGTGCCCCATGGCTATTCGTAAATTAAAAAGATTTTGCTTAATATAAGGAATTTTAAATTATTTATACTTTTACTTGTGATTCTTAAGTAGATTTTAGCTATTACATTTACTTTTGATGTTAAGTACAGTTGAAGTCGGAAGTTTACATACACCTTCAGTTAGGTCAGTTAGGATCACCACTTTATTTTAAGAATGTGAAAATTCAGAATAATAGTAGAGAGAATGATTTATTTCAGCATTTATTTCTTTCATCACATTCTCAGTGTGAGAAGTTGACATACACTCAATTAGTATTTGGTAGCATTGCTTTTGAACTGTTTAACTTAGGTCAACTGTTTCGGGTAGCCTTCTACAAGCTTCCCACAATAAGTTGGGTGAATTTTGGCCCATTCCTCCTGACAGAGCTGGTGTAACTGAGTCAGGTTTGTAGGCCTCCTTGCTCGTACACACTTTTTCAGTTCTGCCTACAAGTTTTCTATAGGATTGAGGTCAGGGCTTTGTGACGGCCACTCCAATACCATAACTTTGTTGTCCTTAAGCCATTTTGCCACAACTTTGGAAGTATGCTTGGGGTCAATGTTCATTTGGAAGACCAATTTGCGACCAAGCCTGACTGATGTCTTGAGATGTTGCTTCAATATATCCACATAATTTTCCTACCTCATGACACCATCTATTTTGTGAAGTGCACCAGTCCCTCCTGCAGCAAAGCACCCCCCACAACATGATGCTACCACCCACGTGCTTGACGGTTGGGATGGTGTTCTTCGGCTTGCAAGCCTCCCCCTTTTTCCTCCAAACATAACGATGGTCATTATGGCCAAACAGTTCTATTTTTGTTTCATCAGACCAGAGGACATTTCTCCAAAAAGTACGATCTTTGTCCTCATGTGCAGTTGCAAACCGTAGTCTAGCTTTTTTATGGCGGTTTTGGAACAGTGGCTTCTTCCTTGCTGAGCGGCCTTTCAGGTTATGTTGATATAAGACTCGTTTTACTGTGGATATAGATACTTTTGTACCCGTTTCCTCCAGCATTTTCACAAGGTCCTTTGCTGTTGTTCTGGGATTGATTTGCACTTTTCGCACCAAAGTGCGTTCATCTCTAAGAGACAGAACGCGTTTCCTTCCTGAGAGGAATGACGGCTGCGTGGTCCCATGGTGTTTATACTTGCGTTTTATTGTTTGTACAGATGAACGCGGTACCTTCAGGCATTTTGAAATTGCTCCCAAGGATGAACCAGACTTGTGGAGGTCTACAATTTTTTTTCTGAGGTCTTGGCTGATTTATTTTGATTTTCCCATGATGTCAAGCAAAGAGGCACTGAGTTTGAAGTTCGGCCTTGAAATACATCCACAGGTACAACTCCAATTGACTCAAATTATGTCAATTAGCCAATCAGAAGTTTCTAAAGCCATGACATAATTATCTGGAACTTTCCGAGCTGGCAACTTAGTGTATTTAAATTTCTGACCCACTGGAATTGTGATACAGTGAAATAATCTGTCTGAAAACAATTGTTGGAAAAATTACTTGTGTCATGCACAAAGTAGTGTCCTAACCGACTTGCCAAAACTATAGTTTGTTAACAAGAAATTTCTGGAGTGGTTTAAAAGCGAGTTTTAATGATTCCAACCTAAGTGTATGTAAACTTCCGACTTCAACTGTATATTTAAAACCAAATACTTTTATACTTTTACTCAAGTAGGATTTTACTGGGTGACTTTCACTTTTACTTGAGTATTTTTCTATTAAGGTGTCTTTTCTTTTACTCAAGTTTGAGAATTTAGTACTTTTTCCACCACTGATGAACACCAGTTAACTGTTGCTTGAGAAAATACAAATTTCCCAGGGAAATGAAAGTGAACGCATACGTTTTCAAATAAGTTCACACCCACAGGAGTGAAAGCAATACAGAGGTGAGGATAACGGGGAGAGCAGAGAGGAATGTGCACAGGCAGAGCCCCCAGTCCGAAATCAAAAGAAATATAAACCCCCTCCTGAGTAAAATTGATGTGGGTAATGAAGCAATCAAAGAACTGACCTGTCAGGTAGCATCATTAGTACTGTCAGTGCAGGTGACAGTTCAGTTAGGAATCGCTACAGCAGAAAACTAACTACAACCAACAGAGAGAAAATAAAATGCTAAAGTTATGAGACTGGTAACAGACTTGCCAGCATTGCTACACATGTGGCAGTGATAGCCATTGGGCAGTAAGATGTAGGATCAGGGGCAACGTGAAACGCCTGAGGGTCACAACCATGGAACTGGGAATAACCTGAGATACATCTAGCTCCATCCAGTTTTGCAGTGGCTGCAGTGCAAAGGGTGAGATAACCTCAGAGTTGAAGTTGTGTTCATTGTGTCATAAAGCTGCCTATTGTTCCAAAGTGTGCCAACAGGATCATTGGAAACAGCACCAACCTACATGTAAGACTGCTCGCAAGACTGACCACAACTCCCTGTGTCCCATGGCACAGAGAGAGTGGGGCCCAACTACTCCAGCTACCCCAGGACATTGTAATGTGCACAGCTCATTGGAAAAAAAATGTCAAGTGTGGTGTTATATGGAGGGCGTAAAGACGCAAGAACTATGGGACACAGGGGCTCAGGTATCCATCATAAGTGAGAAATGGAGAAGACGGCATTTGCCACACACACAGGTTAGAGCATTGGCAGAAATCATGGGCGATACAGAGAAACTGGATCTGAGGGCAGCCAATGGCACTGAAATTCCCTTTCTGAGTTGGATGGACATTTGTTTTAGTTTGCTTGATCCCAAAGCTGATGTCATTGCACGAAAATAATGGAGAGTTCCTATATTAATCACAAATGAAAGACTGGAGAAACCAATCATTGGATTTTTGGCTATTGAAGAAATAGTAAAAACAAAAAGTAACAATGAGCCCTCCGAGCTGATGTACACAGTAAAGATGCTAAGAAATGCACTTAAGGCCAGGCACCACAGGCTAATAGGGATATTTTTTTCTTTACTCTCATCAGACTGAAACTTTACCACTTTATAATAAGGCTGTAACGTAACCATCCTCACTTATATCTAATGCCACATCTCCCCTGGAGCACTCCTGCATTCTGGAGGAAGTGTAAACACTCCTCCTAAATGCATCACGATCACCTTCACAGTGTGCACATTCTATCATGACAGAATTACAGAATCCCTGGTTGGTGGGGTCTATGGTGATATTCAGTCCAGTGTTTAGACACTTAGGGTAAATCAAATCATGTATAAGTTGGTTTATTTATGACATGTGGAATAAAAACCACTGTTGGCTAGCTGGCTGGCTGCAGTCTGGTTGATCGCTGCTAAGCTGTCATCTTCATCTCAATTAATTTGCATCTTGACGCGCTGCTGCCGCATTGGCTAACTGAGATTGCCTATTATTTTCACATACTGTAGGTATATTTGAGATTTTCTCATTTTGTTTCTCTTTGCGTGGATTATTCGTGGGAGATTTTTCAAACAAGGAAGTGCTGCGCAGCACGTGAGGCATTTTAACCAATCAGGTTGCCTGAAAGGGCCTTTAAGTGCCAGTAACCAATCGGATGTCAGGAAATGACTCATCTTTCAGCACGTAGCACTACGTCTACAAAGGATATAGCCATGTATGCACTAGCTAACGATATCCTCCGGAAAACAAGCTTTGAATGTTACATGATTCAAAATGGAGAGTTTTAAAAATAGTGGTTGAAATTCTACATGAAACATGCTAACAAGAACAAAATTTATGCTATGTGTAGATGAGGGAGATGGGGGAAACATTATACAAATCAAGTATTTATATATATTATTGTCGATTTATTTTGACATTTCATGACAGTATAGTTGCAAAATATCCCAAAATCTGAAAATTGACAGATGGAAGCAAAATCAACATGTTTTGCCTATGGTGCCTGTTCTTGAACTAGGACAGGGCAAGGAAAAGACTACTCAATTTGCTTCAGCACTCAGAGTACACGGAGGAATGCTTACTTACAGCAGACAGACATGACATTGTCATTCCAGCTGGGCAAACAAAGTGGATTCGTCCCTGTATCTCAAGAGAGGCCCCTTTCAATGAGGAAATTGTGTTATTTGAACCGGACATGAGAGTGATCTGGGGCATGGACCTACAAAGTCAGGTCGTGAAAACATCAAAACACCCATCTCGAAAAGTTGACATTGCAGTAGTGAATACTACCAAACATGACATTACCTTACCCAGACATTACAGAGAGTGGTAGCGTGTCACCCGGTACCTATACCCAGTGGAGAAAAGGTTCATGTAGCAAAGGTTCATGAGCTACATGAGCCTGGCCCTGACACCGGTCACATAGAGTGGTGGGACCCACCTGTACAGCACTTGAGCTAAGAACATAAGAATTAGTCAAACAGATGCTCAGAGAGGAATCAGCCATTTTTGCCAAAGATGACATTGGCATAGGGTGCATTGAAAATCTCCAAATGGAGATAACATACCAGAGGCAAAGAGATACAATGTTGTGCCACGCCCATTGTATGCTGAGGTGAAAAGCCACCTCCAGGGGCCCCTGAACAGAAAATGTATCAGGAAGTCAACTTCATCATACGCATCACCTCTGGTCTGTGCTCGGAAAAAGGATGGGCATTTAAGATTTTGTGTTGATTACAGCGGATTGAAAAAGAAGACTGTTCTGGACAGGCATCCCATACCCCGTATACAGGGAATACTTGATAGTTCGGGAGGAAACTCTTGGTTTACAGTTTTAGATCATGGAAAGGAAAGATCACACTGTGAGAACTAAATTCATGTGGTGGTAACCAGGAAAGGTGATGACAGCCCTGTCTATGAGGTCAGCCCCGAGAGGGGTACAGGCATGGCCCGGGTTCTGTATCGCAATATGCTCATATTATGTAATTCCCTACCATTTGAGGAACCAGTTCAAGCACCAAGTAGAGGTCTGTGGAGAAGGGAACCACCCCAGCAAAAGCAGGAAAATGCTGAGAGCACTGAGTCTGAGAGCTCAGATGAGCATTCTTATTCAGTATTCATCAACAGACCACAAGGGATGAAGAGAGCAGACAGAGTAGCACACAGCTAGTATCAGATCACACAGCTCATTTCAGATAATAGTGAGGAACAGGGTCAAACTTCGCTGTGAAGGAGTGCCAGCCTGTCTTCAGGGAAACCCCGGGGAGGACAGGGGTAAATATGGAAACAGCTGAGGGCTCAGAGACTCAAACATCCCATGATGAAGTGGACACTGATTCATTGGGGTCACCAATGACCTTGCCCCACCTTTCAGCCTAGCAGAGGAGGCCAAGAGACATTCTAACCTAGCTCTTGTCAGGATACTAACTAGAGATGCTAAGAAATATATATATTTTTTACCTTTACTAATCATATTGTGATAATGGGGAGTGGGGGTTGAGTCTTTGCCCATATAGACCGTACATGTCTAAATAGTTATATGGGTGTTAGTCAATTTTTTCTGACCAGTACTTACTTGTGTTAGTTTTGGGGGCAGTGAAATGTTTGGGACAACTTTACATTTTTGCAGTGGGGTGTTGTAAGGGGCTTAATAGTTGTATTCCAGCCACTAGGGGGAGACTGGGGGAGAGGAAGAAAAACGAACAAAACATTTTGTAAACTGCTGTTACATCATGCTGACATGATTAAAGTTCAAGTAAACGGTACCTTTCGGGTTAGAGTTAATATTATAGGCTCATATAAAGGCTAACACAAGTCAGCAAAAAAACAACAAGAGCACTGCCTCTGCTATTCCAGCACTATTTCAACAAGGCTAAACAACAAGCCTATATATGCTTATTTTAAAACACTGAAAACAAACTTAAACATACCAAAAACTATTTAGTCCAATCAATGTTGCTAAATATCATGTGTCTGTCCATGAATGATGGAGGCCACAGACTATTTTGCAATGAAGGTCTTCAGTAGCCTCAGCAGCACTGTAGGGTAGCACCATCGTATAGCTGGAGGACAGCTAACTTCTGTCCTCCTCTGGGTATATTGAATTCAATACAAAACCTAGGAGGCTCATGGTTCTCACCCCCTTCCATAGACTTCAAAAGTAATTATAACTTCCAGAGAACGTCCTCCAACCTATCGGAGAGAGAGAGAGAAAGAGAGAGAGAGAAAGCACTAGCTATGTTTGGTTGTATTTATTTCTACTTTCACTTTCACTTACCTAGCAAATGCAGCTAACTAGTTTAGCCTACTCAAACAACAGAGAGGGATGCTATGTTAGCTAGCTGGCTATGGCCATCCAACACTGGAACTCTTCCAAGTCAAGGTTAGCTTTTGATTTTGTTAATTTATTGCCACTGGGCCCGCCGGTGAAACTGCTAATGCAGCTAGCTAGTCTAGCTTACTCAAACACCCGGCAGAATCAGAGGATGTGTTCGAATACCCATACAAACATACTGTATACTACATACTTAATGAGCATATACTACATACTATTGTCATGACGTTGCCCTCTTTGGGTACAGCAAGCCCATCCCTCTCTCTCTGTCTTCTACACTCAGGCCCCTGCGACCTCAGGTCGTAAATTCCTGGAGGAGATTATCTCCTCATGGCCACAGTATAGAGAGAGAGTGAAGTTTTCATAGAGAGAACAAAGGAATTTCTTCCACCTCACATAACTTGAGGTCCGAACAACATTTATGTTCTGGAGAAGGTATAAAAGATCGGTGAAGAATCCAGCTACGAACTGGTCCGTTTGGTACAATTTGTGAAACTCATGAGAGACAATACGGCCACATTACCATAACTGTCACGCCCTGGCCTTAGTATTCTTTGTTTTCTTAATTATTTTAGTTAGGTCAGGGTGTGACATGGGGAATGTATGTGTTTTTTGTAGTGTCTAGGGTGGTTGTAAGGTTTAGGGGGTTTATTAGAGTAGTTGGGTTTATGTTTAGTATAGTAGTCTAGCTGTGTCTATGGTTGAGTGTAGGTATCTAGGAAAGTCTATGGTTGCCTGAATTGGGTCTCAATTAGAGACAGCTGGTTATTGTTGTCTCTGATTGGGAGCCATATTTAAGGCAACCATAGGCTTTAGCTGTTTGTGGGGAATTGTCTATGTCGAAGTGTTTTGTGTCAGCACTGATGTTTGTATAGCTTCACGGTCGTCTGTTCTGTTTGTTGTGTTGTTTTTTCCTTCTTTAAAAAAATAAAAGAAGATGTACTTTCCACGCGCTGCGCCTTGGTCCTCTCTCAGTCCCGTTGACGATCGTGACAATAACGCTGTTTATATAATAGCCTCAGTTATGAGGCTTGCATCTAATTGCTGTACAGGATGAATGAGGAATGATTAAACTATTTGTGAAATTATGGGATGCTATGTAATGATGTAATGTGAGAGAATTGTATTTCTGTGTAAAGTTTCACTTAAGTCATTGGCACGTCCCCATGAACACAGCCAGGACTTGGCGTCATGAGACAGCCTTTCTGCTTTTCCGAATAAAACCCCCACCTTGAGAATTTCTCAACAGACCATGTTTCTCTCAATTACGAGAGGACAAAGGTTGCAGACCAGCTTACCTCGATAACAAGAGGGCCAAGGTTTGAGACAATTGCTGAATCTTTTAACCATTCCACGTGGTTAAACTCTTCGACTATCGATACTGACAGAATAAGAACAAGTCTTTGATATGAATTACTAGTCTGCAGCTAGGAATTCAGTCTAATTGAACGAAGACCGACAACCGCCGAAACATCTATTCTATAACGACATTATTGAATGTTACTCTGAACTATCCATTCTAACCACGACAGAGAGAGAGAGAGAGAGGACGGACAGACTCTCCAACAGAAACAAACTTTTCAACAAAGATCCCGACGACACACTGAGCGTAAATATATATATTGATTGCAATTGTTCCCGAATGAGTGAGCGTTCATGTGCAAAGGATTAGCATTTCAATTGTTATAATTATCAACTTTGTAGTGTCTCATCTCAGTTGACCCCCACTTTCCTTTTTGTTCACCAAGCCACGATACCGGTTTATCCCACTAGGGAAACTCCGTTATCATTTCCTTGTAACTATCTACTGTTTGTTTATGCATTTCTGTGAATTACTTAGTTAGTAAATAAATGATTTAAGACAATTGATGTATGGATGACTCATAGTGAAGACTGGGTTCGTGCAGATAACCAACAATTTACGACGTTTGGAATGAAACTAACATGAGGTAAATAATTTATTAATTCGAAGACTAAGTGATCAGATATTCAAATATCTGAACGTTATGTTTGGAAAATTATAACTTTATAATCTGAATATTTTCCTTGGTGCCACGACTTCCTAGTTAATTACAGTTACATGATTAATCAGTTTAATCGCGTAATAATAATTACAGAGTTATTTGATAAATAAGTCTTCAGTTTAATGATGCCAAAGACACGACACTATATACTATTAGTTCATTTTAGTATACTGTAAATGAACGGTATCGTTTCAAATAAATAAATAAAATAAATTCAGTTGAGCGTACTAGAGCTTCACCTGTCTATCGGAAGTTGATGCTGTTGCTATGCAGCCTCTTGCTAGCTTGTTAGTATAAGAAATGACTAGCTAAATATTTTAAGATTTCGAGTGTGTTCGTAAATTCAATCAGAGTGCGCAGAGTGCGCTCTGGGTGTTTGGAAATCAAGAGCGCAGTCAAGCCCCCAAGCTAACTGGTTAACGTTGACTAGCTACTTCCAGACACAAATGAGAGAACACCTCACTCTGACCATTTTACGCGCCCTAGCTGAGCTGGTTAGGCTGTTTTCATGTTATCCAGAGCATTGGTGACTGTAACTGTGCTTCTGGCAATAATAAAAAATTTGGGGCCGACGTTTACTGACACCGGCCATATTCAACGGGTGTTGAGTGTTTGTAAATTCATAATTTATTCTGCGCGAGAGTGCTCTGAAATCAGAGTAGATCCCCAGAATTAACAATGTCCATTGAAACGCACAATGACTATACCACTTAGCTAAGAATGATGTGATTAATCAAGTTAATAAACGTTGGGTAGATAGTTAGATAGCAGATAGTTAATATACTGCCTGGCAAGTTCGAGTAGCCAACTATCGTTTGGTAACTAGCTAACATACCCGGTACATACTGCTGTAATGGGATGCGGTTCGTAAGGATAGCATAGCTAACAAATTGTCAGCCAACATAACATGTAACTTGTTACAAAAGTCATTACTTTATTACATTGCTCAACATTTTCTTAACATTTCTCATAATTAGTTAAAGCAATGAATTTGCATCTGACCTCGTCAGACTTCGGCTGCATATTTTCCGCCATTTTCTTCAAATCTGAAAATGCCCATTAAATGAAGAATTGCATTATGGGCCATAAAAGTACAGAAATAGTGTCCACTGTGAATGTATACTTCGTATTTTGGTGAATTTAGTATGACATCCGGGAACTTTTGGCATACTATCTATATCCATACTATGACCAATAAGCATACTACATACTCAATTCACGTCACAATTAGTACGGTTAGTATGAGTATTCGAACACAGCTAGAGAGGGATGCTATGCTAGCTAGTTAGCTGGCTATGACTATCCAACACTGGAACTCTTCCAAGTCAAGGTAAGCTTTTGGTTTTATTTATTTATTGTCACCGGGGCCTCCAGTGTTGCTAAACTTTTTTCTGATTGTACACTGTATTGCATGATTGTAGCGGGTTTACTAACGCGTTAGTTCTAGTAGTTCTAGTTGACTATAACATGACAACGATGTAGGCTGTGTGTAGCGATTAGCGGTCATGATATGAAGGTTTGGCTTGGAAAGGTTTTTTCGCCTGGTTACAGACAGCTGATGTGTTGGGCACTGAAGTCCACAAGCGAAGGGAAAAGGTGAGAGGAGGAGAGCGTGTAGATAGTTCCGAGAAGGAATTATATATACAATGAGCAAAGTGATCATGCTGTTTTTATGTGGCCGGTATGAAAGTGAACTGTGTTTGCGTGTGATCAGGGGTGTATTCATTCCACCGATTCTGTTGAAAAAACGTTTCTTAAATGGAAGCAAACGAAACTGGGATAAACATACCTGAATTTGTCCAATAGAAACTCTAATTTGCAACTGTTGGACTAATGATTAAACCCTAGATCTGTGAGATGCAGGCCAGAGTGTGTCACTATCTGTCACCTTGATTACTCAAAATTCTCTCGACCAGTGCACCTACATTGTAAACTTTAATTCATAGGCTAGGTTGTTGTAGCAACCTCATGATGGGTACAAGGAAAATGTTAGTGCTCATAAAAAAATATTAAAAATCGGCACCGAAGGCCACTGATGTATACAGATGTTGGATCTCATTTGATCACTCTTTTGTTTCAGGAAATGCAAACTTGTCGTGTATTTGAGTTTAAAAAGGCTTCTAAAGTTTGTAATTTCCACTTCGAAAAACGTATCAACCCCTACAGAAACGTCCATTTAATTATAATACACAAAATAATTCATATTTCCTGTTGCAGCAAACTGGCTCAAATTAAGTTAGCATTATGGGATTGTATTGACAGTCACAGCCCTATAGAAAGAGACTACAGGCATTTGGTATTTTTGGGGTATTTTATTAGGATCACCATTACTCTTCCTTGGGTCCACACAAAACATGACACAATACAGAACATTAATAGACAAGAACAGCTCAAGGACAGAACTACATCCATTTTTTAAAAGTCATATATCAATACATACACACAAACTATCTAGGTCAAATAGATAGTATAAGGCTGAGATTAGGGTATTTCTGGTGGTTTTGGTGTTTTGTAAAATGCACAATTAATCCTACTCTGAGATGCTCATTGATTTACAGGCCCTGGTGATTTGTAACAAGGCAGAAACGTTCCCCAAACTGTTAGCAACCCTATTAATGACACACGTCCTTGTGGGAGTCACACTTTGACATCTTAAAAAGCTTCACACAGGGCTGCGTCCCAAATGGCACCCTATTCCCTATCTAGTGCACTACTACTAGAAGTAGTGAAATAAATAAGGGATAGGGTGCCATTTGGGACACAGACAGGCTGAAAGAAACCAGCACTTTAGAATGCTCTCCCTTGTGTGCATTGCCTAAAATAATGAAAATCACCCGTCTCCCTAAAGTGTTTTCCCATTTCTCCTCCGCTGTACTTTCCACTTACTACGTGGGCGCTTTTCAAAATACATGCTACAGCTGAGAGGAGAAGGAAAAAACAAAGAAAGTACTGAATATGTTAAAACATTTTCCCAAAAAGAATAAAGTGAAAACAGTTCAATGAGTTGAAAACTGTCACGCCTACTCCCGCTCGATATTGCTGGTCTACTAACCACCGGTCCTGGCACCATCATTATGCACACCTGCTCCCTATCATTACGCACACCTGGACCTCATCATCACCTTGATGACTCTCTCTTTATTTAGCCCTCAGTAGCCTCAGTCATCAGGCAGTATTGGTTTTTGTCTTGCTCCTCTTTTGTTAATCTGCCTTTTCTTATTATTAAACTCACCTTCTGCATCTGCTTCCTGACTTTTATAAAAACAACTAAATATGCAAATGTTTTTTTCTGTCATGGTCTTTTTTTTTGTGGCCGGGGCTGAGAATATGGAGTTTTGACCACCGCCCCACCCCTTTGGAAACCTTTTTCTCAAAGCTACGGATCCGGATTGCTTCTGCACAGGTCCTATTTTACGCACACACTTTTTTCTACATAGCTGCTGCTCACATTACAACTCCCGTCACATTTATCTCATTACTCACCCTCTTCTGAACCATGATGATGTGGCTTATGTCGCTGCCTCATATTTCTGAACAGCTGAAATAAAAACCCAGCCATATTGTAGCCACTAGCCAGAGTTGCTGAAAAATAACACTAATTTGACTGCCTGTCTGCCTCCTGCTTAGCCAATGTTTGCAATGATGATGAAAAAAACAACATTACATTGTGTGTCTTTCTTGTGTTTGATATGCTGCCTAGATAGCTGCATGTAACTCCCCACTTGAGTTTTGGGGGCAAAACTCTATCTGCGAGTTTGTAAGAAACATGTTGATCATGTCTTTTGCGTACAACATGTAGGCTAACTCCCCTCCTGAAAAAAAGAACATGACATCGCACTTATGCTGAGGCATGGAATGCAATAGTTTGAATCAAAGTCATATAACATGTCAAAAGTTTGTAAACTACACCAGCCAAAGGCATACATCGCTGATCAAGGAGGGGGAAGCGGCAGCGGAGCATCGAGCAGCAACTACCTAGGCAGCAGCTACATAAAAGACAACCCTGCACATTTAGGGCTCCCGAGTGGCGCAGTGGTATAAGGCACTGCATTTCAGTGCTAAAGTTGTCACTACAGACACCCTGGTTTGATTCCAGGCTGTATCACAACCGGCCATGATTGGGAGTCCCATAGGGCGGCACACAATTGGCCCTCGGGTTTGGCCGGTGTAGGCCGTCACTGTAAATAAGAATTTGTTCTTAACTGACTTGCCTAGTTAAATAAAGGTTCAAGTAAAAAAATGTTTTGCAAAAATCTCTATCGTTAAAGCCGATGGCCATACAGCATTTATGGCAACACAGCCTCCACAGAAGTCAAGGCATTCATGCTTCACGGTGAAGGAAGTTGTCAAGGAAGTAAGTTTGTTTATACATAACGTAACACCCCCACCTACCGTCAACCAATCATGTTAATGTAGAGCTATACGGAGCCCTCCGCATTGTTACGAAATTTGGGAGGCGCATGGTATAGCCATACGAAGCTCGATTTGGCCTCTATAAGCCTCCAGGAGCTCCACAATTGCATCACACCCTCCGTACGGAGTCTCCAGACTGCATTGTCGGATCAAGCATGAATCACGTTTTAACCACGGCAAATCAGGTTTTTAGAAAATCCGGAACAGCAGCCACTCCATTTTTTTATTGATTTATTAGTTATGAATGAACAATGCAACAGACTTCAGTGAGCAGAACTTAATTCACCTCTCTTCCCTCTCTCTCGCTCCTCTGTGTGTGTGTGAATCTTTTTGTGTGTGCGTCAGTGGCATAGCCAGAAAATCAGGTGGGCCCTGGGGGGAGAGGCAGCTAACTTTTTGCAATTTTACAAATTTTGCCATGGGGCAAAGAGAAAATGTGCAGTTTTATAGCTAATCTCATGCTATTCTACAGTAAAACTGCAAAAGTCAATCCACTTACAAGTGAAGCATTTGTGTTTAGTGAGTCGGCAGATCAGAGGCAGTAGGGATGACCAGGGATGTTTTCTTGCTAAGTGCATTAATTGGACCATTTTCCTGTCCTGCTAAGCATTAAAAATGTTATGATTACCTTTGGTTGTCATGGAAAATGTATGGAGTAAAAAGTGCATTATAAGTAAAAGTAAAAGTTGTCAAAAATATAATATAGTACTTTAAAGTATTTTTTAGGGGCGCACGATATATCTGTGAACATATCGGATGTCTAGTTTAACGGCGATATGCAAAACCGTCAAGCTGACGTGCATACCTATATAACGTAGGTACATGACGTCACGTAAAATTTTGCGCTACACGTGCAACACAGCATCCCTAACCTAGCTCACAATATCTGCTGTGTGGATCGAGCAGTTAATAACAAGTCAAGCAGTCATTTGAAAGATTAAGACAATTTTTGGTTTACCTTCAAAATAAAAGTATGCCATTGACCGTGATGCAAATTAATAGAAATAGTAGGATTATGCCATACTTTTATTTTGAAGGCTAACCGCAAAGTCCACTGTTGTGGCTAATCCTTATTGTGGCTAGCTTCACATAGATGGGTCTGACCACCATTAATCAAAGAACTCTCTTATAAATTAGGGTTATTTTAGATGATGACACCTAGCTATATAGTTAGCTAGCTAACTATAGCTACTGAAACAGATTATGTTGTTTTGCTATGTTTTTGGTGAAGAACATTGTTTGCATCCATGAGCTTGATGGCTCGGATATCGCTTTCGGTATTTTTACTTAAGTACTTTACACCACTGAAAAAGTTGCAGTTGTATAGCTCATCTCATGCTATTCTACACATTTTGCCACGAGGCTGAGAGAAAATGTAGCATTTTTAAAGCTAAATAAGCTCAAATATAAGTATGTTGACTGCGATAAAGGCACTGGATTATGAGCTTTCTTGATTGCTAAATGAACAAATTAAATAGGCGTGGCATGGTGCATATAGCCATAAAAGCACAGTGATACTGTATATGCCTCAATGCAGTCATATTCATGGCTTATTGGGGTTGTGGCTTCCAGTTAGTTCTTTTTGGCAACCCATCCCGTTAGAATTAATGTCATTCCAGTTAATCTGTTCTGTTATATTTCATCAAATCTGACTAGCACTGCTTGCTATGAATTCTATCTGATGTCCCATTTGGAACACTGACAAGTAAAGAGCAGTTAAAAATATAAAACAAATTAAAATAAAAAGTGTTTTGCTCAATCTGATTGGGTGGGCCTGGTTCCCTGGTGTGTTTGTTTGTGTGTGTGTGGACGTGTTTAACTACACTTGTGGGGACCAGAAGTCTCTACAAGAATCGTAACTAACAAAATTTGACCAACTGGGGACAAGGTCAAATGCTATTTCTAGGGGTTTAGGGTTAAGGTTAGAATTAGGTTATGGTTAGGAGCCAATTTTTTTGTCAGGAGGACACTTTGGGTAGAGACAATCATTCAGAGGGCCGCAGAGATCTTTAATTTGTTGTACTTTTCCTTCCAATATTATCAATTATCAATTGAGAGCAAATTCAGAGCAATAGAGCACATGCAATTGATTTGATGTACAGCATATCACAAATATATACATACACACATCAAATAGGCTACATCACATGTATAAGAACCATGTTAAGGGTTACCTCAGTAGTTGGATGAGCGAAAATGTCCCTTCTAAATGTATAGTCTGTTGTTGCTATCCTTGTGAGGCAATCCAGGTGTGTATTGGTCAGTCTGTTTCTCTGTTTTTGTTTCACAATGTTCATTGTTGAAAATGTTGCTTCACATGAATAAGTGCTGACAAAAAAAATTATGTCACCTTTTGCACACACTGCTTCAGAAGTGGATACTCTGTGTCTGACACAGGGCTCCAGAAGTGGGTAACACCTGATCTTAGTTCACCTTGCAATGTGTCATTTGCCTGCAGCTCCACTATCTCACTCTCTATTTCAGCATGGTCAGGACAGGGCTGTGATGACATGAAAGGGGTCCTCAGTGAAGTTGGAAAACTTCTTGTACTCCATGATATCCTTGAATCAAACTCCAACTCTTCCGACACATGCACAAATGCACAAATGCATCATAGTTAAAATGTTGCAGTATGTCTGGGTTGGATGTGGTGACTGCGCTGAGTTTTGGGAAATGAACAAACTGTCTGTCAGGTATGAAGAGTGTGGTGATTTTATTTTGAAGTGCTGTGACCACACGCAGCATTTCCCCCAGAGTTTTAGCTTTCCCTTGGAGCTGGAGATTCACTGTGTTCAGGTGGCAGGTGATGTCAGTTAAAAAAGCCAGCTTTAATATCCACTGTGGATCATCCAGCTCTGGCTCTTCTCTCCCCTGGCTTGCAACAAATTCACGGATTTGAGGGAGGAGAGAGAGAAATCTTTCCAAAACTCTGCCACGAGACAGCCATCTCACCTCATTGCGAAATATCAAGTCAGCGTATTCTGTCTGTTATTCCTCCAGCAACTCGTAGAATTGCTGGTGATTCAGTGCCCTCGCGATAATAATGTTCACCACGCGCACCACATGCTGCATCACATTCTGTAAGTCACAGTCTTTGAGTTTAGCCACAAGCGCTTCCTGATGAATGATACAATGAAACGTAACAAATTCGTGAATATCCTCTCTCTAACTCATCAGGCCTATGAGTCCCTTCTCCTTCCCTCGCATGTTTGGGGCGCCGTCAGTGCACACAGATGCCAGATTTGACCAGTCAATATTATCTTCAGCAAAAAATGTTACAAGAGCTTTCAGAATATCCTCTCCTCGTGTTTGTCCCTGAAGGGGCAGTAAACATAGAAGTTCCTCTCTGAACGACTCGTTTTGAGGGAAGCGGACCCAAACACATAATTAGGTAATGTCACTTACATCAGTGCTTTTGTCAAGCGCAATACTAAAACACAGCACCACGGATATGTCAGTAATCAGTTGCTTACCGATGTCCTCGCCGATGACATCTATCCATCTTATGGTCGAGTCTGCAGTCCCTTAATTTGCTTTAAAATAGCTTCCTTGTTTGTGAAATCAGCATACAATATTTCGGCTGAGGCCAAAAAACATTATTTGACAATCTCCACGTCTGTGATGGCCTTGTTGTTTCTCACAAGTATCCAAGCAATGTTATCTCTGTCGTTTTCTCTGCAACAGTGCTAGATCTGTCCATCATTTGTTGTTGTCCTTTGAGTTGCACTATTTTGTTGTTTCTGAGGTTGCTTTGTGGCAGATATGTTTTGTCAAAGTGGACATGGTGTGACTGGAAACGTCATTCTAAATTTGCACGTTTAAAACAATTCGCCTTCTGGCGAATAAGACAAAGTGAGCTTGTCCCATCATGCAGTACAAAAAAATACTTGTCTGTCCATTTCTCTTGTAACTTTTTGTGTTCTTCTTGAAATGACTGTATCCTTCTCTTAGCCGCGTTAGTTACGTTAGCTAGATGCATTTCCACGCCTCAATCTTCCTGATTTTCCTGGTTCTCCGGTGGTTGTTCGTTCATAGCTGTCACATTGTTCTCCAGCTCTTCCCCTTCATTTTCAATGTCAATAGATTTATGTATATTTTTTACAATAATCGATCCATGTCGATCAGACTGCAAAATTAGCTAGTAGCAAACTGACATGTGTTGGTCGCTGTAGCTGAGCAGTTGAGTTCTATTTCGGCAAACGTTCTATTTCAGCGTTTCTGTTCAACAGCTGCGCTATACTGCCATCTATCTGCCATCCAGGGAACAATATATTCAATTAAGTGATTCAGGCCTGCATTAAAGACATTGAATTGAAAATGTATCATTGCTATGCATTATGTATGGAAAATAGGAAAATCAGCGCGAGCTGCAAATTAAGGGTTCGCGGGCGGCCTACGGGCCGTGAAATGAGTACCACTGAACTAGGGTTAGGGTTAAGGTTAGGTTTCGAGGATAAGGTTAGGGTTATGGTTAGGGGTTAGGGAAAATAGGATTTTGACTGGGACTGAATTATGTGCCCCCACAAGGTTAGTTATACAAGAATGTGTGTCTGTGTGCCCCACCTCCTTCTGAGATCAATTAGACCTCTCCCACTGGGCACAGACGTCAATTCAACATCTATTCCACCTTGGTTCAACGTAATTTCATTGAAATTCCATGGAAACAACGTTGATTCAACTAGTGTCTGCCCAGTGGGCTGGTACTGACCAGTGGCTGGAGGAAAAGATAATTAAGCTAGCAGACGCCAACACTGTGGCTCAGCAACTCTTGGCTGGCAGAGGAAACGATGGAGATACGCTCAGGGACGGCCTCTCGGCCCAATAATGAAGCAATTAGGTGATGATGGGCCAACTCTGTCTCCGCGGAAAGACGTCAGACAGAAAGGAAGGCAGTCGTGGAATGGGGCAGAAAAGTCTTCTAAGATGCAGAGAATTATGGGTGGTAGAGTTAATCAAGCCTAAATGGATTGGGCGGCTCATTTATTGGACACCCTGAATAGGGAGTGAATTCAGATTGCATTCCCCCATGCTTGGAATTTGGTTACTGTCGGAATTGTTGTTGACTATATGCTGTCTTGTTGAAGTAAACGGATAGTTCAATTTCTTGGAAGTTTGTCACTTATTTCGACTTACCTAGGGTGCTGTCACCTAGGGTGCTATCATCACAAAAAAAGGAACTTTCCCCTTTACAAATATTACCGAAAGGTTGCTGGATTGACTCCCCGAGCAGACAAGGTAAATATCTGTCATTCTGCCCCTGAGCAAGGCTGTTAACCCACTGTTCCCTGGGCGCTGAAGACATGTAATTCGATTAAGAGAGACCCCGCACCTCTATGATTCAGAGGGGTTGGGTTAAATGCGAAAGACACATTTCAGTTGAAGGCATTCAGTTGTACAACTGACTAGGTATCCCCCTTTCCGTTTCCCTTTATCATCTATACTGTGATTAGCATTAGCATCATCATTATCATCTACAGTTGAAGTCGGAAGTTTGCATACACCTTAGCCAAATACATTTAAACTCAGTTTTTCACAATTCCTGACATTTAATCCTTGTAAAAATTCCCTGTCTTAGGTCAGTTAGGATCACCACTTTATTTTAAGAATGGGAAAGGTCAGAATAATAGTAGAAAGGGTGATTTATTTCAGCTTTAATTTATTTCATCACATTCCCAGTGGGTCAGAAGTTTACATACACTCAATTAGTATTTGGTAGTATTGCCATGAAATTGTTTAACTTGGGTCAAACGTTTCCGGTAGCCTTCCACAAGCTTTGTGATGGCCACTCCAATACCGTGAATGTGTTGTCCTTAAGCCATTTTGCCACAACTTTGGAAGTATGCTTGGGGTCATTGTCCATTTGGAAGACCCATTTGTGACCAAGCTTTAACTTCCTGACTGATGTCTTGAGATGTTGCTTCAATATATCCACATAATTTTCCTGCCTCATGATGCTATCTATTTTTTGAAGTGCACCAGCCCCTCCTGCAGCAAAGCACCCCCACAACATGATGCTCCCAACCCCGTGCTAGACGGTTGGGATGGTGTTCTTCGGCTTGCAAGCCTCCCCCTTTTTCCTCCAAACATAACGATGGTCATTATGGCCAAACAGCTCAAATTTTTGTTTCATGAGATCAGAGGACATTTCTCCAAAAAGTACGATCTTTGTCCCCATGTGTAGTTGCAAACCGTAGTCTGGCATTTTTATGGCAGTTTTGGAGCAGTGGCTTCTTCCTTGCTAAGCGGCCTTTCAGGTTATGTCGATATAGGACTCGCTTTACTTTGGATATAGATACTTTTGTACCTGTTTCCTCCAGCATCTTCACAAGGTCCTTTGCTGTTGTTCTGGGATTGATTTGCACTTTTTTAGGAGACAGAACGCCTCTCCTTCCTGAGCAGTATGGCGGCTGTGTCCTCCCATGGTGTTTATACTTGCGTTCTATTGTTTGTACAGATGAACGTGGTACCTTCAGGCGTTTGGAAATTGCTCCCAAGGATGAACCAGACTTGTGGAGGTCTCTAATTTTGTTTCTGAGGTCTTGGCTGTTATCTTTTGATTTTCCCATGATGTCAAGAAAAGAGGCACTGAGTTTGAAGGTAGGCCTTTGAAATTACATCGACAGGTACACCTCCAATTGACTCAAATGTTGTCAATTAGCCTATCAGAAGCTTCTAAAGCCATGACATCAATTTCTGGATATTTACAAAGTGTTTAAAGGCATAGTCAACTGTGTGTATTTAAACTTCTGATACAGTGTATTTGTGATACAGTGTATTATAAGTGAAAAAATCCCTCTGTAAACAATTGTTGGAAAAATTACTTGTGTCATGCACAAAGTAGATGTCCTAACCGACTTGCCAAAACTCTAGTTTGTTAACAAGAAATATGTGGAGTGGTTGAAAAATGAGTTTTAATGACTCCAACCTATGTGTATGTAAACTTCCGACTTCAACTGTATAACATGATTTTCATTAGCATGCTAATTACCATGCTCAATCATGGTTCCATTGGTGTCATTGTCTTTACATACATGAATGCCATAGCAAAAAATGGTGTTCCACAAATTGTTTCCTCATGCATCACACCGCCTATTTAACAATGCTAATGGCATAAAGCTAATTGGTTAAGCTAATTACTAGATGCACTGCTTGGTGCGTAATAGGGTCTTCAAAGTGTCAGAAAAAGCTCACTGGAAAATAACGTTTCACAATTTATATGAGGCAGTAGGCTACCTATCCTTCATCTCTCTTTGAGGCATGTTTTTGAAATCTAAGCTGTCATATTTTGATGAAGTACCTCTCTTGAGAACATGATAACAATAAAAATAAAAACAACATTGGGCTTGTGATACCAGTTGGACATTGTCAGGTACAGTGAAAATGTGCCAAGAATTTGAAAAACTTAGCTGTGTAGGTAGACTTTAAACAAAGGACACAGGGTGATCGGAAACAAAGTTGTGAAAAAGTTTGCCAGCCTATCCTGTAGAGAGTTGCATATTTGTACTTCCTGTATGGTTTCTACATCCTGTTTGTGTTTGTATATGGGCTGGTTCGATAACACTTGCCTAGTTTTCCAGACGCACTACTTGTCCCTCACTGTTACACACACAAATAGGGACTGTTTGCGGTCCAACTTTCCAAAACATATCTGGGTCATCTTTTATCCTCAGTCTTTCCTGCATTTTCCCCTGTGATTGTTTATTAGGAATGGGTGTATAATGGCCACCTGTCCATTTTTCACCAGCTTCGTCTGGTTTCCAACTTCACTTCCAAGTGAAATATTGGATTTCCAATGTCCATCTCCTAATTTGTAAAATGTGGACATATTATTTGTACACTCTTGTTACAGATGTAGGGTCTTAATTTGAGCCAGTTTGCTATAGCAGGAAAATAATCCTGCAGCAACTGGACATTAACTATTGGATTATAATTTTTGTATTGCCTTTTAAAACCTCAAATACAGTGCCTTGCAAAAGTATTCATCCCCCTTGGAGTTTTTTCCTATTTTGTTGCATTAAAATCTGTAATTTAAATAGATTTTTATTTGGATTTCATGTAATGGACATGCACAAAATAGTTCAAATTGGTGAAGTGAAATGAAAATATATTTCAAAATATTCTAAAAAAAATTAAAACGGAAAAGTGGTGCGTGCATATGTATTCACACCCTTTGCTATGAAGCCCCTAAATAAGATCTGGTGCAACCAATTACCTTCAGAAGTCACATAATGAGTTAAAGTCCACCTGTGTGCAATCTAACTGTCACATGATCTCAGTTTAAATACACCTGTTCTGAAGGCCCCAGAGTTTGGGGCACCACCAAGCAAGCGGCACCATGAAGACCAAGGAGCTCTCCAAACAGGTGGAGAAGTACAGATTAGGGTTGGGTTATAAAAAAATATCCGGAACTTTGAACATCCCACGGAGCACCATTAAATTCATTATTAAAAAATGGAAAGAATATGGCACCACAACAAACCTGCCAACAGAGGGCCGCCCACCAAAACTCACAGACCAGGCAAGGAGGGCATTAATCAGAGAGGTAACAAAGAGACCAAAGATAACCCTGAAGGAGCTGCAAAGCTCCACTGCGGAGATTGGAGTATCTGTCCATAGGACCACTTTAAGCCGTACACTCCACAGAGCTGGACTTCACGAAGAGTGGGCAGAAAAAAAGCCATTGCTTAAAGAAAAAACAAGCAAACACGTTTTGGTGTTCGCTAAAAGGCATGTGGGAGACTCCCCAAACATATGGAAGAAGGTACTCTGGTCAGATGAGACTAAAATTTTGCTTTTTGGCCATCAGAGGAAAATGCTTTATTTATCTTAAATGCATCACTTCTTTTTTCCTTACATCAGATTCTTGAAATAATTTAAGTCTCATAAGCAACATGCTACAACACATAATATAATAAAATTAGGGGGATGAAACATCTAAACCCAGGGCTTAGCTGGTCCTGCTCCAGAGCCGGGTTAGCACCACTATTTGGTTAATTGCCCTAGGATACGCATGAAACTTTTACTGGCCATTCACACTTAGTCATTTTATTAACGAATGCTTGTGTGAAGTTAGCTCAGGGCTAGTTTTTTCTCTCTCTGTTAATGCAGAGTGAAAAACTCTAAAGGGTGTCAATAACCATTGAAACGCCATTGAAACATACTTTGTTGTTCCAAACATCAGCGATAAGAGTCAAAATGGCCATATCATAGGAATGGTTCATAAAATACTCTGTGGGCTCTGTGCCTGCAGAATCTCTGAGGATAACAGCACATGCAGCTCTAACTGCAAAGCAGCGGTTGGATTTCAATTGAACAGCCAGCTGCTACGTGAACACAGCAGCAGAAACTCTCCTGGGCGCAGACAGATGAAGGCCTCAGAGTGATGAGGGGAAATTACATATTGGTTTTATGCTATCGTACCTAACTGACTACATTTTCAACAAGAGATTGACTGAAGCATGTGAAAGTCTAAAATGGACTGCAAGCACATCAAAAGTCTGGATGGTTGATCATGTTCGTCCCTAGGTAACTTCTGCAGTTCCTCTGTTTCTTTCTCTTCAGTGGATAGAGAATATAACTTTAAAGCTCTGGGGAAGCATGCAGCTTATAGGAGGGGATTGGATATCTGAGTTGTTGAAATGGACATCTGACAGATATTTGTTCTTAGATGTGTTGCTGATAATGTCAGTGTTATACATATAAATACAGTGCCAGTCAAAAGTTTAGACATTGGGTTATTCTTTAGTTTGACTATTTTCTACATTGTAGAATAATAGTGAAGACAACAAAACTATGAAATAATACGTATGGAATCATGTAGTAACCAAAAAAGTCTTAAACAAATCAGACCATGAGACATCTGCTGTGAAAGGTGGCAGAGCTAGAGCGGTGTTTGTTTGACCATGAGACATCTGCTGTGAAAGGTAGCAGAGCTAGAGCGGTGTTTGTTAGACCATGAAACATCTCCTGTGAAAGGTAGCAGAGCTAGAGCGGTGTTTGTCAGACCAGACCACAAAAAAAATATATGAAAATGGCGCCGACAGAGATGGTCGACTCGCTTCGCGTTCTTAGGAAACTATGCAGTATTTCGTTTTTCTATGTATTATTTCTTACATTGATACCCCAGGAAATCTCAACTCTAATTACATACAGCCGGGAAGAACTATTGGATATAAGAGCAACGTCAACTTACCGACATTACAACCAGGAATACGACTTTCCCGAAGCAGATCCTGTCTTCGGAACACCACCCAGGAGAATGGATTTAATCCCAGCAGCTGACCTAAAGCAACGGCGACGCAGAAGGGGCAGATGGAGCAGTCTTCTGGTCAGGCTTCGAAAACGGACACATCGCTCTCTGCTCCCAAGTATACTACTCACCAATGTCCAGTCTATTGACAACAATGTAGATGAAATTCGAGCAAAGTTTGCCTTCCAGAGAGACAACAGAGATTGTAACATTCTCTGTTTCACGGAAACATGGCTCTCTCAGGATATGTTGCCGGAATCGGTCCAGCCACTGGGCTTCTCCATGCGTTGCGCCGACAGAAATAAACATCTCTCTGGGAAGAGAAAGGGCGGGGGTGTATGATTTATGATTAACAACTCATGGTGTGATCATAACAACACACAGGAACTCAAGTCTTTCTGCTCACCCGACCTATAATTCCTTACAATCAAATGTCGGCCATTCTACCTACCAAGAGAATTCTTGTCAGTTATAGTCACAGCTGTGTCCATCCCCCCTCAAGCGAACACCAAGACGTCGCTCAAGGACTTCACTGGACTCTATGTAAACTGGAAACTATATACCCGGAGGCTGCATTTATTGTAGCTAGGGATTTTAACAAAGCTAATTTGAGATCAATGTTACCTAAATTTTATCAGCATATTGATTGCATGACACGTAGGGCTAATATTCTCGACCACTGCTACTAGAAACTCAAACAGGATGTAGCATTGACGAGAACCATTCAACGCTGGTCTGACCAATCGGAAGCCACGCTCCAAGATTGTTTTGATCACGCGGACTGGAATATGTTCCGGTCCACCTCAGAGAACGACAGTGATCTATACACTGACTCGGTGAGTGCGTTTATAAATAAGTGCATTGCAGATGTCGTACCCACTGTGACTATTAAAACCTACCCTAACCAGAAACCGTGGATGGATGGCGGCATTTGCGAAAAACTGAAAGCGCGATCCACCGCATTTAACCATAGAAAGTGGTCCGGTGATATGGCTGAATATAAACAGTGTAGTTATTCCCTCCGCAAGGCAATCAAACAAGCGAAATGCCGGTACAGGGACAAGGTGGAGTCGCAGTTCAATGGCTCAGACACGAGACATATGTGGCAGGGTCTACAGGGAATCACGAACTACAAAAACAAAAACAGCCACGTCACTGTTACCGACGTCACGCTTCCAAACAAACTAAACACCCTCTTTGCCCGCTTTGAGGATAATAGTGCCACCGTTGCAGCTCGCTAACAAAGACTGCAACCCCCCCCCCCCCCTCTCCTTCTCAGTGGCTGGCATGAGTAAAACATTTAAACATGTTAACACTCGCAATGTTGCTGGCCCAGACTGCATCCCTAGCAGCATCCTCAGAGCATGTGCAGACCAGCTAGCTGGTGTGTTTATGGTCATATTTAATCGCTCCCTATCCCAGTCTGTTGTCCCCATATCATCACCACCTTACCAGCCACACTAGACCCACTTCAGTTTGTATACCACCCCAACAGGTCCACAGATGACGCAATTGCCATCGCACTGCACACTGCCCTATCCCATTTGGACAAAAATAATATCTATGTAAGAATGCTGTTCATTGAGTACAGCTCAGCATTCAACTCCATAGTACCCTCCAAGCTCATCATTAAGCTGGAGGCGCTGGGTCTCAACCCCTCCCTGTGCAACTGGGTTCTGGACTTTCTGATGGGCCGCCCCAGGTGGTGAAGGTAGTAAACAAAATCTCCACTTCGCTGACCCTCAACACTGGGGCCCCACAAGGGTGTGTGCTCAGCCCTCTCCTGTACTCCCTGTTCACCTGCGACTGCGTGGCCATGCACGCCTCCAACTCAATCATCAAGTTTGCAGATGACACAACAGTAGTGGGCTTGATCACCACCAATGACGAGACGGCCTACAGGGAGGAGGTGAGGGCCCTCGGAATGTGGTGTCAGGAAAACAACCTCTCACTCAACGTCAGCAAAACAAAGGAGATGATCGTGGACTTCAGGAAACAGCAGAGGGAGCACCCCCCTATCCACATCGAAGGGACAGTAGTGGAGAAGGTGGAAAGTTCCTGGGCGTACACAGCACAGACAAACTGAAATGGTCCACCCACACAGACAGTGTGGTGAAGAAGGCGCAACAGCACCTCTTCAACCTCAGGAGGCTGAAGAAATTTGGCTTGTCACCCAAAACCCTGGCAAACTTTTACAGATGCACAATCGAGAGCATCCTGTCAGGCTGTATCACAGCCTGGTACGGCAACTGCACCGCCCACAAACGCAAGCCTCTCCAGAGGGTGGTGCGATCTGCACAACACATCACCAGGGGGCAAACTACCTGCCATCCAGGACACCTACAACACCTGATGTCACAGGAAGGCCAAAAAGATCATCAAGGACAACAACCACCCAAACCACTGCCTGCTCACACCGCTATCATCCAGAAGGCGAGGTCAGTACAGGTGCATCAAAGCTGGGACCGAGAGATTGAGAAACAGCTTCTATCTCAAGGCCATCAGACTGCTAAACAGCAATCACTAACTCAAGAGGCTGCTGCCTACATTGAGACCCAATCACTAGACACTTTAATAAATGGATCACTGGTCACTTTAAATAATGCCACTTTAATAATTGTCTACATGTCTTACATTACTCATATCACATGTATATACTGTATTGAGACCCAATCACTGGACACTTAATAAATGGATCACTAGTCACTTTAAACAATGCCACTTTAAATATGTTTACATATCTTACATTACTCATATCACATGTATATACTGTATTTTATACCATCTACTGCGCCTTGCCTATGCTGCTCGGCCATCGCTCATCCATATACTTATACGTACATATTCTCAATCACCCCTTTATATTTGTCTGTATTAGGTAGTTGTTGTGAAATTGTTAGATATTACCTGTTAGATATTACAGCACTGTTGGAACTAGAAGCACAAGTATTTCACTACACTCACATTAACATCTGCTAACCATGTGTATGTGAATACGTCTGTAGCGTCCGAATGGTTTGACCTAAAAACTATTATTTCCACTCTATGGAACTCCCACAAGTGTCACAGGACTCGTCTGAAATCGGTACCGTCGATGTGCCAACTTCTGTTTGTAGCGTCCGAACCGTTTGGGCTACAAACTAATGTGACCCCACTGTGGAAAGGAGAGATTCTCAGAACACAATGGTGTTCTCTGTTTTGCTCTACTACCCCCACAACTGTCAAAAAAAAATTATGGAAGTATGAAGGTAGTTTTGTGCCTACCCAAAAAAGGGGTTTAATAAAAATATTTCCTGAGCTTTTTTATACTATATCTCCTAGATACAGGACAAACTCTTCAAATCCTTGTTTTTTGTTATTTATTTTTTGACTGTCTTTTTTGCCACTTAGGTATTCAATGCATTCCTCTGGGCTATAGTAGTAACGACCAAATTATGTATTTTATCAAATCCTTTTTTTATATATATTTTTTTTATACCTAAAGCGGTCCTAAAATTCCAAATCAAATTGCCCCGCCATCCTCAACGGCTTATACTTTTAAGAATTAAAGCTATATCCCTATCTCGCTCTCTTCTCTTACCTGTCCTCTATCACTTCTTATTTATCTCTCTTTCGCCCATGGTCTCTCATTTGTCATTCAGATGACCCCTTCGGTTACTCTTGAGATGTACCCTGTGAATACCCTGTTCTCTCGTTCCCCATAAAGTCATTGACCCCTTTGATGGCTCTGTACAGCTCTTAAACTCTTAAATTCTCGATTTATTCAAATGGGGCCGAGCCTTCGTAAAAGCCAGTCCTTCAATCAATGCAAATATCTGCAGCAATCGCTCCACACTGCACACATACAGTGCCTTCAGAAAGTATTCATACCCCTTGACTTATTCCACATGTTGTTGTGTTACAGACATCTACACACTACCCCATAATGACAAAGTGAAATATCTAATTTACATAAGTATTCACACCTCTGAGTCAAAACATTGTAGAAGCACCTTTGGCAGTGATTACAGACTGACAATGCAGGAGTGGCTTTGGGACAAGTTTCTGAATGTTCTTGAGTGGCCCAGCCAGGGCCCGGACTTGAAACCAATTTACATCTCTGGAGAGACCTGAAAATAGCTGTGCAGCAACGCTCCCCATCCAACCTGACAGAGCTTGAGAGGATCTGCAGAGAAAAATGGGAGAAACTCCCCAAATACAGGTGTGCTAAGCTTGTAGCGTCATACCCAAGAAGACTCGAGGCTGTAATCGCTGCCAAAGTACTGAGTAAAGGGTGAATATACAGTGGGGAGAACAAGTATTTGATACACTGCCGATTTTGCAGGTTTTCCTACTTACAAAGCATGTACAGGTCTGTAATTTTTATCATAGGTACACTTCAACTGTGAGAGACGGAATCTAAAACAAAAATCCAGAAAATCACATTGTATGATTTTTAAGTAATTAATTTGCATTTTATTGCATGACATAAGTATTTGATCACCTACCAACCAGTAAGAATTCCGGCTCTCACCTGTTAGTTTTTCTTTAAGAAGCCCTCCTGTTCTCCACTCATTACCTGTATTAACTGCACCTGTTTGAACTCGTTACCTGTATAAAAGACACCTGTCCACACACTCAATCAAACAGACTCCAACCTCTCCACAATGGCCAAGACCAGAGAGCTGTGTAAGGACATAAGGGATAAAATTGTAGACCTGTCGAATCGAATGTGTCAACACTGGAATGACAATGGTACTAAAATACTCTGTCCACATGGGTGGCGCACACTGGAATGTGAATCAGCCACAGATCTAAGCAGGGCATCAAGGCAAGCTATGTTGGGCACATTTGTAAGCTGTGTTACAGGGTGAACATCTGGCAGTGCCCTGTACTGTAGAATACTCACCATACACTGCTATAACCCCCCCCCCCCCCCCCCCCCCTCATTTTTATATTGACCATAAAATCAGAAACTACTACAGTTACAGATGTAGTCGTAAGTTTACATACACATAGGTTGGAGTCATTAAAACTAGTTTTTTAACCACTCCACAAATTTCTTGAAAACAAACTATAGTTTTGGCAAGTCGGTTAGGACATCCACTTTGTGCAAGACACAAGTCATTTTTCCAACAATTGCTTACAGACAGATTATTTCACTTATAATTCACTGTATAACAATTCCAGTGGGTCAGAAGTTTACATTCACTAAGTTGACTGGGCCTTTAAACAGCTCGGAAAATTCCAGAAAATGATGTCATGGCTTTAGAAGCTTCTGATAGGCTAATTGACATCATTTGAGTCAATTGGAGGTGTACCTGTGGATGTATTTCAAGGCCTACTTTCAAACGCAGTGCCTCTTTGCTTGACATCATGGGAAAATCTGAAGAAATCAGCCAAGGCAATGCTACCAAATACTAATTGAGTGTATGTAAACTTCTGACCCACTGGAAATGTGATGAAAGAAATAAAAGCTGAAATAAATCACTCTACTATTATTCTGAAATTTCACATTCTTAAAATAAAGGGGTGATCCTAACTGACCTAAAACAGGGAATTGTTACTCGGATTAAATGTCAGGAATTGTGAAAAACTGAGTTTAAATGTATTTGGCTAAGGTGTATGTAAACTTCCGACTTCAACTCTAGTATAGTTGATGCTTTCAATGACAGTACTGTATGTGTAACGATAATGGACTGTATTTGAGAAATGTCACCTTTCACTTGGTGGAACTCTCAAATTTGTGAATGTGTTCTTTTGCACTTGAGAGACGCAATGCTGACCGCTTGTCTATAGATGTTGACATATGAAGACCTTTGTATGCCAGTGTTCAGAATGGCACTCTATCAACACAGAAAATTCCCAAACACTGTCCTGAGTTTTGAATAAGGGGCCATCACCGACTACACAACACGCAGACCTCACTTGACTTGACTTAGTCCACTCTGGCTATAGAGAAACACAAGGGTGGGTAGGAGGAGTAAACTGACACCATCTCCTGCCATGTCTATTTAGGTGGAATTGCCATAAAGTCAATACGATCAATGGCTAATGGCCTCTTCCCCTTTGATGGCCTCTGTTTAATCAGAGTAAGAGCTGTGGCCATCCTCCTGCCTGGTCACGGCCATTAATACGCCTCTTCTTTCATTTTTTTTTATTTTTTATTGCCACTCCGGCAGCCAGCCGGCAATCACGCGGCTGATTGAGTCCTGCTCAATACTAAACCAGTAAGGCGTGCAAGATGAATGACCCGTGGCCCAGCGAGCTGATTCATACCACCACTGCCCTGCCCCAACATGTGTACTTCCTCCTGTAATATACACCAAAATACTTTTTTACAATTCGAGTAATGTTGGGAATAGGGAAGTAGGTCCAGCTCTCATATTCCACATTTGTCTTCATCGTTCAATTATATCTTATGTTCTTCGTGTGTAACACCCTGATCTGTTTTACCTCTTTGTGTGCTAGTCTCCACCCCCCCACCCCCCCCCCACCCTCAAGGTGTCGCCCATCTTCCCCATTATCCCCAGAAATAGTCATATTTAACATTCATGAAAATACAAAGTGTCATACATCAAAATAAAGCTTAACTTCTTGTTAATCCAGCCGCTGTGTAAGATTTCAAAGTCTTTACGGTGAAAGCATACCATGCGATTATCTGAGGACAGCACCCCGCTTACAAAAGTATAAAATTTTCAAGCCAAGTAGCGGAGTCACAAAAGTCAGAAATAGCGATAAAATTAATCACCTACCTTTGATGATCTTCATCTGGTTGCACTCACAAGAGTCCCTGTTACACAATAAATGTTTGTTTGTTGGATAAAGTTCCTCTTTATGTCCCAAAAACTCTGTTTTGTTGGTGCGTTTTGTTCAGTAATCCACTGGCTCAAAGGCAGTCACAACAGGCAGACAAATACATCCTAATAGTACCGGTAGTACTCCTGATTTTCCTAGTCTCCGTTTTCAGGCCCTCTCCGCCTGACCATTCAGCCTGCCCTGACCTCGAGCCTGCCTGCCCCCTTGTACCATTCAGACTCTGACCTGGTTAATGAACTTCTGCCTGTCCTCGACCTGCCTATTGCCTGCCCCTTGTATTCTAATAAATATCAGAGACTCAAACCATCTGCCTCCTGTGTCTGCATCTGGGTCTCGCCCTGTGTCGTTATAGTACGAACTGGCCATGACTGACCAAGCAGACTCGGACTGGCGCCGCAACACTGTCTCCCTGCAGGGAGCCACCATTGAAAAACATGAGGAGCTACTTCAGATCCTTATGGAAGGTCTCCATACGCTGTCGGGATGCCATGACCAGGGTTTCAAGATGTTCCTAGAGCAATTCTGTGGACTATCGGGCAGCATGCCACAACGGAGACCTCCCGGATGCTCAGTAATTCCCCTGCCAGTGATGATTTTGTACAGCCTGCTCCGGCTTCCCGAGAACCCCACCTACCTCCTCCTGAGCGCTATGTTGGGACCCTGGAACCTGCCGGGCGTTTCTTTCCCAGTGCTTTCTTATCTTTGTGCTGCGGCCCTCTTCGTTCCCTTAGGACCATTCAAGAATAGCGTATCTTATAACGCTAATGTTCTCCTGGGCTACGACGGTTTGGGAGCAACAATCCGCCGTTTACCTTCGTTTGGAGGATTTCATGGCAGAGGTGAGGAAGGTATTCTATTCTCCGGTGTCCGGGAGAGAGGCGGCCCGGAAGTTACTTCGATTACGTCCAGAACCCTGTAGTGTGGCAGACTACGCAGTAGACTTTCGCACGTTGGCCGCCGAAAGTGCCTGGAACCCGGAGTCTGTTCGATACCTTTCTTCATGGACTATCCGAGGAGATTAAAGATGAGCTCGCAGCTCGGGAGTTACCCCTGGACCTCGACTCCCTCATAGCCTTAACAATAAGGATCGATGGACGTCTACGGGAGCGCAGGAGGGTCTGTTTTTGGCCCCACTTGTTCGTCTACAGCTGCCTGCTCGCCCCTGAAGAACCCCGGAAGTCCCCAATGCCTGCATTTCCGAGAGGATCCGAAGGCACCCGAGTCCCCTCGGGAATCATCGGGAACGAGCGACTCATTTTCTACTGTGCCTACACAATGGGGCAGAGCTAGGTTGTCACATCAGGAACAACTACAGAGGCTTAGCTTAACAGAGCTTAACTCGATTATACCCTGATGAAGACAGCTTGGCTGTCGAAACGTTGGTAGTTACATTTTTGCATCTGAGCTCCTAGAGTGTGCGGCTCTCCTTTATTTTTAAGTTAACTCCAACAGTTGCCTGTATTGTGGTGCTACAGGGCATTACAAATCCGCCTGTCCAGGAAAATACCAGATTCATCAGCTAGGTAAGAGTACTATGGTTGGCCATACTGGGAGTTTGCCTATGAAAAAACAGTTAGAAATGTCACTCATATTACGGTGCTCATTAACTCTCTGGGATAGCGGGACGCTTGCGTCCCACCTGGCCAATAGCCAGGGAAAATGTAGAGCGCCAGATTCAAAAAGATTATATAAAATCAAACTTTCATTAAATCACACATATAAGATACCAAATTAAAGCTACACTCGTTGTGAATTCAGCCAACATGTCAGATTTCAAAAAGGCTTTTCGGCGAAAGCATAAGATGCTATTATCTGATGATAGCACAATGTCAACAAAGAGAGTGTAGCCTATTTCAACCATGCCGGCGCTACTCAAAACGCAGATATAAAATATAAAACATGCATTACCTTTGACGAGATTCTTTTGTTGGCACTCCAATATGTTCCATAAACATCACAAATGGTCCTTTTGTTCGATCGTCCATATATATCCAAATTGTCCATTTATTTGGCGCCGTTGTACCAGAAAAAAACAGCTTCCATTAAGCGCAAAGTCACTACAAAATATCTAAAAAATTACCTCTAAACTTTGCCAAAACATTTCAAAGTACTTTTGTAATACAACTTAAGGTATTTGTAAACGTTAATAATCGATCAAATTGAAGACGGGTCTATCTGTTTTCAATACAGGAGATCAACAAACTAACGCTACTTTTCTAGTCTTGCGCAACTCTCAAACAGTACACAAGACGTTACTCTACTTCCTGGTGGCCTTCTTCTTCACTGCACAAATGAATAACCTCAACCTATTTCCCAAGACTGGTGACATCCAGTGGAAGCAGTAGGAACTGAGAATAGAGTGATTATAAATCTGGCCTGCCCATAAAACCTCATTGAACAGACAGTGACTTAAAAAAAAATGGTTAGTCCTCAGGGTTTTGCCTGCTACATAAGTTCTGTTATACTTACAGATATGATTCAAACAGTTTTAGAAACGTCAGAGTGTTTTCTATCCAAATCTACTAATAATATGCATATCTTATATTCTGGGGATGAGTAGAACGAAGTTGAAATTGGGCACGCTATTTTTCCTAAGTGAAAACTCTGCCCCCTATCCTAGAGAAGTTAACCTGCATGTGTCGGGCAATCCATACAGCTCCTTCTCATTGAATCTCCCCATGTTCCTGTTGTTTTAGGATTCTCATTGCTCCAGGTGCACAACCCCATTATTGAATGGACCACTGGTTCTATCCTGGGTTGGAGCCCGTTCTGCGACTCATATTGCCTTAAAGGCGGTGCAGCCTGCACCGAGACATTCTCCTGTGGGCTCTGGTAAAGCCTAGGATTTATCCACCGTTCCCACAGAATAGCAGGACCTACTGGAGGTGTTCAGCAAGGCTCAAGCCACCTCCCTCCACATCGTCCCTACGATTGCGCTATTGATCTCCTCCCGGGCACAACACTGCCTTGTGGGAGGCCATATTCCCTGTCTGGCCCTGAGACAAAGGCCATGGAGGAGTACATTGAGTACTCTCTTGCTGCTGGGAGCATTCATCCTTCTGCCTCCCCTGCCGGCGCAGGGTTCTTTTTTTGTGGAAAAAAAGGACAAGACCCTGCTTTCATGTATGGCCTCAATGATATCACAGTGAAGAATCGCTACCCTCTACCACTCCTCTCCTCGGCTTTCGAACATCTCCAGGGGCAACCATCTTTTCCAAGTTGGCCCTTCGGAATGCCTAACACCTAGTTCGGATACACAAAGGAGACGAGTGGAAGATGGCCTTCAACACAGCTAGTGGACACTATGAGTACCTGGTCATGCCGTTTGGACTCACCAACGCTCCCGCAGTGTTCCAGGCCCTGGTCAACAATGTGATCCATGACATGTTGAATAGATTTGTGTTAGTCTACCTCAACGACATCCTTGTTTTCTCCCATTCTGCTCAAGAACACGTCCTCCATGTCCAGCAAGTCCTTCAGTGACTCCTAAGGACCAGTTGTTCGTGAAAGCTGAGAAGTGCGAATTCCACATCCCCATTATCTCCTTTCTGGGATACGTCATCACTTGAGGGAGTGTTCAGATGGACCCTGACAAGGTAATTGGATTGGCCCCAACCCACATGCAGAGTGCAGCTGCAAAATTTCCTGGGATTTGCTCATTTCTACCGCCGCTTCATTCGGGGCTACAGCACCCTGGCTGCTCCCCTCTCTGCACTCACTTCTCCAAAGGTGCCGTTCACATGGTCTCCAGCTGTTGACAGGGCGTTCTTGGACCTCAAGCGTCGGTTTACTACAGCCCCCATCCTCATCCATCCAGATCTGTCTGGTTAGTTCGTGGTTGAGGTCGACGCTTCTGACGTTGGAGTGGGGGCCATCCTGTCCCAGCAGTCTGCCCAGGACCAAAAGCTGCATCCCTGTGCCTTCCTGTCCCATCGTCTCAACCCCGCTGAGACAAATTACGACGTAGGAAATCGGGAACTTCTGGCGGGCAAGATTGCGTTGGGGGAGTAGAGGCACTGGCTGGAAGATTAAGAATTTAGAATATCTCCCCACCACCAAGCGCCTTACTTCTAGGCAGGCCCGTTGGGCCCTGTTATTCGCCAGGTTCAATTTCACCATCTCCTACCGCCCAGGGTCCAAGAATGTGAAACTGGATGCTCTCTCTCACCGGTATAGTTCAGCTGCCACACCGTCTAACTCTGAGACCATCCTCCCTACCTCATGTTTGGCAGCTACAGTTGTCTGGGGTATCGAGAGCCTGGTTCGTAAGGCACAAGGTTACCAGCCGGACCCTAGGGGGGGTCCGGCTAACCAAATGTTTGTCCCTGATTCGGCCCGATCTCAGGTTCTGGAATGGGCTCATTCCTCCAAGCTCACCTACCATCCCGGCTCCCGTCAAACTCTGGCCTTCCTCAGACAACGCTTCTGGTGGCCCACTATGGTTCCTGACGTCTCAGCCTTCGTTGCCGCATGCACGGTGTGTGCTCAGAACAAGACTCCGAGGCAAGCTCCAGCTGGCTTCCTTCAGCCACTCCCTGTTCCTCATTGCCCCTGGTCCCATATATTTCTGGATTTTGTCACTGGGCTTCCTCCGTCTGATGGCAACACCACTATCCTGACAGTAGTGGATAGGTTCTCTAAAGCCGCCCATTTCATCCATCTCCCAAACTTACCTTCAGCCAAGCTCATGGTGCAGCAGGACTTCCGAATCCATGGACTCCCTGTCGACATTGTCTCTGATCGTGGTCCTCAATTCTTTTCCCGATTATGGAAGGCGTTCTGCACCCTCATTGGATCGTCGGCCAGCCTGTCCTCCGGGTTTCATCCCCACTCCGAAGGCCAGTCGGAGCGCGCCAATCAAGACCTGGAGACTGCACTTAGGTGCCTCGTCTCAACCAACCCCACCACCTGGAGCCGGCAACTTGTGTGGGTGGAGTACGCACGGAACACTGTTCCCTGCTTGGCCACTGGGCTCTCGCCCTTTGAGTGCTCCATGGGTTATCAGCCCCCGCTCTTCCCAAAGCAAGAAGAAGAAGTCAACATACCCTCGGCCCAGATGTTCATGCGCCGCTGTCGGCGTACCTGGAAGAGATCTCGGTCTGCTCTTCTCAAGGGCACCTCCAGGTATCGTCGACAAGCGGACCGCCACCGGACTCCAGCTCCCCGCTATTATCTCAGGCAGAGGGTATGGCTGTCTACGAGGGACATGCCCCTCCGGGTGGAGTCCCATAAACTTTCCCCCCATTTTATTGGTATTTTCCCCATCTCTACAGTCCTTAGTCCCACTGCTGTTTGTCTTCTGTTGCTCCGTACCCTCTGTACACATCCCACTTTTCGTTTGTCCAGGATTAAGCCCTTGTCTCACAGTCCTTTGTCTCCTGTTTCCAGGCCAACCCCTCCTCCCTGTCTCATCGACGGTAATCGGGCGTACACAGTGAAACGCCTCCTGAGGGTTAAACCTCGGGGCAGGGGTTTCCAGTACCTGGTTGACTGGGAGGGTTATGGCTTGGAGGAGAGATGCTGGGTCCCCGCTAAGGACATCCTGGACCCGGCCCTCATCACGAGTTCCACCGCTGGCACCCCGGTCAACCAGGTATGCACCCAGGTAGGATGCCAGATGGCACCCCCAGAGTGGGGGGGGGTTACTGTCACACCCTGATCTGTTTCACTTGTCTTTGTGCCACCCCCCTCCAGGTGTTGCCCATCTTCCCCATTATCCCCAGTATATTTATACCTGTGTTCTCTGTTTGTCTGTTGCCAGTTCGTCTTATCTTGTCAAGCCTACCAGCATGTTTTTCCGTGCTCCTGATTTTCCTAGTCTCTTTTTTTCTAGCCCTCCTGGTTCTGACCTGTTCTGCCTGTCCTTACACTGAGCCCGCCAGCCTGACCATTCAGCCTGCCCTGATGTCCAGCCTGCCTGCTCCCTGTACCTTTCGGAGTCTGACCTGGTTAATAAACTTCTGCCTGTCCTCGACCTGCCTATTGCCTGCCCCTTGTATTCTAATAAATATCAGAGACTCAAACAATCTGCCTCCTGTGTCTGCATCTGGGTCTCGCCCTGTGTTGTTATATCGTGTTCTAGGAAAATATATTAAGTTAAGCAGCTCTTGTCTGTGCCAACCTTTTTTGGAAATGTGGGGTTCCTCAGGGATCGTATCGGGCCCACTCCACATTTACTTCTGGTCGAGATGAGAACACATGAATGGGAGCTCGTTTTACATCAGTACACGGCAAAGGCCACCCTGGAAAAAAACCTTTGGATCAAAACAGCTGTCAGGCTTCCCGTCCCTTAGAAAAATGTCCCCTCTACCCCTTAAAGTCATTAGCAATAGCCGGTCTACTCCTCCATGCTCGTCATTTAGAACGGGCCAGTGACCTGGCGGTTGGGTTCCTGTTCTCAGGCCATGTTAGACCCGTCACACTGCAAAGAACAGTTCCAAGGCTCAGTGACCAGGGCTATTCCATTACATGAGTTACTGCTGCTGAGAGGGACAGACAGCACAGTCACAGCTAATAATTTAAACCGAAGGCCTGTCAGAGCTATACATGTATAGCACCTGTATTGTTATTGTAGAGCACAGCCAAACTCAACTGGCGGACCATGGTCTGAGTCCGGACCCAGAGAAGGGTCATCTCGGACCGGACAACATCGCATTTTGTTAAATAAAAGTCAATACATTATTTTTTAGACAGCTTTTTTTTTAAAGATACCGGGCGCAGCGGCTTGTTTTTCTCGCTCGCTCTCTCTCCAAGCAAAGCCCAACTCTACTAGTGCCCTGTCTGATCCAATCGTGTGGTTATATGCAAATACAAGAGACTGCATCTTACCCAATCACATTAATCCAAATATCCTCCGCGGAACCTTTGGGAAAGCAGGCAGAAAGAAACAGCAAGATATGACTGCCGTTCAACTGTAAATATCACAGATAGAAGGAGCTTAGATGCCAGTATCTTTGTTAATATGGCTTGTTTAAAAAAAAGAAGTTTACTCTTAAAACCGTATATTCAAAGACGAGTGGGCGGAACAGTATTTATTCAATCTCCCCGCAATTAGCAAAAAACCAATGTGCCTGATATGCAGTGAGTCTGGCACTTTTCACGAGAGCTACAATGTTAAGTGCCATTATGACACCAGGCATAGTAAATTCGATCAAACGTATCCTCTGAACACGGAGATATGAGAGGTCCACCAAAATCCTTGTCAATTCCCTGACAGCCAAAAAATGTGTAATGGAGTGTTTACTGAGGATATTTACAGATGCTGGGATGGTAAAATAATGCATGTGTGAAGTTGCTGACATCTTGCTTGAGCGGAAAACAAAAAGATGAGCTCAGGGAAGAAAATGTGTCTTTGAAGGAGCAGGCTGGTGGTTGTGACCCTGTCACTTTCTGGGGAAAGATGGTGCCTGCAGCTGATGTCCCTGTGCTCAGGAGACTGACACTATACATCCTGACCATGTTTGGCTCCACATACAGCTGTGAATCAGCCTTCTCCACAATGAACTTTATTAAAAACAAACACCGCACCAGGCTCACCAATGAACACCTGCACCAGTGTCTCAGAGTTTCTCTCACACCATTTGTACCAGAGTTCAAAGGATTGGCAGGAGACAGAAAGTGTAATTTCTCTTATTATTGCAAGGCAAGGCCCAGACTGATTTATACATGAACATTGCATGGCCCACAGTGACGTTCTGTGCATTCAGTTTATTATTTTTGTTCCTCTGCTTTGTTCTCCAGAAAAATGCTCTTTATTTTATTTAAATATTTTTTGTATTATTCAAGGCCCATGTACAATGGTTCACAGTGCACTTTTTGCATGGACAACTACTTTGTTCTTTAGCAATGTTCATACAATGCTGCACATGTTTACATTTGAAAGAAGTTGTAAATAATTCGTAGTCACATTTAATGTATTTAATGTACATTTTATATAACAACATGTTTCCAGCGCCGATAAAGGACGATATCCATCCAGACCTTTGCCACCTAGGAAATGTGTATCACTGGACCTTCTCAAATAGTAATTGAGTACCCAAGGTATGGCTTAATGAGAGCTTCCGTTCCTGTGGGTCCCTTATGTCTCACCCTGTACGTGTGTGTGTGTGTGTGTGTGTGTGTGTGTGTGTGTGTGTGTGTGTGTGTGTGTGTGTGTGTGTGTGTGTGTGTGTGTGTGTGTGTGTGTGTGTGTGTGTGTGTGTGTGTGTGTCTGATCCATGTCAACAAGGTATCCAAATAGTTACATTCCCTTTATTCCCACCTGAACAGTAGGCCATCTTAGTATGCATACCTATAATGAAATGGTTTTCATCCCCTGTTATTCAAGGGATTTTCCCACAGGTATTCACCGTCTGTATCCTCCAATAGATGACAGTTGAATCGGGCGGTTCATTATTACCAAGCTAGAATGTTAGATTGTGACATGAGCCGTTACATAGCAAAGTGTTACTGTCCCTTTCAATGGAGAGTTTAGATTCAGGTTCTTTCCGGTATTCTTCAAGCTTGGCATTGATTCACAAAGAAACATCAATATCAATCCGAATTGGACATCGACATCCACCCCTCCTCTCTTCCAATGGCCTAAGCAAAAACCGTGCAACTTTAAAAAAAAAAAAAAAAAACTCTGCTTGATTTTTGATTGGTATCGAATGGCAAATAGGAAATGAGCCAAACTCACTTCCTACCAATGGCCATGCACTGGTTGAGCTGTGTCTGCCCACTTCGCTTCGGTTTAATCGCAACAAATGCTATCACAGCAAGGGGAAAATGTATCTCTCCAAGTGCTTTAGGGTCAGCAAGTTACGTATTAGCCATAAGCAAGAGCGTTGCGGTAGCGCTATATTGACAAAAACGTTGTCCAATGGGTGAATTCATTACCCTGACCCTGTTACACTGCTAGCCCTCCTTGTTTAGTCTTCATTTCGTTTCTATCTTTTTACCTACCAACAAGCAAGGTCAGGAAATGGCTGGGGGAAAAGGGAGTGGGGGGGCAAGGGCTAGACTGAGCCTGGACTGAGGGCAGACTCCATGGACAAATGCAAGCAAGCCATCAAGGTCGCCCCCGATGTCATCCAGCTGATTGTTGCACTGCTGATGTGGCTGCATGGAGCCTGGCTACCGACTCATCATGTTCTACTGTTCCAGCAGGACCAATGATCGAAAGGTATCCAGCTGCCTCAAAGCACCCCACTATACCCAGGACTGTTTTAAATCAAACCTCCTTAGCCCTGAAGCTATTCAAATATTTGGACAGAAGGTCCATTGGTTAATTAAATGGATGACTTGGATATGAGTGTACACTACAGCTACAGTACATCATTGCAAGAGGTGGTGGGCATGGGTAAATTATAGTTGAATAGTAGTGTTCAAACGACATGTCCTGCTCTCCACTGTTGGTGTACCATGCTGTAGTAGTGACCATGGTACTTGCCTACAGAGCAGCAAGAGGAACTGGCCTTCCCTACCTTCAGGCTATGCTCAAAACCTACCTCCCAACCCAAGCAACCCGTCCTGCCACCTCTGGTCTCGTGGCCCTCCCACTCGGAAAACATCTGAAATCCTACCTCTTCAAGGAGTATTTTAAATAATCCCACAGCACCCTTGCACACCTTTCTCACCCCCCCCCCACCAAAAAAAGAACGCCTTTTGTGAACTGACACCCACAGTTTACTTTTATTTGTATTTATTTTTTCCCTTTCCTAGCTCTGACTTTGCTGAGAGCTACTTTATTGAGGAAAAATGTACTTACTATGACTGTGATATGTGGTAGTTCCACCTAGCTATTTTAAGATGAATGAACAGGGAAAACTACATAAATATAAAATGTCTTTGTTTATTCAAGGAGTTGCCATACGGCGAGACACGAATATCGGAGGTCGGTAAAACAGCAAGCAAAGTAAATAGCTATCCCTCTTAGATATTCCATTTTCAACATCACATCGATGAAAATGGGTGGCAACAAATAACGAATGGCACAACAAATAAACACCAGACCTTGATTTATGTTTTTTTTTATCAATCACAACATGCAAACAATTCATCTCATTTAGACAGTCTTCAATTATTTGCCAGCATATTTCTGCCCGAATAATCTGTGCTATCAAGTGTGGAGCGGGAAGCCTAATGCCTAATCCACTGAAACTTCTCCACTGAAAACAAAGAATAAGAACAGCGAAAGGTCCCGACTCCATCAAACTTCTCCACGCTGAGTGCACTCTCCGCTGCTCAAGCCGAGAAGATAAACAAACTGTTCGGAGACGTCAGAGAGTGAGTACAAAAACATCCGTGGCTGTGCCACTCTATTCAGTCTCAATGACACGAGCGAAAGGTTCCGCCTCGATCCTATCAACCTATCCACTCCGCTGAGCACATTGGGACGTCCTCTCAGGCGCTCCCGCTGATCAGATATTTCCAAACAGCCCCTTTAGCCCCTCCAGTGCCATTACTCGCCCCACCTCTCTCCCTTCTGACCCCTCATCTCTGCCCTAACCTCCCCAATCTACACCTTTCACAGCTGGGGTGCATTCCACGGGCCTGATGGTGCAGTGGAGAGATGGGTGAACTGTTACGCACCATGCCCGTCTCTTAGATATGAGGTGTGTGATTACGAGAGGGGATCGGACAAGGAAAGGGAATTATTGTACAAACTGTGCTTTTTCCAGAAGCTCCAGAATCTCCACCGTGCCACTACTTCTTCCCCATTTCATTGTGAATCATATCATATTATAAGTGGGTTTTGTCCAGTGACAATGATACGGCGCACATCACACCCTGCTCCTCGACAATCCCATTACGGATGATAAAGGGAGTTGGGGATGTTTGGGATGTGGCCTGAGAGCACTCAGGGGCTCTGTCCTAAATGGCACCCTATTCCCTATTTAATGCACTTATTTTGATGAGGGCCCATAGGACTCTGGTCAAAAGTAGTGCACTATATAGGGAATAAGGTGCCATTTAGTGACTCAACCTCTGTGCTTCAGACTAAAGGCAGTTAGGGAGGATGTATAAATGGGATCTAAAGTGATCTGCATCATCAGCCGGCTAGTTTCTCCCCCTGCACATCCTCTTGTTCATGCTTGATCATGGGCATCATGAGAGGCTGTTAATTGTGACACCAGTACCCACACTCGCTAATTATGCTAGCTATGACCACACGACCACACACACTAATTGTGCTAATTGTGACTACAATCACATGCACACACACAGAATGACATCAGCAAAGAAATAGGTTTATTGATGTCCTACTACCTTTGGAAGGACCTGGGTGTGTTAATCCACAAAGCCACATAGATATAGATTGTAAGTAAGTCTGTGTGACATTCTGACTCAATCATTATCCATGTGGGTGAGAGGAACTTGATGTACTGTATTACGCCAAAATTGGCCAAATAAGACTCATCCGTTGATGGATGATGGACAACTGAGATGATTGTCCGTCAAAAAAAATCACAATATGTCTGCCTTTGTGCGGGATGTGCTCATCCCAAAATAGTTGACTTGAGTTTAATTGTTGACGTTCAAACACCAACAATTATTGAATGTATATGCAATTGAATCCGTGTTCGTGAGTCTGTGTGCCCATAGCCTAAGGATTAGCAAGGTTGCACAGCAATAGGTGTGCTCTCCACAGTAATAGCACATGTGAAATCCTTATTGAGTACAATCATTTTACCTCATGTTTCAGTTGCAGCCGAGTCTCAAGGATGGAATAAACTGACAATTGGTAGAAAGAACTCCTGCCTTGCCATGTTTTGAAAAGGTTGCTTCTTGATAGATTTTACATCATAGCGATGGCACTTGAATTAAAACATGCAATCAAAAGTTGGTACATGCACTGAAAATCTCTTTCCTAGGTCTCGTTCCAGCAGGAATGTAGAAAATGTCACACATTTCTCACTGTGACACACTGTTGCCCATTATGGCAGAGCAGAGAAACCTAGGTCTACATTAGTGTCATAGCATTCCAAATTCCACACACACCAAGTATCTCCACCAATGTAACTCGCACATAAACACTCTCCGACTTCCTACACGTTGCACGTAACCTATGAGCATGAGCATTGTAAAGTGGAGCATCTCTGAAAAAAAGTGGCTGCATAAATAAGCAATTGACGTGTGCCTCTTTCTCCATAAGTAGCATTAAGCTAAAACTCACGTGCCCTAGCTTCCATATGCACTACGTAATTAATCAAAAAAGCTGTTGGAGGTTCTAAAAGAACAAACAAAAAAAGTGACATAAATAACAAAAACATCCGGGAACGGAGACAGAGGTGACCAGCAAGACCACACAAAGTGGCTAGAACAACAGCAATGTCACCTTGAATTAAATGATGTCATCATATCAAATAATGGCCCTGGTATTAAACGCAAGTGCAGTGACTTAACATCATTAGAAGCATTAGGCGCCTGCACCACCAATTTTTGCAATCTCTTCTAAGCTCCATGGAGACACCACCAATGAAATTTTGCAATAATGGATCATAAACAGAAATGTTTCAAACGTTTTGGAGCACAGACAGAAAGCCTAATGATTTTGTTATTCCTCTTGCTGCTTTTGTCACGAGGAGAAGTGAGTGGTCGGATTGCACTGGCCGTACAACCGAATGTTTAGATCACAAATAGATTGTGGCAGGTTCAAGGGTCGCCTCATTAATATGTATTAAGTTCAGTGGAGGCTGCTGAGGGGAGGACGGCTTATAATAAACGACTTGAATGGAGAGAATGGAATGGCATCAAACCATGTGTTTGATGTATTTGACACATTCCACTGATTCCGCTCCAGTCATTACCACGAGCCCGTCCTCCCTAATTAAGGTGCCACCAACCTCCAGTGATTAATTTCATTCACCTGGACCTATCAGAGGTTGGCTTTGGAAATCGCATATTTCCTAATACTGAACCCTTTGAATTTAAAAGGGTGGGAGAGGGGGCCACATCTGAATCACGTTATCAATACAGCAGAAAAGAAAAGCCTTCAAGGATGTGAAAAAATAGACTCACGACCGTAAATTACTGTAATTAAGCAATCAGAATTTGTTTGGCAACGGTTCATTGGATGTCAGTCAAACAGGACTGATTTTCTTGCCCACACGAAATGTCAACAGCTCTCAAGGTGGCTGGATTGGCTGGAAATGTGACATTATGCTAGTTGTATGTACAGTTGAAGTCAGAAGTTTACATACACTTAGGTTGGAGTCATTAAAACTTGTTTTTAAACCACTCCACAAATTTCTTGTTAACAAGCTATAGTTTGGGCAAGTCGGTTAGGACATCTACTTTGTGCATGACACAAGTCATTTTTCCGACAATTGTTTACAGACAGATTAATTCACTGTGTCACAATTCCAGTGGGTCAGAGGTTTACATACACTAAGTTGACTGTGCCTTTAAACAGCTTGGAAAAATAGTGAAAATGATGTCATGACTTTAGAAACTTCTGATAGGCTAATTGACATTTAAATAATGAAGCCCGCTTGATCTAGCGCAATACAACTTACCCACTGGGCACAGACGTCAATTCAACGTCTATTCCATGTAATTTCATTGAAATGACGTGAAAACAATGTTGATTCAACCAGTGTGTGCCCAGTGTGTATTGATCAGGGACTGAACAAGCAAACACCTTTGGGACTTGAGTGGGGCGAGACAGGGCGACGGTGTCACTTGTAATTGGGCAACTCCTTGAGTTCCCATTGATTATTTGAGATACATAAATAATGAACTGCCGTGTCATTTTGACTTTCCATTAGCAGCTGATTTATACAAGCTTTAAATGTCAAGTGTGTCATTGATTGCCATGTGGTGGTCCCCTGTCCTCAGTGACACGGGTCTGCATTGTCACTTTGTGTGGCTTTGCAGCCTTCCACCTGGCTGGGTGAGTCAACACCAGTCAGACATGCAGAAGACATCCCTCAACATAAAATAACTGCACAGCCAAATGTAATCAAATGTTATCAACTAGATCAAACATTTGTGGAAACATTTGTAGTTATTTTCTCATCTACTGTAAATATGCCATACACCTCCTGGTATTACATTTACATTTACATTTTAGTCATTTAGCAGACGCTCTTATCCAGAGCGACTTACAGTAGAGTGCATACATTTTATTACATTTTACATACTGAGACAAGGATATCCCTACCGGCCAAACCCTCCCTAACCCGGACGACGCTATGCCAATTGTGCGTCGCCCCATTGTGATACTGTTGAACTGTCAGTGGCTTATTAGTACAGGATGCTTCTTTCCACCCACATACACATCCCTCCTTGGAAAGGTAATGCGAAACCAAGTATTATCCACCATCAAAGAGGTAAATGTGAGAAATAATTAGCTTGGAGTGAAATATGACTCCCGAGAGTACTTGGCTTGATGACGCATACACATGGACTCTCTCAATGCACAGTATAATTTAATTTCTATAATGTTTGCTAAATGTTTGCCCAACAGAAAGCAGTGTTTACCTGTTCTCTCAAAATGGACCAGAGGATGGGTAGTTGGGCAAGCAAAAGTTAAAAAAGTTGAAAACAAGGTTTCTGAGACTACAGGGTATATTTTAGACCCCTTGACTTTTACTCTTTTGAGTCTTGGTGGTTCCATTTTAAAAATTGTTCCCCAGATCTGTTCCTCGACACAATCCTGTCTCGGAGCTCTATGGACAATTCCTAAGACCTCATGGCTTGGTTTTTGCTCTGACATGCATTGTCAACTGTGGGACCTTATATAGGGACCTTATATAGACAGGTTTGTGCCTTTCCAAATCATGCCCAATCAATTGAATTTACCACAGGTGAACTCCAATCAAGTTGTAGAAACATCTCAAGGATGATCAATGGAAACAGGATGCACCTGAGCTCAATTTCGAATCTCATAGCAAAGGGTCTGAATACTTACAGTTGAAGTCGGAGGTTTACATACACCGTAGCCAAATACATTTAAAATCAGTTTTTCACAATTCCTGACATTTAATCCAAGTAAAAAATCCCTGTTTTAGGTCAGTTAGGATCACCACTTTCTTTTAAGAATGTGAAATGTCAGAATAATAGTAGAGAATTATTTATTTTTGTTTTTAATTCTTTCATCACATTCCCAGTGGGTCAGAAGTTTACATACACTCAATTAGTATTTGGTAGCATTGCCTTTAAATTGTTTAACTTGGGTCAAACGTTTCGGGTAGCCTTCCAAATCAAATGAAATCAAAGTTTATTTGTCACGTGCGCTGAATACAACAGGTGTAGAGGATGAATATGTATGAACTTTCCAATTTGTAAGTCGCTCTGGATAAGAGCGTCTGCTAAATGACTTAAATGTAAATGTAGACCTTACAGTGAAATGTTTACTTACATGATCTAACCAATGGTGCAAAAAAGGTATTAGGTGAACAATAGGTAGGTAAAGAAATAAAACGACAGTAAAAAGACAGGCTATATACAGTAGCGAGGCTATAGAAGTAGCGAGGTTACATACAGACACCGGTTAGTCAGGCTGATTGAGGCAGTATGTACATGTAGATATGGTTAAAGTGACTATGCATATATGATGAACAGAGAGTAGCAGTAGCAGATGTGTTGCTACCTACCCTCACCACCTGGGGGTGGCCCGTCAGGAAGTCCAGGATCCAGTTGCAGAGGGAGGTGTTTAGTCCAAGGATCCTTAGCTTAGTGATGAGCTTTGAGGGTACTATGGTGTTGAACGCTGAGCTGTAGTCAATGAATAGCATTCTCACATAAGTGTTCCTTTTGTCCAGGTGGGAAAGGGCAGTGTGGAGCACAAAAGAGATTGCATCATCTGTGGATCTGCTTGAGCGGTATGCAAATTGGAGTGGGTCTAGGGTTTCTGGGATAATGGTGTTGATGTGAGCCATTACCAACCTTTCAAAGCACTTCATGGCTACGGACGTGAGTGCTACGGGTCTGTAGTCATTTAGGCAGGTTGCCTTTGTGTTCTTGGGCACATGGACTATGGTGGTCTGCTTGAAACATATTGGTAATACAGACTCAATCAGGGACATGTTGAAAATGTCAGTGAAGACACCTGCCAGTTGGTCAGCACATGCCCGGAGCACACGTCCTGGTAATCCGTCTGGCCCCGCAGCCTTGTGTATGTTGACCTGTTTAAAGATCTTACTCACATCGGCTACGGAGAGAGTGATCACACAGCCGTCCGGAACAGCTGATGCTCTCATGCATGCCTCAGTGTTGCTTGCCTCGAAGCGAGCATAGAAGTGATTTAGCTCGTCTATTGACGGTAACGGCAGCTTTCCCACTCGCCTTTTCCGGGTCCTGACCAGGCATCTGGCTCTTTGTCCTCTGTACCTGCGTCGCTTCCTCTTGCAAATAACAGGGATGTCAGCCCTGCCAGGTGTTTGGAGAATGTCTTGTGCGTCTTGTTTGTTGAAGAGAAAATCTTTGTCTAATCCGAGGTGAGTGATCGCTGTCCTGATATACAGAAGCTAATTTTTGACGTAAGATACGGTTGCAGAAAAATTATGTACTAAATAAGTTACAAATAACGCGAAAAAAAACACATAATAGTACAATTGGTTGGGCGCCCGTAAAACTGCTGCCATTTCTTCCGGTGCCATTTTAGCCCCAACAAGCTTCCCACGATAAGTTGGGTGAATTTTGGCCCATTCCTCCTGACAGAGCTGGTGTAACTGAGTCAGGTTTGTTGGTCTCCTTGCTCGCACACGCTTTTTCAGTTCTGCCCACACATTTTCTATAGGATTGAGGTCAGGGCTTTGTGATGGCCACTCCAATACCTTGACTTTGTTGTCCTTAAGCCATTTTGCCACAACTTTGGAAGTATGCTTGGGGCCATTGTCCACATGGAAGACCCATTTGCGACCAAGCTTTAACTTCCTGACTGATGTATTGAGATGTTGCTTCAATATATCCACATCATTTTCCTGCCTCATGATGCTATCTATTTTGTGAAGTGCACCTGCACCTCCTGCAGCAATGCAGCCCCACAGCATGATGCTGCCACCCCCGTGCTTCACGGCTGGGATGGTGTTCTTCGGCTTGCAAGCTTCCCCCTTTTTCCTCCAAACATAACGATGGTCATTATGGCCAAACAGTTCTATTTTTGTTTCATCAGACCAGAGGACATTTCTCCAAAAAGTACGATCTTCGTCCCCATCTGCAGTTGCAAACCGTAGTCTGGCTTTTTTATGGCGGTTTTGGAGCAGTGGCTACTTCCTTGCTGAGCGCCCTTTCAGGTTATGTCGATATAGGACTCGTTTTACTGTGGATATAGATGCTTTTGTACCTGTGTCCTCCAGCATCTTCACATGGTCCTTTGCTGTTGTTCTGGGATTGATTTGCACTTTTCGTACCAAAGTACGTTCATCTCTAGGAGACAGAACGCGTCTCCTTCCTGAGCGGTATGACGGCTGCGTTGTCCCATGGTGTTTATACTTGCGTACTATTGCTTGTACAGATGAACGTGGTATCTTCAGGCGTTTGGACATTGCTCCCAAGGATGAACCAAACTTGTGGAGGTCTACAATTTTTTTTCTGGCGTCTTGGCTAATTTCTTTTGATTTTCCCATGATGTCAAGCAAAGAGGCACTGAGTTTGAAGGTAGGCCTTGAAATACATCCACAGGTATATCTCCAATTGACTCAAATGATGTCAATTAGCCTATCAGAAGCTTCTAAAGCCATAACATCATTTTCTGGAATTTTCCAAGCTGTTTAAAGGCACAGTCAACTTAGTGTATGTAAACGTCTGACCCACTAAAATTGTGATACAGTGAATTATAAGTGAAATAATCTGTCTGTAAACAATTGTTGGAAAAATGACTTGTGTCATGCACAAAGTAGATGTCCTAACCGACTTCCCAAAACTATAGTTAATAAACAAGAAATTTGTGGAGTGGTTGAAAAAACGTGTTTTAATGACTCCAACCTAAGTGTATGTAAACTTCCGACTTCAACTGTATGTAAATAGGTATTTCTGTTTTTCTTTTTTAATAAATTTGCAAAATTTTCAAAAAACCTATTTTTGCTTTGTCATTATTGGGTATTGTGTGTAGATTGATGAGGGGAAAAAAGCAATTTAATCCATTTTAGAATAAGGCTGTAGTTTAACAAAATGTGGAAAAAGTCAAGGGGTCTGAATACTTTCTAAATGCACTGTACGTGGGCTGAAACTCAGACTTAATCCTCACATAGGTCATCCTCAGGATTATGTTTCTCAAATAAATAAGAATACTCCGGTGGCAAAGGAGGGCTAAAAGCGCAAACATCGAGAAATTAATCCATGAAGTACACTGAGAAAGTCAAATCAATAATCGAATCAAATTTTATTTGTCACATACACGTGTTTAACAGATAATATTGCGGGTGTAGCGAAATGTAACGAAATGTAGCAAAGTGCTCTCGGCAATTACTTCTATTTAATTCCAAGCTAATTATTTCTCATATTTACTTCTTCGATGGTGGATAATACTTGGTTTCACAACTTTTCCCTCTAGGCTGTGAATATATGGGCAGGTTTTGTCATCTTGTATGGCAATGACAGGTTGAGACACCGGGAGGTGTTTTTCGAACATTGCAGGGTTAACGAAGTAGGGGTCAGCTATGGTTTGCTCTTGTAATCACAAGATACTGTAACGATCCTACTACTCACACCAGTAGGTACAAGCGCCATATATTCAGAGCAGTGGGACCCTTCTCGTATTTTCTGATTACAATAGAACATAGGGCTTATGCAAACCAGAGTTGAGAGTTGTTAAACCAGAGTTGACTTTGTTAAACCTGCAATGAAAATGGGCCATCATGGTGGATGTAACGGTGAGGAGGATCCCACTTTTGAAACCAGTAGCTACAATAAGAGCTGTATACAGTATAAAGTATGTCTCATTGTAACTACTGGTTACAGTGCGCTTTAGATCTGAGTATGGAGGTGTGGGATTGGTTGGTTCAAATGGAAACAATGTTGGGGTGAAAAAGGAAGGTCTCGGACAATCAAGTTGGCTAAGAATGGTATGGAAACACTCGACACGGGGGAACTGTGCTATCAGTCTTAGACCAAGCCAGCCCCACAGTTTGCTTATCTGAGTGGTTCGGTTGCATTTTTGTAGGCCAGCCTCCCTCATCAAAGCGATTTAAGCAATTATGATGATTACAGTGCACTAGAAATGGGGAAGCACCTTCAAGTGTTGAGTACTAAGCATTCGCCAAGATAACTGCTTAATTTGTGCTTGATCAAAATAAATGTTTTATTTTGTATTTTTATCCCTGTCACGCCCTGATCTGTGTCACCTGTCTTTGTGCTTGTGTCCACCCCCCTCCAGGTGTCGCCCATCTTCCCCATTATCCCCTGTGTACTTAAACCTGTGTTTTCTGTTTGTCTGTTGCCAGTTCATCTTATTTGTCAAGCATACCAGCGTTCGTCCTGTCAGCTGCTGCTTTTTCCAATCTCTCTTTTCTCGCCCTCCTGGTTTTGACCATTGCCTGTCCTGACTCCGAGTCCGCCTGACTGACCACTCTGCCTGCCCCTGAGCCTGCCTGCCGACCTGTACCTTGCCCCCCTCTGGATTACTGAACTCTGCCTGTCCCTGAGCCTGCCTGCCGTACTGCACCTTTGCTCCAACTCTGGATTGCTGAACTCTGCCTGTCCCTGACCCTGAGCCTGCCTGCCGTCCGGTACCTTTGCTCCACCTCTGGATTACTGAACTCTGCCTGACCCTGAGCCTGCCTGTCTTGACCTGTCGTTTGCCTGCCCCTGGTGTTACAATAAACATTGTTACTTCACAAGATCTGCAATTGGGTTTTACCTTGATTCCTGATAATCCCTGACCTATCGGTACAGTGTGTTTTAGGTTCAGGGAATTGATGAGGCCTTTTAGGCAGGTTTAGAAATACAAAGTAAACTACTTGAGGCTTTTATAACTTAAATAGCAATACATGAACTTTGACAGAGATTTCTCAGAGTTATTTTTGCAAACAGTATAATACAATACCTTAATGTGTGGTAATATTGTAGACTAGATGGGCCATAACTTTGATTTGGAAGGTATGTCAAGTCAATGTGGTCAAAATTAACAGGGGGGTGAAGCATTAGTAACGATTTCATTACCAACATGGAAACAACATCAATGAAATCTAATATAGATGCTGTATAATGTTTAATACAGCAATAATATCTGCTCTCGATGTAGTCTTATTGCAAAATGAAGTGAGCGCTTGCTCTCAATGTAGTCTTTCGATGAACCCCAACCTATTCACAATACCCCATCATTATAAAAGAATTGCCAACTGTTGAATAGGCCTAACAGAAACACAACTTGCTCATACAGACAAGAGTGCCCTATAATTTGACGCAACACCATCACCACAGGCAACATCTTTCATGTATCGCCAACATTCGTAGAATATGACGATATAACATGAGTCATTATTTACTACTGATTGAGTAGCTGGACTCTGTTAACTAGCCACCTGGGGTACCTGCCCCTACTACTCTTGCTCATTGTTATCCGTCTCATCTAAAACTGTTAAGTCACTAACAAAACGATTCTTAGGTAAGTCGATCTAATATTTCATCATTTAGAAAAAGTTACATACACAATCTGATTAAGTTAGATCTATAAACATACATACACCTGATTCAACTGGTTAACTAATCATCGAGCCCTTGATTGATTAAATCAGATGTGCTAGTGCTGGAATAGATCAAACAGATGGAATGGTTGTGGGTATTTAAGAAGAGATTTTGAAGCACTGACATACTATATACAGTGCATTCGGAAAGTTTTCAGACCTTTTCACTTTTTCCACAATTTATTATGTTACAGCCTGTGTATTCAATATTTTTTTTCCCTCATCAATCTACACACAATACCCCATGGTGGCAGCATGATGCTGATGCAGCATGATGATGCTGATGCAGCATGATGCTGCCACCATGCTTCACCGTAGAAATGGTATTGCCCAGGTGATGAGCAGAGCTTGGTTTCCTCCAGTCGTGACGCTTTGCATTCAGGCCGAAGAGTTCAATTTTGGTTTCATCAGACCAGAGAATCTGGTTTACCCCCCTTTTTCTCCCCAATTTCGTCATATCCAATGATGAAATTGTCTCATCGCTGCAACTCCCCAAATGGGCTCGGGAGGGGCGAAGGTGGAGTCATGCGTCCTCCGAAACATGACCCGCCAAACCGCGCTCCTTAACACCTGTCTTCTAAACTTGGAAGCCAGCCGCACCAATGTGTCGGAGGAAACACCGTTCAACTGGCGATCGGAGTCAGCCTGCAGGCGCCCGGCCCGCCACAAGGAGTCGCTAGAGCATGATGAGACAAGTAAAGCCCCCCTGGCCAAATCCTCGACTAACCCGGACGACGCTGGGACTCCCGGTCACGGCCGGTTATGACACAATCTGGGATTGAACCCGGGTCTGTAGTGACGCCTCAAGTACTGCGATGCAGTGCCTTAGACCGCTGCGACACTCGTGAGGCCTGTTTTTTGGGGGGGGTTTTGCAAACCATCCTCAAAACCTATTTTAGTTTTGTCATTATGGGGTATTGTGTGTAGATTGACGAGGGGCAAAAATATTTAATCATTTTTAGAATAAGGCTGTAACGTAACAAAATGTCGAAAAAGTCAAGGGGTCTGAATACTTTCTAAATGCACTGTTTATATACACCATTAGTGGAGCATAAAGATAATTATAAACTGGGTGGTTCGAGCCCTGAATGCTGATTGGCTGAAAGTCATGGTATATCAGACCGTATACCACGGGTATTACAAAATATTTATTTTTACTGCTCTCTCTAATTACTTTGTTAAGCAGTTTATAATAGCAATGAAGCTTCTCGGGCTAAGGGCTGTGTCCAACGCATTGTGTCATATACCACACCCCCTTGTACCTTATTGCTTAAATAATACACCGTTTTTAATGAAGCAGTAACATTTAAGGCAATCCAATGCAAGTCAATGGTACCTAAATTAGCATTTTCCATGTCCAAATTATGTACAAGTAAATTTATTGAGTTACACAGTCAGTTTTTAGATACTTTATGTTAGGGATGATTTGGGCATGATTTGGCACGAAAATTAAAAGAGGGACCTTACCTGACCCAGGTACTTGGGAAAAACTCCCCTTTTCTAAACACATATCATTAAATAAAAATAAAAAAGTGTCAATTGTAGCCACTTATTATCCTTCATAGTTTGTTTTCCTAAGCATGACCATCATCCACATACCAAATGTTTTTACCAAACTTTTTTTGTGTCAACAATTGGTCATTGTTCTTTGGGGGGAACCTAAGTCACCCTACTTTTGCCACATAACTCAGAAAGTAACACCACAGTGCCATCAGTCTGTGTAAAAATGTATCCAAGAGCAGTAGGAAATAGCCAAGCCCTAAAGCTATATATCAAACCAAATAACCTTATCAACCCCAACAACACTATCAAACTTTTATCCTGAAGTTTCCAGACAGTGCAAAGGAACAAGCAGCCTTATGTATATCGACCAACCAACACTAAGAGTGTGGTCATTGTGGTCATCGTTCATTCATTGATACTGTTAATTGCGACATGTCGCTCAATGAGGCATTGCATTATGAGAATGTGTGTGTGTGTGTGTGTGTGTGTGTGTGTGTGTGTGTGTGTGTGTGTGTGTGTGTGTGTGTGTGTGTGTGTGTGTGTGTGTGTGTGTGTGTGTGTGTGTGTGTGTGTGTGTGTGTGTGTGAGACAGGTAAATTAGGAGGGATCGCAATCCAAAACCTTACCTCGGGAGGCTATATGAATAAATAGTCGGGGGTCAGCTGCTCGTATCGCCGCGGTGTACTTGTCCTCTCTCCCAGGAACCTGTGCTTTCTTTTCTGGCATAAGCCGGACCCTTAGCCGGCCCCCTTCGGCGCCCAACCACCATTCTAAAATACTTGTCAGGTCCATTTCCAGGAAAAATACCGGGTCTTCTTCGTAGACTGTCAGTCCACCGCAACCCGTTTTAACCACGTCCTCCCCAATTTCCACCACGACTTGATTTGATTTTCGGCTGGCTTTCGTCAAACCCAAATTCAGAACTTTGGACAGCAGCGGATTGTAGCGGTAGGGGAACTGTCCACCAGCACTGGTTGAATTCTCTGCCGCCATGCTATCGATTGCAGCCAACTTTGGGTCGAGAAAAGTAGCAACCGTTTTTTGTAAGGGTATGCAGTTCATCCTTAAGTTAGCGCGCACCATATAGCACCCATTAATAGTCAGACAATGTCCGTTAAGTGGGCGTTTGATCAACTCGGCCATGTAGTAGCGCAACAGAGAGGGCACTGCAAAATCAACGGCCAGGTTTTTCCTCTTGAGTCGGGAGTTGTATGTCTGGTTGGAGTCTTTTTTGCTGCTGGCATCCCCGCTGCTGCTGTTGCCGAGCCCCGCGGAGGGTAACGCAAGCCCTGTGGTGGTCCTTTGCAAGGCGCACTGCAGCTCAGCGAGAAACGCTGCACACCAAACGAGCAGGAATACTATCCTGGTCGTCATGCTTGGAATCGGAAATTCTCCTTTTTGATGCTCTTTTACCACCTTTCCCTTCCCTCCTTTTTTCACCGACACAGCACAAAATCAAAGCGCAAATCAATTATCATGCGGACTCCGTAGTTCTGGCTTGTGACACCCGCGGCACATTTGTTTGGTGATAGCGGTGACTGTTGCTACTATCCCCTTTTCCTTAAAGCCGGAAAGTGTAATCCTTTTTCCTCCCTAAATTATGTCCTTTGTCACGGGTATATGGCCCCAATTACTGCAGGGCGCTGCTTGATATGCCACTCGGGTCCGCTTCAGTAGCTGTCAAAGGCTCCTTGTGTGTGTCTCGTGGAACAGTTGTGGCAGTACAAGTAGTCGTTTTGTCAGCTGAGATATGCAGTATTGCTCGCTCCTCTCATAACGCCTCGTACACACCAGGTGGTTATCCTGTATGCGTTCCAGCAAAAGCCCATTCATTTCAGTGAAAGGCAAAGGCACCGCTGCGACTCATCTGACGGACTACAGTATTTTGCGATACGTGGCACTACGTGCAGTGTTTCCCATGCATTGGATTTTTTTTCAACTTGTGCGTTGCTTTGCAGTGCGGTACCAGTAGTAAACCACCGAAGAAGTTGCTAATGTGTAGCGTGATTCTTTTTGTTGTGATGCGGCACATAGACTGTGAAGACTATGTAAAATGTACCATATGACAATAATTTGTGTGCCGGCGGTTTAAGTCTTTACTGACCATGCCAGCATTCAGCAAAAGCTGTTTGACAAATTGACCGACCGTGAACCCATTTAGGCCTACTCCAATATGCATCCTCGATTAAAATCACCACCCCAGTTTGGAGCGGTCAAGCATATAGTGCAACTTGAAATCCAAATAATATAGAGATTTCCCTCGAATAGGACTATACCCTCTCTGTCAGGACGCAGTGTCTTCCAATTGATATCACTTTTGTAGTAGGATGGATCCTCTTCACAATTGGATTAATTTATTCCCGGGACGTGTTTTTTTCTGTTTTTTGCTAAGGTTTTTTTGTGTGAGTCACCTGTTCTCCCCAGGTTCCCATTGTAAACTAATTTATACATCCCGTTGACGTCAGTGTGAAGCCAGTTATCCTCGAATATGCAAAAGTGTAGCCTATAGCCTCAGTACGATCGTCTGCCAGTTGAATGTCTGTTGCGGGTAGGAATGCACCTTAGGCTGTGTCAGCGTCCATTACAGAGCCTTGAATCTCATTGAAATTACGCATGCCAAATGGTGCGCCACAGCAGCAGTGCTCCAGAATTCGCCCCAAATGAATTTCAATGAATCATCAAGCCTTTTGCAAGCAAATTATTTACCCACCACTCTCCCCAAATGCATCCTGAATTGGTCATTGTTTTGTGTAGCCAACCCATTAACAATTGGGTCTTACCAAGAGCTAAGACGATAAGCCGAAGGTGTCATAGCCTACTTGGAAGAAATTGAGATGGATAGTTTATCCAAGGCTTTCAATTTCAATTTGACAGCTAAAACATCATTTGAGTGCCTGGTTATCTTTGACCCAGTCAGTTTGACACTTAGTTTGGTTATTGAGCTATGACCCACTGGTTCAGATCAGAAGATTGGAGACGTGAGTTTCAGATATTTATTTTTGGCCACCCATGAGAGTAAACGTCATTCCGTTTCATTTGTACTGTTGTTGTCACGGATTCCTCTGGAAATGTCATTGCGCAGACCTGGCCCCTATTCCCACTGATTGTATTTGTATATACAGTTGAAGTCGGAAGTTTATATACACCTTAGCCAAATACATTTGAACTAAGTTTTTCACAATTCCTGACATTTAAACCAGGTAAATATTCCCTGTTTTAGGTAAGTTAGGATCACCACTTTATTTTAAGAATGTGAAATGTCAGAATAATAGTAGAGAGAGAATGATTTATTTTATTTCTTTCATCACATTCCCAGTGGGTCAGAGTTTACATACCTTCAATTAGTATTTGGTAGCATTGCCTTTAAATTGTTTAACTTAGGTCAAACGTTTCCGGTAGCCTTCCACAAGCTTCCCACAATAAGTTAGGTGAATTTTGGCCCATTCCTCCTGACAGAGCTGGTGTAACTGAGTCCTTGCTCGCACGCTTTTTCAGTTCTGCCCACAAATGTTCTATAGGATTGAGGTCAGGGCTTTGTGATGGCCACTCCAATACCTTGACTTTGTTGTCCTTAAGCCATTTTGCCACAACTTTGGAAGTATGCTTGGGGTCACTGTCCATTTGGAAGACCCATTTGTAACCAAGCTTTAACTTCCTGACTGATGTCTTGAGATGTTGCTTCAATATATACACATCATTTTCCTGCCTCATGATGCCATCTATTTTGTGAAGTGCACCAGTCCCTCCTGCAGCAAAGCACCCCCACATACTCATCTTTTTGTGTCGTTCTTATTAAAGCTACAAAGTATCAGTGCCCTACCTTAACATGTGTTGATACGACAACAGAACAGATTAACTAAAATTACATTTACTCTCACGGGTGGCCAAAAATAACTGATTCTGGCTTTGGTGAGATGTATATGCGGCATTAAATGGGTGGGGGTTGATGTGTTAATAATGCGTGACATGTATATCGGCATGAATCTTTTTGACGGCGTTTAATCGCGTCTCCATTTCTTCACTGCACGGAACCTTTTACGTGCACATGTCTCTGCATGGACCCTTTTAAGCGCGGAACACAGCACGGAACACAGCTACAGTCAATGCTTGCACCTTTAGCTACATCGCTGAAGACCCTGTGCTTCTAGCCAAAATCATGTCAAAGTTATGCCCAATATTATCTGAGCTATGTTTTTTCTTTATGCAATGGATTCGTGCGCATGTATTGTGCCATTTTAAACTACTCGCTGTAGTGTGGTAATATTTGATATATGCATATTATACTGTATATGCAACTCATAATAAGACTATGCAATTAGCCCATTAAATGAATTATCAGACTTCATAAGATAAATAGCAATATGCAAGAGACTATAGTTAAACCATGTGGAATCAAGTATTATGCCTTTAGCTGACTGAGATCAAGGAAAGATCATGATAATGGGATTCTAAATACAAGTGTATTGTAAAATGAATGATAACATTATACAAGGCATAAGCTTAACTTACAACAAATGAACAAGTATTACAAGGCATTATTCTAGGCATGATCAGAGAGAGAGCTAAACAAAGAAACCATGGCTTGAGCCATGGCCTATAGCTAATGTGAGAGGGAGAGAGAAATAAAGAGTGTAGGTATCTCACCAGAGGAAGTCAGGAACATAAGAAAAATAACAAATAATCTAAGACCCTTCAATAAGCATCTGAGTTGTTTGGATTCAAACTCTGAGTTGTTGACCAATAGTATTACTGTAAAGTTAACCTCCTAACAGATATCAGACTACATTGATTGATTGAATTTATTTGACAATTTGTCAAATCCATACATAAGGGCACTCCAGCTGGTGACGCCTCCACATACAATTTAAGAAAATCATCAAGGATAACACAATAAACTTAACAGCTTATTTCCATTGGGGTCCTTTTGAAGAGGGAAGGGGGAATACAACAAGGTTAGGCGGCGATTGTAATGACAACAGACAATGACAGACACAATTAGTTTGTTTCACAGCATTCGATAATTAATACAATTTCTGTTCCTAATAAACAACTATGGACAGGTACATCTTCCTTGTCTCACATACAGTGGTTTGTTAAAGTATTCACCCCCCTTGGCATTTTTCCTATTTTGTTACCTTACAACCTGGAATTAAAATAGATTTTTGGGGGTTTGTATAATTTGCTTTACACAACATGCCTACCACTTTGAAGATGTAAAATATATATTTTTTGTAAAACAAATAAGAAATAAGACAAAAAAAACAGAAAACTATTCACCCCCCCCCCCCCAAACAATTGTTGGAAAAATTACTTGTGTCATGCACAAAGTAGATGTCCTAACCGACTTGCCAAAACTATAGTTTGTTAACAAGAAATTTGTGGAGTGGTTGAAAAACAAGTTTTAATGACTCCAACTATGTATATATACACACAAGACAATCACATTATAATAAACAACAGGCACGAAAAAGGCAGACCATATGCTATCCCGGGCATATCCCTCTCTGACACCTACTTTAATCTTACCACTCACTTTTGAGACATGCTACTATTTAGCCATTTTTTTCAGTGAGAACTTGAAACTACCTATGGAGGTTATAAGTTTCAAATTCTTTGGAAGATTATTCCAAAGAATAGCAGCCGAGTATAAAACATTTTCTTTCCCCCATACCACTTTTAAATCTAAAAGGAACAGCGTCCGTTTCACTCCTTCTAGTTGAATAGTTATGGTTATCCCTTACTAAGTTAAAGTAGTTACATAAGCATCTGGGCACCATACTGTGGACAATCTGATGTACAAGACACAATTTTATCTGAGCGACCCTCTCCTCCACTTTAAGCCATCTCAGGCTTTCAAAGTGGGAATAGTCCAGATGTGTAACTGCTGGAAGTTTAAGAATAATCCTGACATGATGTAATCACAACAGAACCTCTGCTTCTCAGAGGTGCGACAATGGGGGTTTGCAAGATCAAACCAGAGAATGATGAATTCCTAAGACAAAACAGACAAAATTCTTGCACACAGATCAAATCAAATTGTATTGGTCACATACATATGGTTAGCAGATGTTACTGCGAGTGTAGCGAAATGCTTGTGCTTCTAGTTCCGACAGTGCAGTAATAACTAACAAGTAATCTAACAATTTCCCAACAACTACCTAATACACACAAATGTAAAGGGATGGAATAAGAATATGTACATGTGAATATATGGATGAGCGATGGCTGAGCGGCATAGGCAATAGGCAAATGTAAAATACAGTATATACATATGAGATGAGTAATGTAAGATATGTAAACATTATTAAAGTGGCATTTTTTAAAGTGTCTAATGATCCATTTATTGAAGTGGCTGATGATTTGAGTCTGTATGTAGGCAGCAGCCTCTGTGTTAGTGATGGCTGTTTCACAGTCTGATGGCCTTGAGATAGAAGCTGAGAAGTGAGTGCTACAGGGCGATAGTCATTTAGTTCAGTTATCTTTGCCTTCTTGGGTACAGGAACAATGGTGGCCATCTTGAAGCATGTGGGGACAGCAGACTGGGATAGGGAGCGATTTAATATGTCCGTTAACACACCAACCAGCTGGTCTGCACATACTCTGAGGAAGAGTTACTTCAGGGGCTGCCATACACTTGCGAGCCGCTATTTTATGGTTTAATAACATACAACATTGTTTAGCTAGCTATTCATGTTATCTAGCTAGCTAGCAACCTGATAACTTATTATTGACCACTGACTATAGGCTACAAATTTGAATAGCACAGGAAGAACTGAAAAGGAAGAGGATACTCCAAGATATGCTTCAAAGATAGGCTGCATATGCAAGAGTGGGGTGTGTATAATTATGTGTGTGAGAGAATGGGGGTAAGTGAGAGAGAGAGTGTGGATGGGAGGGAGGGAGGGAGGGAGGGAGGGAGGGAGGGAGGGAGGGAGGGAGGGAGGGAGGGAGGGAGGGAGGGAGGGAGGGAGGGTGTGTAGGCCTATGTGTGTAAAGTTATCTGAACAGTACAGATGGTTACAGTGTTGTCATAACATTGTTGTACGAGTTAAAAAGCTCTTTGTTCTTTTTTATCCATGGAGCCAGTTCTTTTTTTTCTATAGTCACACTCATTTAGAATGCCCGAAGCTTTAACAGTACTTAAAGCTGTATGTGTGTGTGTGAGAGAGAAAGAGAGAGAGTGTGTGTGTGTATATGTGTGTGCTGTGAGAAAGTGCTAAACTTCAAGAACATTGGTAAGAGGGAGTAGGCCTACGTAAACATTGGGAGCAGTAATAGCTGTATGTTACAGTGACTTTGGTGTTGTTTATGGTGAAAATGCTATTAAAACATTTTGATGTACACTTCCGGTCAAACGTTTTAGAACACCTACTCATTCAGGGGTTTTTCTGTATTTGTACTATTTTATACATTGTAGAATAATAGTGAAGACATCAAAACTATGAAATAACACATATGGAATCATGTAGTAACCAAAAAAGTGTTAAACAAATCAAAATATATTTTATATTTGAGATTCTTCAACTAGCCACCCTTTGCCTTGATGACAGCTTTGCACACTCTTGGCATACTCTCAACCATTTTCATGAGGTACTCACCTGGAATGCATTTTAAATTAACAGGTGTGCCTTGTTAAAAGTTAATTTGTGGAATTTCTTTCCTTAATGAATTTGTGTTGTGACAAGGTATGGGGGGGTATACAGAAGATAGCCCTATTTGATAAAAGACAAAGTCCATATTATGGCAAGAACAGCTAAAAAAGCAAAGAGAAACAACAGTCCATCATTACTTTAAGACATGAAGTACATATTCTTATTCATTCCTTTACACTTGTGTGTATAAGGTAGTTGTTGTGAAATTGTTAGGTTAGATTACTTGTTAGATATTACTGCATGGTCAGAACTAGAAGCACAATAATTTTGCTACACTCGCATTAACATCTGCTAACCATGTGTATGTGACCAATACAATTTGATATTATTTGATTTGAAGGTCAGTCAATACGGAAAATTTGCAGTCGCAAAAACCATCAAGTGCTATGATGAAACTGGCTCTCATGAGGACCGCCACAGGAATGAAAGACCCAGGGTTACCTCTGCTGCAGAGGATAAGTTCATTAGAGTTGCCAGTCTAAGAAATTGCAGCCCAAATAAATGCTTCACAGAGTTCAAGTAAAAGACACATCTCAACATCAACTGAGGAGATTGTGTGAATCAGGCCTTCATGGTCGAATTGTTGCAAAGAAACCACTACTAAAGGACACCAATAATAAGAAGAGACTTGCTTGGGCCAAGAAACACGAGCAATGGACATTAGACCAGTGGAAATTTGTCCTTTGGTCTGGAGTCCAAATTGGAGATTTTTGGTTCCAACCGCCGTGTCTTTGTGAGATGTGGTGTTGTCACGATCGTCGTAACTTTGAAGAAGAGTGGACCAAGGCGCAGCGTGATAGAAAGACATCTTCTTTTATTATGAAGACGAACAAAAGAACAAAACAGACGACCGTGAAGCTATTCAAACAAAATAGTGCTGACACTAAACATAGACAATTACCCACCATAGCCTACTGCCTATGGCTGCCTTAAATATGGCTCCCAATCAGAGACAATGAATGACAGCTGTCTCTGATTGAGAACCATTCAGGCAACCATAGACTTACCTAGACACCTACACTCAACACAAACCCATACACTCTACCAAAACCCCCTATACCATACAACCACCCAAGACGAGACAAATACACACAAACATCCCCTCTGTCACACCCTGACCTAACCAAAATATTACAGAAAACAAAGATAACTAAGGCCAGGGCGTGACAGGTGTAGGTGAACGGAGGATCTCTGCATGTGTATTTCCCACCGTAAAGCATGGAGGAGGAGGTGTTATGGTGTGGGCGTGTTTTGCTGGTGATTTATGTAGAATTCAAGGCACATTTAACCAGCATGGCTACCACAGCATTCTGCAGCAATACGCCATCCCATCTGGTCTGGGCTTAGTGGGACAATCATTTGTTTTTCAACAGGACAATGACCAAACAAATCAAATCAAATACATTTTTATTGGTCAAAATGCACGTGTTAAGCAGATGTTATTGCGGGTGTAGCGAAATGGTTGTGCTTCTAGCTCCGACAGTGCAATAATATCTAACAAGTAATATCTAACAGTTTCACAACATGTACCCAAAATACACGTAAATCTAAATAAGGAATGGATTAAGAATATACAGTTGAAGTCGGAAGCTTACATACACTGACCGTAGGTTGGAGTCATTAAAACTCGTTTTTCAACCACTCCAGAAATTTCTTGTTAACAAACTACAGTTTTGGCAAGTCAGTTAGGAGATCTACTTTGTGCATGACGCAAGTCATTTTTCCAACAATTGTTTACAGATAGATTATTTCACTTATAATTCACTGTATCACAATTCCAGTGGGTCAGAAGTTTACATACACTAAGTTGACTGTGTCTTTAAACAGCTTGGAATATACCAGAAAATGACGTCATGTCTTTAGAAGCTTCTGATAGGCTAATTGACATAATTTGAGTCAATTGGAGGTGTATCTGTGGATGTATTTCAAGGCCTACCTTCAAACTCTGCCTCTTTGCTTGACATCCTGGGAAAATCAAAAGAAATCAGCCAAGAACTCAGGAAAAATATTTGTAGACCTCCACAAGTCTGGTTCATCCTTGGGAGCAATTTCCAAATGCCTGAAGGTACCGCGTTGACCTGTACAAACAATAGTATGCAAGTAGAAACACCATGGGACCACGCAGCCGTCATACTGCTCAGGAAGAAGACGCGTTCTGTCTCCTAGAGATGAACGTACATTGGTGCAAAAAGTGCAAATCAATCCCAGAACAACAGCAAAGGACCTTGTGAAGATGCTGGAGGAAACAGGTACAGAAGTATCTATATCCACAGTAAAACAAGTCCTATATTGACATAACCTGAAAGGCCCCTCAGCAAGGAAGAAGTCACTGCTCCAGGGGACGAAGATCGTACTTTTGAAACAAAAATATGAACTGTTTGGCCATAATGACCATCGTTATGTTTGGAGGAAAAAGGGGGACGCTTGCAAGCCGAAGAACACCATCCCAACCGTGAAGCATGAGGGTGGCAGCATCATTTTGTGGGGGTGCTTTGCTGCAGGAGGGACTGGGCACTTCACAAAATAGATGGCATCATGAGGCAGGAAAATTATGTGGATATATTGAAGCAACATCTCAAGACATCAGTCAGGAAGTTAAAGCTTGGTCGCAAATGCGTCTTCCAAATGGACAATGATCCCAAGCATACTTCCAAAGTTGTGGCAAAATGGCTTAAGGACAACAAAGTCAAGGTTTTGGAATGGCCATCACAAAGCCCTGACCTCAATCCTTTAGAAAATGTGTGGGCAGAATTGAAAAAGCGTGTGCGAGCAAGGAGGCCAACAAACCTGACTCAGCTCTGTCAGGAGGAATGGGCCAAAATTCACCCAGCTTATTGTGGGAAGCTTGTGGAAGGCTACCGGAAATGTTTGACCCAAGTTAAACAATTTAAAGGTAATGCTACCAAATACTAATTGAGTGTATGTAAACTTCTGACCCACTGGGAATGTGATGAAATAAACAAAAGCTGAAATAAATCATTCTCTCTACTATTATTCTGACATTTCACATTCTTAAAATAAAGTGGTGTTCCTAACTGACCTAAGACAGGGATTTTTTACTAGGATTAAATGTCAGGAATTGTTAAAAACTGAGTTTAAATATATTTGGCTCAGGTGTATGTACATTTCTGACTTCAACTGTATATACATATACACTACCGTTCAAAAGTTTGGGGTCACTTAGAAATGTCTTTGTTTTTGAAAGAAAAGCTCATTTTTTGTTCATTAAAATAACATCAAGTTGATCAGAAATACAGTGTAGACATTGTTAATGTTGTAAATGACAATTGTAGCTGGAAACGGCAGATTTTTTATGGACTATCTACCTATGCGTTCAGAGGCCCATTGTCAGCAAACATCACTCCTGTGTTCCAATGGCACGTCGTGTTAGCTAATCCAAGTTTATCATTTTAAAAGACTAATTGATCATTAGAAAACCCTTTTGCAATTATGTTAGCACAGCTGAAAACTGTGTTTCTGATTAAAGAAGAAATAAAACTGGCCTTCTTTAGGCTAGTTGAGTATCTGGAGCATCAGCATTTGTGGGTTCGATTACAGGCTCAAAATGGCCAGAAGCAAAGAACTTGCTTCTGAAACTCGTCAGTCTATTCTTGTTCTGAGAAATGAAGGCTATTCCATTTGAGAAATTGCCAAGAAACTGAAGATCTCGTACAACGCTGTGTTGTACGAGAACAGCGCAGAACAGAACAGAGCAAACTGGCTCTATCCAGAATAGAAAGAGGAGTGGGAGGCCCCCGTGCACAACTGAGCAAGAGGACAAGTACATTAGAGTGTCTAGTTTGAGAAACAGACACCTCATAAGTCCTCAACTGTCCTCAATAAGTCTGTGTTTTTTTGCCCATCTTCATCTTTTCTTTTTATTGGCCAGTCTGAGATATGGCTTTGTCTTTGCAACTGCCTAGAAGGCCAGCATCCTGGAGTCGCTATGTAGATATTCCATTTTAAAAATCTGCCGTTTCCAGCTACAATGGTCATTTACAACATTATCAACGTCTACACTGTATTTCTGATCAATTTTATGTTATTTTAATGGACAAAAAATGTGATTTTCTTTCAAAAACTAGGACATTTTTAAGTGACCCCAAACCTTTGGACGGTAGTGTATGTCCGAGCGGCATTGGACTAAGATACAGTGGCATAGTATAGAGTACAGTTTACACATATGAGATGAGTAATGCAAGATACGGAGACATTATTAAAGTGGCTAGTGTTTCATTTCCTTAAAGTTGCCAGTGATTCCTTATCTATGTCCATAGGCAGCGGCCTCTGATGTGCTGGAGATGGCTGTTTAACAGTCAGTGGTGTAGTATAGAATACAATACAGTATATACATATGAACTGGGTGATGCAATATGTAAACACAATTTAAAAGTGACTAAGATACGATAGAATAGTGTGGAGTACAGTTTATACATATGAGATGAGTAATGCTTGATACATTATTAAAGTGGCTAGTGATCCATTTCTAAAAGTGGCCAATGATTCCTAATCTATGTCTATAAGCAGCCACCTCTGATGTGCTAGTGATGGCTGTTTAGCAGTCTGATGGCCTTGATAGAAGCTGTTTTCAGTCTCTCGGTCCCAGCTTTGATGCACCTGTACTGACCTCGCCTTCTGGATGATAGCTGGGTGAACAGGCAGTGGCTCGGGTGGTTGATACCCTTGATGATCTTTTGGCCTTCCTATGGCATCTGTTGCTGTAGGTGTCCAGGAGGCTGTGTAATAGCTATTTTACCAAGGAGAGTGATGGAGTGCTGCATCAGATGACCTGGCCTCCACAATCCCCGACCTCAACCAAATTGAGATTGTTTGGGATGAGTCGGACCGCAGAGTGAAGGAAAATCAGCCAACAAGTGCTCACCATATGTGTGAACTCCTTCAAGAATGATGGAAAAGCATTCCAGGTGAAGATAGTTGAGAGAATGCCAAGAGTGTGCAAAGCTGTCAAAGGCAAAGGGTGGCTATTTGAAGAATCCCAAATATAAAATATATTTTGATTTGTTTAACACTTTTTTGAATGAGTAGGTGTTCTAAAACTTTTGACCGGTAGTGTAGATAATTTTGTATTTCTGCCCATTTACAATCAAAGCATAGTATTCCTGTAGTCAATGCACTGTTTTTTAAATTTAAAAATACCAGATCAATTTGGTATTGGTTTGGTGGAAGACAAAAAGGCTACGCTGTGCCCACGCTACGGGTGTGGGACGTCATCTATAATCATTTGGCTGCTCTAAATTATTTTGACCAGCAGGCGCCACTAGTGTACACTGTGTTGATCAAAGCCTCGAGTAATGAATCAATTTTCGATACAAAAAATGCTGGGTTAAAAACAACCCAATGTGGGTTATTTGGTAACCCAGTGCTGGTTAAATATTGGACAAAACACACGCTGGGTTATTTTGACACA